>NW_022436959.1:13754607-13785678 GCF_009761245.1 Sapajus apella | reverse complement strand
GTGATCCGCCCTCCTCAGCCTCCCAAAGTGCTGGGATTAGAGGCGAGAGCCACCGTGCCCTTAAGTTTTTTTAAAAAAGGAACAAAGCACTGATACCTGCTACAATACGCATGAATCTTGAAAGCATTAAAGCTAAGTAAAAGAAGCCATTTGGTATGTGAATATCTCAATGAAGCTACTATAAACACAAGCACATACTCACACAATGAAATACTACATACCTATGGCAAGGATGCATAGACATTTTAGAATGGCTAAAATTAAACCACCAAGTGTTGTCAAGGACTGGACCTCCTGGTGAGAATATAAAATGGCACAACTACTCTGGAAAAGTTTAGAATTTTTAAAAAACATTAAATATATATATGATCCAGTTATTCCATCCCTGTGTAGTCACCTGAAAGAAATAAATATCTCAGGAAGAAAAACCTTCTCCTTTATCGACTTAGATTCAGTAACTGAGGGCCTATGAATTCAACTGACAATGTACATATGAACAGTAGAAAAAAACAAAACATTTTCATATGCATATGGAAATGCACAAAAGCAATACTCTAAACAGCAAAATAAGGAAGTTTACAAACCCAACTAACTGGGGGAAAAGAGTAAGGGAGAAAGGCTTCTACGGGAAAATAAATGGGTTTCAAGGGGAACAGAAGACAAATTTTGCGCTAATATTTGTTTACGCAGATGAGAGTGGTCTTCTCCATCTTTCTTTTTCAGGCCAAGAAAATTCCCTCAGAGAGGGGATTTTTAGCAGCCTCATTCCCAGAAGTTTCTGCCTTTAAATTATGGAATTTCTGATTAGGCTTCTTTCTGCATCTGTTGAATTTCAAATCTCCTTAGTTTAAAATAATCTTCATACCATCTACAAAAGCAAACATCCATATAGACCCTACACATAAATGTTCATAGCACCTTTATTTTTAGTAGTCAAAAACTGGGAACAACCCAAATGTTCATCAACAGGTAAACAAGTAACTTGTGGTATATTCACGCAACAAATCACTACTCAGTTATGAAAGGGAATGAGCTGTTGACTCACACATCACAGGTAAATCTTTAAGGTCTCACATGTGTATATGTATGTCAAAGCTTATCAAAATACGCACTTTAAAGATGTGTTTATGTCAATCATACCTCAATAAAGCTGTGTTTTAAAAAGACCTAATAATTCGAAGACTTAAGTTGTTATAAAGCAGTACAAAAGTGAGAATTACTCCCAATGTTTAATGTGTGAAAAGGTTCAAGGTTTAAGTGAGAAAAACAAAAGTAGGAAATTCCATGCAACACATTTAGTTTTTTTTTTTTTTTTTTTAATTACCAGACTACACAGATGGGAAAAAGAAACTGGATAAATCTTTAATCAACACATTGTAACTGTTTGCCCAAAAAGTGTGAAGACTATCAGATATATACAGTTAGAGAAAAGAAGCCATGAATAGAACTGACAGTCAAAAATAAATGATCAGGCTGAGTGTGTTAGCTCATGCTCATAATACCAGCACTTTGGGAGACCAAGTGAGGAGGATCCCTGGAGGCCAAGAGTTCAAGACTAGCCTGGGCAACGCAGCAAAATCCCTTCTGTACAAAAAAAAAAAAACAAAAAACTTAGCTGGGCATGGTGGTATGCATCTACAGTCCCAGCTACTTGAGAGACTAAGGCAAGAAGATCACTGGAGCCCGGGAGGTTGAGGCTGCAGTGGGCCGTGATTAAGCCAGTATACTCCAGCCTGGAAACAGAGTGAGACTCCGTCTCTAAAATAAACACACACACACATACACACACACACACTCTCTTCCTTTGAGTATTGGCCAAAAGATAGGCAAATATGCCAAGTGAAATAATAATGCTGTTTGTGCAGACAAAATTGGCTAAGATTTTGAATTATTTTAGCATGAAGTATGCTGGGAAGGATATGAATAAACTATGTCTTGTCTATTAGTGGGGAAAAGTATAAAGAAGCATAGAATTTCTATAAAAGTTTTGTTAATATCAAATGGCATAAAAATTCACTCCAATCTGCTAATTCAATTTCTGTGTATACCTGCTCAGAAGTATGAAAGGTAATACACCAAGACATTTTTGAACTTTGCTTTTCAAATTGTAGTCAGTGAACCTGTACAATGGGAAAGAAGTACATTTAAGTCATTCTTTAACTGAGGCTTAAAAAAATCAATTTGAAACCAAAATACCAACTAAACAAGCATAGACCTGTCCCTTGACTGACCAGGACATGAAGAATACAGATGAAGCCACTGAGCTATTGGCAAACAAAGAGTACCGCTAGTGTGGGGTAAACCACCACAGCTCTGTTGGGAGTAGCTGGTGGGAAGATTCAGATAACAGGGCAACCTCACTCTAGGACCTCTCACTCCTGCACATAAATGAAATCCCTCGAATGCCAGGTAGAATTAAATATAAAACCTATAGCAGCACAAATATCTTTACTCCTTTTCCTCCCTCTTCATGGGCTATGTGTAGGCAGCACAGGAATGCCAAAGCCACAACTGTATAGCACACAACTTTCATTTTTGAAAAGGCAACTAAAAACTTCACAGCTGTTTCCGTCACTTTGGATTTGTTGCTTTTTTCTTCCTCGCTCTGTCACCCAGGCTGGAACGCTATGGCACAATCTTGGCTCACTGCAATGTCCGCCTCCGGGGTTCAAGCGATTCTCTTGCCTCGGCCTCCCGAGTAGCTGAGATCACAGATGTGTGCCACCATGCCCAGGTAATTTTTTGTATTTTTAGTAGAGATTGGAGTTTCACCATGTTAGCGGGGCTAGTCTTAAACTCCTAGCCTCAAGTGATCTGCCTGCTTCAGCCTCCCGAAGTGCTGTGTGGGATTACAGGCATGAGCCACCAAGCCCGGTACTTTTTTTTTTTTTTTTTTTTTTTTTTTGAGACAGTCTCACTCTGTCACCCAGGCTGGAGTGCAGCAGCACGCTCTCAGCTCACTGCAACCTCCACATCCCGGGTTCAAGCTATTCTTGTGCCTAAGTAGCTGGGATTACAGGCGTGTGCCACCACACTCGGCTAATTTTTATATTTTTAGTAGAGGCGGGGTTCAGCCATGTTGGCCAGGCTGGTCTCAAACCCCTTACCTCAAGTGATCCACCCACCTCGGCCTCCCAAAGTGCTGGGATTACAGGCATGAGCTTCTGTGCCTGGCCTTGTCATTGCCTTTTAAAATCTCAGTTGTATGACTACTGACAAAGCTGCATTCCATCCCATGACACTCTTACTTTCCGGGGTGCAATGACAGCTTTAACAGCTGTAATAGTTTTTTTTTTTTTTTTTTTTAAAGACACTCAAACTTTCTGATCTATTCCTGGAAGCCAGTGCTGATCAATTTTTAACTTCTTCAGAACTGAGCCCTAAACAAAACATGAAACTAGGACTTCTATTGCAATGACTAAGGTACTACAGACCCTTACTTAGAATCAAATATCACCAAAGAAAGGCAGAATAATCTGAGAAATGTTTCACCTAAAATATTACAAAAGTCTTTTAAAAATGATTTAAAAAAAAAAAAAAACCAACACCGACTATTGTCTGTAGACAGGCACAGTACACACCGTAGTTGAATAAATTGTGACACAGAAGGTAGAGCAGCAAGATCAAAATGAGCAAGAAACTGAGGCAAGAAGGAATGTTTCTGTTTTTACAAGTGAGTATTCATGAACCACCACTTTTAGGCCTTACTCTTCAATGTATTTAGTTCAAGAAACTGCTAAACATCTAAAACAAAACTAAAAGTTGAACAATCCAGTAAGCCTCATTAACAGCTCTTCCAGGAGGGTATTAATGACATAAAGGATAATGCATCTAGATTAAAATGCACAACACTGGTGTCACCTGCCACACACCCTAACCAATATAGCTAAGCTACATAAATTGTTTCAGGTAAGTAGTAAAGAAGAGACTGCTCTTCTCTACATTTGCAAATATTGCAAACTGACGGCCAATACTGCCCATAGCATGGCAGATGTGGCCAAAATGAGGGCAGAACCATCAGTCCCTTCCTCACTAACCCTGATGAACCAAGACTTCCTCTAAGCTTAGCTAAGCGTCAAATGAGAAAGGCAACGCGTTCTGCGAACATGTCAGAGTGCTGGATAGCACAAAGGCTGAGCTCAAGAAAAGGCTGATTCAGTAGGTAGTGCTGTCACAAACGGAAAACCATTTGGAGAAAAAATACAAGGAGAATTAACTAGCTCATCCCATATATATAAATATGCCAGCAAAAAATATACAGCTATTAATGATAGTTACCTCTGGATGGTAGGATTTTAAGTCCTTTTTTCTGTTCTCTGAAGTGAACACAGAAACTGTCGGTTTTGGAGACAGGGTCTTGCTGCTCTGTCACCCAGGCCACAGTACAGTGTCAAGTTCACAGCTCACTGCAGCCTCCATCTCTAGGGCTCAAGGGATCCTCCCACCTCAGCCTCCCAAGTAGCTGGGACTACAGATGTGGGCCACCACACCTGGCTATTTTTTTTTTTTGTTAAGAGATGGGGGTTCATCATGTTGCCCAGGCTGGTCTTGAACTCCTGGGCTCAAGAAATCCTCCCATCTTGGCCTCCCAAAGTGCTGAGATTACAGACTTGAGCCACTGTGCCTAGCCAAAAAAATTTCTAATTAAAAAAAAATTAAAGTGAACAGCATATAACTCCCAGTTGCTCTACAATGGCTACTGATCAATTTCTTAGGAGTTCCTAAAGGATATTTTGATATCTGACTTCCTTAGGGGACACTCGGCAAGTCTCATTAGCTTCCTTGGAATTAACCCGCCTTAGCTTCTGTGGTCAAAGAGAACTTACTGTCATCCAACTCAAGATGTCTTCTGTCTGCTGGAGTGGCATTCCGGAAGGACCCTTTCCATACAGAACGACAGCCTGTGCTATCGCCTCACCAATGATCACCCAAAATGGTCCTTCATGGTAGTACCAGGCAACGTAGTTAAATCAGACACCTCGTTCACAAAAGCCTCCCTCCCACATATACCTTGTAAATCAATAATAAGTTATTATTAATAACTAAAAGGTAGTTCAGTTGTTATTGATAATCATCTCATGCCTAGGAAATACAGGCATGTGATCTTCCATTCATTGAACAAATGTCAAGGAAAGCTAAGATTCCACCCTGCAATAAGCACAATTTAGACCTATGAGTACTATGCTCAGTTCTGAAACCTACTCTAAGGGACTTGGAAACTGCTCCCAAAGGGAGACAAGCTGTGAGGGATCAGTGGAGGGGATTCTGGGAGGGACAGATGAGTGGTCTGGAGAGTTTCTCAGACAGACGATGGACCATTTGAATGTGCTCTCTTCACACATTGGGAGAATTTTTATATTCCCAAAGGAACAAAACAAACATGGAAGTTGAAATCAACAGGCCCTTAAAAGATCATCTAGCCCAAGGGGGCCAAGCATGTTCACTTTGCATGCCAGCTGCAAACAACTGGTTGTGATTATCCACAGCCTGTGTGAGAAGGATTCTGTGGCCTAATCTAGGATCAGTGGGAAGAGTTTCTCCTTCAGAGTCCCTCCTGCTTCGAAAGGAAGGAGGCCGAACAAGTAACATGGATTCCCAGCAGTGACCTTCACCTAATGGATTAGATACTTGAGGCCAGCCGAGTTATTAAGGGGTACACAAATCCATACATGTTTTCAAGTCTTTCTGACAAGGTGAATAAACAATAATTCCTATACATGTGTATACCGTAATCTTTCAGATGGGTGTCTCGGTTGTGTAATTAAAAAAAATAATAATAATCTGGCCGGGTGCGGTAGCTGACACCTGTAATCCCAGCACTTTGGCGGGCCAAGATGGGCAGATCACCTGAGGTCAGGAGTTCAAGATGAGCCTGGTCAACATGGTGAAACCCGGTCTCTACTAAAAAAAAAAATACAAAAATTAGCTGGGCGTGGTGGCATATGCCTGTAGTCCCAGCTAGTCAGGAGGCTGAGGCAGGGGAATCACTTGAACTCAGGAGGCGGAGGTTGCAGCGAGCCAAGATCGCACCACTGCACTCCAGCCCAGCAAAAAAAAAAATTTAGCGTTACAGGTTTCTAAAGGTGATCTAGTTCACACACCAAGGTCTTTCAGCTACAGACACACCTGCACGACTTAAAAAATCTACTTCGCAAAAGGGTAAAGTTATTTATAATCAACAAGACTTTTTAAAATACCCACTTTGGGAGGCCAAGGTGAGCAGAATGCATGAGCCCAGGAGTTGGAGACCAGCTTTTACAACATGGTGAAACCATGTCTCTACAAAAAATACAAAATTTAGCCAGGTGTGCTGGAGCGTGCCGTGCCAGTCCCAGCTACTCAAGAAGCTGAGGTAGCAGGACTGCTTGAGCCTGGAAGGTTGATACTGCAGTGAGCTGTAATGGTGCCGTTGCACTTTAGCCTGGGTGACAGAGGGAGACCCCGTCTCTCCTGCTCCTACCCTCCCTAATAACAAACAACAATGACAAACCATGAGAGAAAAATAAAGCCAGGGAAAATAAGAGTTAAAATAAATTGATATACAGTTACTGGTGAAGTTGAAGTTAAATATTCTAAAAACATACAGTATAGGTGACCCTTAAACTCAGTAGCAGACAATACCAAGGCAAACACAGTCAGTTGGTGAGAAATTATGCAGGCTCCATCATGCGCTACAAGGCTGTCTCTAGTAGCCAAGGGGAGCATATAAGCAAAGGTCCTCTCTTTAAACATTAATTAAACAGCAAGTCAGAATAAAATTCCTACCACACAGAAACAACACTGTGACCAAAGAAAAGTTTGCTTGTGTTTAGTTGAGCAAGAAAGAAATTAACATGATGAAGTCATGTCCTTTATGGGAAAGATATCACGTAGATTATCTGGAGTCAGAAATATTTGTTTAGCTGGCCAACTTCAAGTAGTGTTAAACAATACTGGAATACTGGAAGTGCACAGAACATGCTCAGAATTGATGGGCATCAAATTTGCTGAGAAAGGAGAACATGGAGTAATGATGGGTGTAAGCTCAGAGGAGCTTAGCATTAATCCACCCTAATGAGACTGGCATCTGGGGGCACAGCCTGCTCAATTTTACAGCCATAAGGAGCATCCCTCACTGATGCTTCTGACTTTTGTGTGACTCATTTTTTCAGCACTAAACATCTGGGGTTTTCCTTAAAAAAATTTTTTTAATAAGAAATTGAACTTCCCCCAAAATAGAAAGCAGATTATGATGATCAACTACTACTAGAAAACCTAACCAAAATAACCTGAACTACGTAAATAAGTAACCAAATCAAGACAAAACACCCGCAATATACTTTTGAAAACATCTGATCCCTGCTAGTGAAGGGCCGACACAGATGGCACCAAGATTTCCATTTGCCACCACCAAAAAATAAGAAATAACACAAAGAAACAAAAAATGAAAACGCCTTTTAAGAACTTCAGTGATTTCTGCATCAATAAAACTAATGACCTGGGCCAGGTGCAGTGGTTGATGTCTGTAATCCCGGGACTTTGAGAGGCTGAGGGAGTGTGATATTGTGCTGTAACTGGCCTAGAGTTAGAGCCTGAACAACATCATTTTATAAAAGAAAAAAGCTGTTTTTTAAAATAAGTTGTAACGGCTGTCCCATTCTCCTCACAATAACTGCTAGCCTTGGCTACTGTAAATAAAACTGCTAGTTTGCTCCGCAAACTAGCCACTATGTAAAGCTGCTTACCTTTTCTTAATCGGTAACTGCCAGAATTGCTAGCCTTTGCTTACCGGCTTGCCAGACTAAGCAGCCCAAACTAATGCCATCTTGGTCCCTGCGACTTGTAATAAGTAACTAAGGTCTGTGATTTCCACCTTACCCAGATAATGTGTAAACAAATGTTTATCTGACTTCTGTAAACCACTTAAGTAACAAACGGAATGACAAAAGTCCCCTGGCCCTTGGAATACCCGGGGCCTTCGTCTCCACCCAGGAGATGATTTACAGATCCACTAGCCCTCGGAATGTCTGAAGCCTTTTCATCCCCATCCCCACTCCTCACCCCCACTCCCAAGGTGGTTTTTTTGGGTATAAAAAGTCTTGGCCCCCTCCTTTCGACGCCACAGGTTGGAGAGACGTGAGTCCTCTGTGGTCACCGGCATAATAAATGACCCTGCAATCTGGCATACTTTTGTCTTGGTGCTAACTTTCTATGCTTGGTCCAGTATAACAGGAGGATAGCTTGAGCCCAGGAATTTGAGACCAGCCAGGGCCTGGGCAACATGGTGAAACCCCATCTCTACTAAAAATACAACAATTAGCTGGGCATGGTGGCGGGTGCCTGTAATCCCAGCTACTAGAGAGGCTGAAGCAGGAGAATTACTTGAACCCAGAAGGTGGAGGTTGCAGTGAGCTAAGACCACACCACTGCATTCCAGCCTGGGCGACAGAGCCAGACTCTGTCTCAAAAAAAGAAAAGAAACAGAGAGAAAAAAACAACAAAAATACAAACCTCAATGACCTGGAACAACAAATTTTTATCCTATTCTCTTGTACTTATCCCCCCCACCCCCCCCCCACACAAAAAAATCCCGTTGGTTTTTTTTTTTTTTAACCGAATAATCTATTTCGGAATTGAAAAATTCCCAACCAATATACATTCAGTGATGAATACAGACCAGCAAGTCCACACCAGCCATTGTTCTGGGTCTTTGATAATAACAGAAGAGGACACAGCCCTACCCACCTTAGCTCTGTTGGAGGAAACAGACACAAGTAGGAAGACAAAATATAAAGTGATGGCTTGGGGGTGGGGGACAAAGAAGGGTGCACACCTATAGCCCCAGCACATTGGGAGGCAAAGGAGGGAGGATCGCTATAGCTCAGGAGTTTGATGTAGCAGTGAGCTATGATCTCACCACTGTACTGGGCAAGAGGAGACCCTGACTTCTAAAATATGTGCTTACACACACACACACACACACACACACACACACACACACACACACCCCGAAGTCAAATAATGAAATCGCCCAAAATAGCTGGAATTACCAGCAGATTGTGTAGCAATAAACCTACAGTTTTCTGAAGAAAAAAAAATACATGAGCGAATGCAAGCCTACATGCCAAGTGCACCACAGTGTTAAGTATGGGAGAAATACAGGAGAGATGTTTAGTCCAGGTGTGGCAGTCATGACATCCAAATTCAGGGCTAAATAACTGGTGGGAATCAAGGAAGATGGAAAGGATCCAGAACAAAATTGACTGTTGGGAAAAAAGGGGAAAAAACGCAGCAGCAAATGTATTCTTGGCAAAGAAAACATATGCAAAAAGCCCGGAAGCTAAGAGAGGGGTGGGGTTAGGACGGAAAGTACTGCACAGTACTGGAGCACGCAGCATGAGAATTTCAGCCAAAGGATAAATGCCTCCAATAAAAGTTATTTCACAGTGCAGCAGGACGAGGTACTAGTCTTATTTGCTGGTTCTCACCTTGTCCCTAAAAGGACTTTTTTTTGTTAATTCTATTTTCACACATGGGAAAGCGACCCTATATGGTAGTCACCTTTATCCAAAGTCTCATAGCCAGTAAGCAGCTGGCCTCAAAGTCCCCACCCAGTCTTTCCATTCAACCATTCTGGGACTTGCCTGAGGTTCAGACCCAGAAACCCCATACCTCTGCCTTGTATTTTAATGAAAAGTATGTCCTAGGTTTACATGGAGAATAACCAAGACCTCAGAAACATTTAGTGAAAATCAGAGCTAGGACGAATCTGTTTTTTGTGAGCCCAGAAAAGCGGACTTGGGCAAGAGATCAATGTTGTCTTGTGCAGCAGATTCCCCTCCAGTACATAGTAAGCACGCTGATATATTGAAAAACGCTTCTAAGAAGAAGCAGAATCAAGGACAGGGAAGGAGCTCAGCTCCACAGCTCAGGGAGGGGTGACAGAATGGCCTAAGGCCCAGGACAGCACCATGTTGTCAACTGCCAGGGTCTAGCATGAGATGAATAGCCATGAACTAGGAGCTATGAACTAGGTCTCGGCTCTGATGCTGAACTGCGGCTGTCTCCTCTCAGGTCTCAAAGGCACCAGCTACTAACTGGCCTTATAACAACACATGCCTCCTTCTATGTTGTTACCTCATCATAGGAATGTTGCATCCTCCATGTGAAAAGACAAAATGTTTTCTGCACAGAAATCCCTTTAGGTACTGAAGAACTTTATCTTAATGTATTTTCCCACTGAGCAGAGTCCCCACTCTCAAGGTTGTGGTCCTACTACCATTGATTTGACACCTGAGTGCTGACTACACTGATGGTAAATTGAATAATGGTCCCAAATATATCTACCTCCTAATGCTTAAAACCTACGAATGTTACCTTATATGGCAAAAGGGACTTCAAAGGTGTATATTAAGTATCTTGAGGTGGAGAGATTGTATGGGATTACCTAAGTGAGCCTGATGCAATCATGGAGACTTACAAAAGGGGTGAGAGAAGAGGGAAAGTCAGAGAGAAGGCAACGTGAGGACAGAACGAGGCTGAAGTGGCACACTTTGAAAGAGGAAACCGGCTGGGCGCAGTGGCTCAAGCCTGTAATCCCAGCCTTTGGGGGGCCGAGGCGGGTGGATCACGAGGTCAAGAGATCAAGACCATACTAGTCAACATGGTGAAACCCCGTCTCTACTAAAAATACAAAAAATTAGCTGGGCATGGTGGTGCGTGCCTGTAATCCCAGCTACTCAGGAGGCTGAGGCAGGAGAATTGCCTGAACCCAGGAAGCAGAGGTTGTGGTGAGCCGAGATCGCGCCATTGCACTCCAGCCTGGGTAACAAGAGCGAAACTCCGTCTCAAAAAGAAAAAAGAAAGAGGAAACCACGAAAGCCTAGGACTACAGCCAGCCAGCCACCAGAACCTGGGAAAGGCAAGCAAATGAACTCTTCCCTAAGACTTCCAGAAGGAGCCAGTCCTCATGACAACCTTGACTTTAACCCGCAGAGACTGATTTCAGACTCCTGGCCTCTAGAACAAAAATTTCTGTGGCTTTAAACCACCAAGTTTGTGGTTAATTTGTTATAGCAGCATAGGAAACTAACATACTTATTCTTATTTTATGTTAGCATATGAATTTTCTGTACCACCAGCCATCCTTGAATTGCTCTAAAATAATCTACCTGTCCCCCACCCAAAGAAAGTGAAGCAATATTGATGGGTAAAACAAAAGCAGAATGTTGACTATCATTAAGGCCAGGGAGATGGAGGTTCAGGATACTATTTTCTCAATGTGTGTACATTTGAAAACTCCCAAAATACAGGGCTTAAAAAGTCACTTTAAAATTCCTACACCATCTCCCACTGAGCGATATGAGCCAGTTTTTTTCCCCCCAAACATTAGAACAAGTTTTATCTTTAGTTCAACGCCACAGCAGGTCCTTGGCTAATGGATAAGGGATGCATGGTACAAAAAGTTTGCATCTTTAAACATGTTCTCAGTATATCTAAGAGGTACACAGGAGCTGAGCAACTAAAGAAATGTTTGTGTTTCCCATATCCTATTTCTCCAGTATAGTAAATAATGCAGTAAAACAACATGCAAAAGTTCTCCCAAGCATTTTTTTTTTTTTTTTTTTTTTGAGACGGAGTTTCGCTCTTGTTACCCAGGCTGGAGTGCAATGGCGCGATCTCGGCTCACCGCAACCTCCGCCTCCGGGGTTCAGGCAATTCTCCTGCCTCAGCCTCCTGAGTAGCTGGGATTACAGGCACGCACCACCATGCCCAGTTAATTTTTTGTATTTTTAGTAGAGACGGGGTTTCACCATGTTGACCAGGATGGTCTCGATCTCTTGACCTCGTGATCCACCCGCCTCGGCCTCCCAAAGTGCTGGGATTACAGGCGTGAGCCACCGCGCCTGGCCCCTTCTCCCAAGTATTATATTGCTTTTTGCTAATCACATATAGGCAAATCCATCTAAGATGATCTGATTTCTAATGCAACTCAACTCTGTGAAGTCTGAAACAAAATATTAGGTTGGTTCACAGGTAACTGCGGTTTTTGCCATTAAAAGTACTATCTCTGAGCTCTGTAATAACCAGGTAGTTTTGAACTTGGAGAGCCACAGCTGACCTTGTCCTGCTCCTCCAGGGTAACATTTTGAGGACACTAGTGTCCGAGGTTCTTCATAGCCTAAGTACTGTCTCTGCCATACCAACATCACAACCAAAAGGGGCCATTCTGACCGAGGTTAATCCAGCCACAGAAAGCAGGGCACGTGATAAAATCACATCCTTCAATCTGGCTGTACTTGTTAAACCCACTGAAAATTAAGAAATACCTAGATGCCCAAGAATTTCCATTTCACACGAGGACAACTTCAAAAGCCACCTCATGACTGTGTACATGGATCCAACCATAAATAACTACACAAGCACACACCAAAGCCAATCATATGCACTGCAGCGTAATGACTATGTGTGAGATGAGTCAGCTGGAAGAGCAGAGGTATTTAAGATGCTGTTAAAACTCTTTTTTTTTTTTTTTTTTTTTTTTTTTTGGAGATGACGTCTCACTCTGTCGCCAAGGCTGGAGTGCAGTGGCACAATATTGGCTCACTGCAGTCTCCGCCTCTTGGGTTCAAGTAATTCACATGCCTCAGCCTCCAGAGTAGGTGGGATTACAGGCATGTGCCAACACAGTTTGAAGAGAAACTTGGGTCACTAAATCTAAGAATCAGCATGTCAGTATGTTCAGCTCTCTTATTAATTCTCCGTTTTAAACTTTTAACTTCCCTATAGTTTCAGTAAACAATCTTTTCCACCAGTTCTATTCAGTTCATATCTGTTCCCCAGGTCCCCTGCTCAGATCTGACTCATCCCAGTCACCTGCTCTGGTCACCTGCTCTGACCTTTCCTGTAACTGTCCATCCCGCCAAACTACCTACCATGCAATCCGGCTCATACCCCTGCTCTCTTTTAAATAGCCAGTTGGAATTAGCTTAGACTGTGTGGTCTAACCATAGCCAATAGAGCAATGACACAGCACTAGGGTCTACCTGCATCAGGAATAAGAAATCCTTCCTCTCCCTTGTCCAGGTGTGGGCTCACCATTGCTCCACCTGTGAGACACGCCCTTCTATAGGAGTAAATTGCTGCCGGGCACAGTGGCTCACTCCTATAATCCCAACACTTTGGGAGGCTGAGGTGGGTGGATGACCTGAGGTCAGGAGTTCGAGACCAGCCTGATCAACATGAAGAAACCTCATCTCTACTAAAAATACACAATTAGCCAGGTGTAGTGGTACATGTCTGTAATCCCAGCTACTTGGGAGGCTGACACAAACCTAGGAGGCGAAGGCTGCAATGAACAGAGATCACGCCATTGCACTCCAGCCTGAGCAACAAAAGAAAAACACTGTCCTAAAAAAAAAAAAAAAAAAAAGTAGTAGTAAATTGATTGCCTTGCTGAGGAAACTTACGTTTGAGTGCTACTTCTTTTGCGGCACCAAATATTTACTTTTAACAACACCCGGCTACTTTTTGTCTTCTCAATAGACGGAGATTTCACCATGTTACCCAGGCTAGTCTCAAACTCCTGACCTTAAGTGACCTGCCCACCTCAGCCTCCCAAAGTGCTGGGATTACAGGTGTGAGCCACGACACCCAGCCCAAAACCCTGATTATTAAACCACGATTGAAGAAATGGTCTCCATTTAAAAACTAATTTTTCTGCTGATACAGAATAACCAAAACTAAAGACACCAATCATATTTAAGATTCAGTCACTGCGGCTGGACAGCAGGACCCCTTCCCAGCAGTACTTGCCTTTACACAAAACCACCAGAGACACAGTTGCAGGTCCCCTGTGAGGGAGTTCCCCATTAACATTACTAGTATGAACTGCCAGGAGTCTGATAATCCAGGACCCTTCCTGCCTTGTTACAGGAATTGTCTTTCATCATTCAAAATCACAGTATGAAAGCTACAGCAGGGACTGGGCGCAGTGGCTTATGCCTGTAATCCCAGCACTTTAGGAGGCCAAGGTGGGTGGATCACAAGGTCAAGAGATCGAGACCATCCTGGACAACATGGTGAAACCCTGTCTCTAATAAAAATGTAATAATCAGCTGGGCATGGTGGTGCAGGCCTGTAGTCCCAGCTACTCGGGAGGCTGAGGCAGGAGAATTGCCTGAACCCAGGAGGCGGAGGTTGCGGTGAGCCGAGACGACACCACTGCACTCCAGCCTGGGTGACAGAGTGAGACTCTGTCTCAAGAGAAAAAAAAAGAAAAAGAAGAAGAAAAGAAACACAAAACTACAGTAGGAAGTCTTCCAAAATGAAGGTTTGAAAAGTCACTGCTAGGCCAGGTGCGGTGGCTCACGCCTGCAATCCCAACACTTTGGGAGGCCTATGTGGGTTGATCACCGAAGGTCAGGAATACAAGACCAGCCTGACCATCATGGTGAAACCCTGTCTCTATTAAAATACAAAAATTACCTGGGCATGGTGGCAGGCACCTGTAATCCCAGCTACTCAAGATGCTGAGGTAGGAGAATTGCTTGATTCCAGGAGATGAAGGTTGCAGTGAGCTGAGATCGCACCACTGCACTCCAGCCTGGTTGACAAAAAAAGACTCACCTCAAAAAAAAAAAAAAAAAAAAAGTCACTGTAGTGGCATGAAGCAAAACACAATATAGGCTGGGCACCGTGGTTTAAGCCTGTAAAGCCTGTAACCCAACCAATTTGGTTGGCCGAGATGGGTGGATCACCTGAAGTCCTGAGGTCAGGAAATCAAGACCAGCCTGGCCAACATGGCAAAATCCCATCTCTACTAAAAATACAAAAATTAGCCAGGCATGGTGGTATGCACCTAAAGTCCCAGCTACTCAAGAGGCTGAGGCAGGAGAATCGCTTGAGCCCAGGAGACTGCGCCACTGCACTCCAGCCTGGGCAACAGAACAAGACTCTGTCTCAGAAACAAAGAAAAATGTAGTCTAAGTCCAAAACCACCTGCTTAATCCATAGCTCAGAGATATTTTTTTAGGCTTTTAGAGTTGAGTTGCATTAGAAATCAAATCATCTTAGATGAGTTTACCTGCATGTGATTAGCAAAAGTAATACATACTTTGGAGAACTTTTGTACATTGTTTTACTTCGTGACTTCCTTTCCATAAGTATATAAAGCTAAGAAGAATAAAAAACAACTTGAGGGAAGCTGCCTGAGGTAATCTGTGAAAATGGTTCGCTATTCAGTTGATCCGGAGAACCCCACAAAATCATGCAAATCAAGAGTTTCCAATCTTCGTGTTCACTTTAAGAACACACATGAAACTGCCCAGGCCATCAAGAGTATGCATATACAAAAAGCCACGAAGTATCTGAAGGATGTCGCTTTACAGAAACAGTACGTACCATTCCGGCGTTACAATGGTGGAGTTGGCAGATGTGCCCAGGCCAAGCAGTGGGGCTGGAAACAAGGTCAGTGGCCCAAAAAGAGTGCTGAATTTTTGCTCCACATGCTTAAAAATGCAGAGAGTAATGCTGAACTTAAGGGTTTAGATGTAGATTCTCTGGTCATTGAGCATATCCAAGTGAACAAAGCACCCAAGATGTGCCGCCGGACCTACAGAGCTCACGGTCAAATTAACCCATACATGAGTTCTCCCTGCCATGTTGAGATGATCCTTACTGAAAAGGAACAGATTGTCCCTAAACCAGAAGAGGAGGTTGCCCAGAAGAAGACGATATCCCAAAAGAAACTGAAGAAACAAAAACTTATGGCACGGGAGTAAATTCAGCCTTAAAATAAATGCAACTAAAAGGAAAAAAAAAAAAAAAACTTGAGGGAGGCTGAGGTGGGCAGATCGCCTGAGGTCAGGAGTTTGAGACCAGCCTGGCCATCATGGCGAAACCCTGTCTCTACTAAAAATACAAAAAGTTAGCTGGGCCTGGTGACGAGTGCCTGTAATCCCAGCTACTCAGGAGGCTGAGGAAGAAGAATTGCTTAAACCCGGGAGGTGAAGATTGCAGTGAGTGGAGATACATAACTCACTATATATATATAACTCACTGCACTATAACCTGGGTGACAAGAATAAAACTCCATAAAAAAAAAAAAAAAAAAAAAAAAGAAAAACAACTTGAGTCATGTCTGTTAAACTAAATTGCAAATTACTATCACGGATAGAGAGAGAGAGCTGATTGTAAAGGCAGTTAAGTTCATTTCTATCATGAAAAGATAATTTTTATAGAAAGGAGTATTTATGCAAAACAAAGGAGGTGACGGGAGTAAAACATTTGAACATTTGGCCAGGAAAAGGGGAACTTAAACCGCGCATAGCAAAGTATTTTAGAAATACACCATCATTTTGGGTGCCTGTGAGGAGAGAAAGCAGAGTGAAGTGAATGAACCTAGAGACCATATGATGACAAGACAAACTTAGAAGTGGAGATTAAGCAGTTACAAATTTTTATAGCAGATTGACAAGAATTCTATGTCTGGTGAATCTAATAATAAAAATCAGCTTTTGGCTGACTTTAAAATTCCACTGTAATAATTAATTTTCATTGTATTTTACAAAAAAGTCAGCGCTCAATTAGAAATTTAAAAATAGGCCGGGCGCGGTGGCTCACGCCTGTAATCCCAGCACTTTGGGAGGCCAAGGCGGGTGGATCACGAGGTCAAGAGATCAAGACCATCCTGGTCAACATGGTGAAACCCCGTCTCTACTTAAAATACAAAAAATCAGCTGGGCATGGTGGCGCGTGCCTGTAGTCCCAGCTACTCAGGAGGCTGAGGCAGGAGAATTGCCTGAACCTGGGAGGCGGAGGTTGCGGTGAGCCGAGATCGCGCCATTGCACTCCAGCCTGGGTAACAAGAGTGAAACTCCGTCTCAAAAAAAAAAAACAACTGGTCCTGCCGGACGAAGTGGCTCACACCTGTAATCCTAGCACTTTGGGAGGCCGAGGTGGGTGATCACCTGAGGTCAGGAGTTGAAGACCAGCCTGGCCATCATGGTGAAACCCCATCTTTAAAATAAAATAAAATAACTGGTCCTTCAACACAGCTGAGGAAGGAATGATTTAGAACAGTAATTCTCAATGAAGAAACTTTCACCCTTTAAGGGAGTGGTTTCAGAATCTGTAATCTTTTGGGGTTAGGAAAGAGGTTCTTCACTAATGTTTGATGTGTGACCAGGTACGTCGCACATCCTGAAATGTGCAGTACAGCTTCACACAATAAACCGAAGTAGTCTCATGTCCTGCATGGCCTTTAAAGGTGCTCGATATTCAGATGCAGGGGAAACCCATTTATCTGGCCCTATAGCCTGATAAAGTATTTACTGCTCAGCTTTCATATATACTTTATCTTCCAAAACTGTATCATGTAAATACTATTATATTTTGCCCTGCTTTTCATTAGAGAAAACCACCAAACTGAGAGCACACAAGTTTGCATTGCCTGTATATTATTCCTGTCTCAACACCAGTATTGATCCACTGAGGATTATTCTACACATGGCACAAGCACTTGGCTATTTCATTATGTCTAAACTCTGATCATGCCCAAGTATTTATGTAGTGAATTTTTTTTTGTATCAATGATCTCTCTTTTATGTCTCCTTTCCAGTATTACTAGGGCATTATATTGATTTTTAAATTACACCTATTAGTGGGTTATATTTTCTGTGAATTTCACTTAAGGATTTTAATTGGGACATTACGTAGGAGGAAATTATAGATCTCAATAAAAACATTGATGAAAGTGTTGGTAACAGTCATAAATGCATAAGCAAACTTGCAGTAGATTTTAGAAGTCATCCTTATTTCCATGTTTGAGATGACAGAACTATATACAGTTTATAAACAGTAGCAGCTAAGAAATGAGGCTCTGCCTAGGTTAAATCCCATTCAGCCAAGGCTCTGCCTAGGTTAAATCCCATTCAGCCAATGTTAGCTGAGACCTTGGCAAGTTTTTCCACTTTCTCAATTACTTTTTTGTTGTTTTTTAAAATAAGATTAGTGCTAGCCCCTTCCTATATCTAGGGTTGTCTCTAAGAATAAAACAAGAACAAGACTCCATCTAGAGAGGTATTTAGGCAGGCATGGTGGCTCCCAACTGTAATCCCAACACTTTGGGAGGTCAAGGCAGGAGGATCACTTGAGCCCATGAGTGTGAGACTAGCCTGGGCAATGCAGCAAGACCCCTGTCTGTACAAAAAAAAATTTTTTTTAATTAATGGGGCATGGTGGTGTGTGCCTGTAGTCTTAGCTACTAGGGAGGCTGAGGCAGGAGGATTGCTTGAGCCCAGGAGGAGTTTGAGGCTGCAATAAGTCATGATAGTGCCATCTCCCTCCAGCCTGGGTGACAAACTGATACCCTGTCTCAAAAAAAATCTAATGGGGGAAAAAAAAAGAGGTTCGCATATTTTCCTGACCATAATCGGCACAACCCACCTGTACGACATTAAGTTAATCTAAAACCCAATGGCAGAGTATTAAAGAGAAGGAAATGAGCTAAGAATATGATAGTAGGCATAATGAGTGAAAGACAAATCAAATACAAGCCTTCTTTTAAACAGGAATCTGAAATATCACAGTCATTACCATCAGCCAGCCAGAGTAAGCAAGTTAAACAATTTCAATCTTTGTATATATACCTGGACGCATGTGATAGTCTATGGGTAGTGAACACAACAACAAAACACTAGGCCAAGAAAAAAAATCCAGCAAGATGCAAACAGAAATCTCTATGCGAATTGATGGTCAAGGTCTGAAAAGCATCATACACCCTCAATTCAACCAACACTTAACTTACTGAGCACCTCCTTTGTCTCCCAGATTGGAATAAAAAACTAAAGAAAGGTCTCTGTGAATACATACAATACTAGACATCTAGGGAAGACCACTGTGAAGTACAGCCTTTGTCGTCCCTACATGGAAAGTAATATTGAATAGTAATTACTGAATAGCAGTGCTGTGTTTTGAATAAGACAAAGTAGGCCATTCAGGAAAGCAAAAATACAAAGGGGGAAAATGCCCCTAGTACTGACGCAACCCTTGCTTTTCTGGTTTCGGATAATAAAATTAGAAACAGCATTAATAGTGCCCTGTAATTTCCAATTGATTTATTGTTCTAAATCCCTACGAGGAGACTTTGCCCCCGCCCAGTCTTAACCTTGTGTATTTTGTTCATTAAAACCGGAGGTAGAAAGATAGGAAAAGAGCAACAAGTAAAGGTTTTTATAGACTCAAATTTAAAATGACGGGCACTGCATACACATCGCTAGTGCTGAATTACATGGAAAAACTGAATATGCCTTTCCTTTAAGGTAGTATAGTCCTATTCAGTCTTAATCCAACCAAAGGTTATCTACAAGTAAAAAATAAATTTTAAAGCAAGTTACTTATGAGTGGTTATTCTGTTCTTTAGAAATAAAATATCCAAACTCACCTCTTTTGAAATTTAGAAGGCACCAGAAAACAATATTCAAAGAAACAATTTAAACTTTAGTTCCAGGTTGCAGATCCAGACAAATTTCAATAGGCACATTCCACCTTGCTTCTCCCACTGAAAGCAGTTACAAAATCTGGACAATGTATTAAACAGCTATTTAAAGACTGAAAGACAGTGGACAGACCGGGAACTCTGCATTACTACAGAAGCTGAAGTTATTTGTTTCTTTTTTCCCCTTTGCCATACCCTAGCCTAGACTCAGCGGCAAAAAAAACTTGGAAGTTGTTAGTGGTCACAGACAAATCTTAGGAGAAGCCATGTAGTTCTGGCTGCAGAAGCAAGAAAGGGGAACCTAAAACAAGGGTCCCCAATCCCCCAGGTCCAAGATGGGTACTGGTCAGTGGCCTATTAGGAACTGGATCACACAGCAGGAGGTGAAAGGAGGTTGAGCGGGCGTTACTGCCTGAGCCCCGCCTTCCATCAGATCAGCAGCGGTGTCATTAGATTTTCATAGGAGTGCGTACCCTACTGTGAACTGCACACGTGGGGGATCTAGGTTGCCTATTCCTTATGAGATTCTAACCAATGCCTGATGAGCTGAGGTAGAACAGTTTCTATCCCAAAACCACCCCCCTTGACTGACCATGGAAAAATTGTCTTCTACAAAACCAGTCCCTGGTGCCAAAAAGGTTGGGGACCACTGATCTAAAACACTGACAGAGGGAAGAAGCTATAGTTCCAAGGGGATGGGTTGAACCTGTTTGCTTTTTTCCCTTCTGTTCGCCTCTTGTTAGCCCTGGACATGTATACAGTTATAGGAAGTGCACAATCATGCAAGGTATCTAAGGCCCTAGCTTTTCTGACTGGAGAATCAAAAAGGGAAGCCTTGGGGAAACAAAGTACTAATCAAATCACGGAGACAGAAGAGCTCATTTATCTTCAACATCATTAAGTTATTAGAAATCAAAAAACTGGATAAACCTCTGTAAGACTGATGAAGACTTTAGGAGAGTGAAAGAGAAAACAAAAATTACTAGTATCAGAATTTAAAAAGTGGAGATGTCACTAGAGATCCCACAGACATTAAAGGACGATAAGGGAATACAACAAAACCTTATGCGACTTGTCCACAACGATGTAAAGTTATTTTTAAAAAAGAAAAAAAGAAATAAAAACAACTTGGATGAAATGAACCACTTCTTTGAATACTACAAACTACCCAAGATGAAATAGATAACCTGAAGAGTACCGTAACTATTGAAGATACCAAATGTGAGCATTAAAAAAACAAAAAAACTTCTGAGAGAAATTGCTCAAGTGGTTTCACAAGTGAATTCTATCAAACACTTAAAGAAATAACACCAATTCAGCACAATCACTTCTAGAAAACATAAGCATGTTTTCCAAACACATTTTAAGGCTGTGTTAACCTTGTAACAAAATCTATGGCAATACAAAAAAATAAATAAAACTACGGACCAATATCCCTCATCAGCAAAGACATAATAAGTCCTCAACAAAAATATTAGCATATTAAGCCAAGCAGTATCTTAAAAGAGTAAAATACCACAATAAAGTAGAGTTTATTATAGGAATGCAGGGTTGGTTCAGTATTTGCAGGGAAAAAGTCAATTTAATTCATCATTTACAGCCTAAAAACAAGATGATAATATCAATTTATGCAGAAAAAGCATATGAAACAATCCAACATTCAATCATATAGACCGTCAACAAACTAGAAACAAAAGGCAATGTCTTCAGCCTGATAAGAGCATGTACAAAAAATCCACAGCTAACATTTTATGTAATGATGAAAGACAATGTTTTCTCACAAAAATTGAGGAAGAGTAAGGATGTCGACTCTCATTGGAGGTCATAGGCAGTACATTACAGCAATAAAAGAAAAGGCATACAGACTGTAAAGGAAGAAATAAAACAATGCACATTTGCAATACCTAACTGTCTAAGTGGAAAATTCCAAGCAATCTATTTAAAAAGAAGAAAAAAAAAAACCTTTCAGAATTAGTAAGTTCAGCAATGTCAAAGAATATAAGGTCAACAAACAAAAATTAAATATATTTCTACATACTAAAAACATGAAAGTCAAAATTTTTTAAATAATATTTATTGGCTGGGCGCCGTGGCTCACGCCTATAATCCCAGCACTTTGGGAGGCTGAGGTGGGCGGATCACCTGAGGTCAGGAGTTCAAGATCAGCCTGACCAACATGGAGAAACTCCATCTCTTCTAAAAATAAAACATTAGCCAGGAGTGGTGGCACATGCCTGTAATCCCAGCTACTCGGGAGGCTGAGGCAGGAGAGTTGATTGAATCCCCAAGGCGGAGGTTGCAGTGAGCCGACATCATGCCATTGCACTCCAGCCTGGGCAACAAGAGCGTAACTCTGTCTCAAAAAAAAAAAAAAAAAAAATTACTATTTAGAACAAAACAAAACAAAACAGAAAATAACAAGTGCTGGAGTGGACATGGAGAAACGAGAACATACTTGGGCACTGTTGGTAGAAACATAAAACAGTACAGCTGCTATGGAAAACAGTAAGGCAATTCCTCAAATAATTAAAAATATAATTGCTGTAACATCTTTTTCACTGGTTTATTCAAGGAGAGGAAAAGAATTGCTGTAACATCCAGCAATGCCACTTCTAGGTACAAACCCAAAAGAATTTAAAGCAGAATCTCAAAGAGGTATTTGTTTGCCCACATTCACAGCAGCATTGATCACAATTGCCAAAAGATAGAAGCAACTCCTAAGTCCAAGGACAGAAGGATAAACAAAATGTAGGATACGCATACGAAGGAATACTACTTAGCTCTCAAAAGAAAATTCTGACACATGCTACAACAGCAGTCCTCCAAGTTCTTCAGGGACATCTTTCATCGAAGACAGTTTTTCAATGGACACAGAGTGGGACTGGGGAGATGGTTTCAGAATCAAACTGTTCCATCTCAGATCATCAGGCATTAGATTCTCTCAAGGAGGGAGCAACCTAGATCCCTCAATGTGCATAGTTCACAATAGGATACGCACTCCTATGAGACTCTAATGCCACCACTGATCTGTTAGGAGGCAAAGTTCAGGTAGTAATGCTCGCTCACTTACCATGTACCTCCTGCTATACAGCCGAGTTCCTAACAGGTCACAGATAGGTGCCAGTCTGAGGCCTGGGGGTTAGGGAGCCCTGTACTACAACATGGCGGAACACTATGCTAAGTGAAATAAGCCAGTCATACAAAGACAACTTGGTAAAGTTGATAATTATTCCAAAAGGGTTTTTTTTTGTTGTTAACTTATTCCAATTCCAATCAAATCCCAGCAGAATTTTTATGTACAGAATTGCTGGTTGTAAAATACATATGGAACAGCAAAGTAACTACAATAGCTACAATTCTGAAAAAGAATAAAGCCGAAAGAATAATACTATTCAATTTTAAGACTTACAACATAAAGCCACAGTAAACAATAAAGTGTAGGAGCAAAGGGACAGACATATAAATCAATGGGATAAGAGAGTCCAGAAACAGACCTACACAAATATGGTCAATTGATTTGTAACAAAAGTGTGAAGGCAATTCAATGGAAAAGAAACAGTATTTTTACTACTTTTTTTTTTTTTTTTTGAGACAAAATCTCACTCTTGTCACCCTGGCTTCAGTGCAATGGCATGATCTGGACTCACTGTAAACTCCGCCTCCCAGGTTCAAGCCATTCTCCTGCCTCAGCCTCCCGAGTAGCTGAGATTACATACGCCTGTTACCATATCCAGCTAATTTTTGTATTTTCAGTAGAGATGGGGTTTCACCGTGTTGGCCAGGCTGGTCTCAAACTCCTGATCTCAGGTGATCTGCCCGCCTCAGCCTCCCAAAGGGCTGAGATTACAGGCGTGAGCCACCATGCCTGGCAGGAACAGTATTTTCAATTTATGTTGTTTTAGAGATTTACATGCAAAAATTAAACCTTGGCCTGTGAAAAAGTCTGTGACAAAGAGTCAAGAGTCTTTGTCAATCAACCAATAAAGGGCATGATGACCTTTAAGATGATCATATCCTGAAAAACCATAGAAGCACTGGACAAAAGTCCAGGCATCATATCACAAAGAACATGGGATAAACATGGAACAGGGTGGGGTCAGAAATGCTTGCCTCATATACCATTCATATACATCAGTTGTAGGGAACTCTGGTATTCCCTCCGCACACCCATCGCCACATTCCTTCTGATGATGTAAAGTTTGCCCCATCCCAGAGCAGCCATGCATGAAGAACTCTAACGTCTACAGTTCTTTAAAACAGAACGTTACTAATAACTTCCCCAAGGAAGTTCATTATCACTCATAACTATACATTACTTCCAGACCTCGGGAGGATCCAGTTTCTATTGGCTTAACTGTCAAATTTTTAGAGGCATGTTGAAACCAAATGATAATAACTCAAAGAAACAGAAACAACCCTTTGGGGGGAAGTTTTTTTTTTTTTTTTAAAGACGCAGTCTTGCTCTGTCACTCAGGCTAGAGTGCAGTGGCACTATCTCGGCTCATTGCAACCTCCACCTCCCGGGTTCAAGCAATTCTCCTGCCTCAACCTCCCAAATACTGTAGCTGGGACTACAGGCGTGTGCCACCATAGCTGGCTAATTTTTTCTATTTTTAGTAGAGACAAGGTTTCACTGTGTTAGCCAGGATGGTCTCGATCTCCTAACCTTGTGATCTGCCTGCCTCGGCCTCCCAAAATGCTGAGATTACCGGCGTGAGCCACTGCACCTGGCCTGGGGGAAGTTTTCTGTTAGAGTAACAAAATGATTAAGTAATGGAATGATTAAGAGTAGACATTAACACTTTGCAGCTGCATGACCCTAGACAAGCTACTTCACTTCTCTGTACCACCATTGCCTTATCTGGAAAGTGGGGACATGGGACTGTTATGAAGATTAAAATTGGTTAATTCAGTGTCCAGCACATAAATGCCTAGTATCAGCTACTTACTGGCCAAGTTCTCAAAGTCAGCCTATGGAGAAGAAGAAAGGCACCTACCGAGAACACGCAGTTTATCTGCTATTTATTTAGAGCTCCAAGCTGTCTGCTACAGAGGCAATCTTTAAATTGGTTATTGCTAATATTTAACATCTCCGTCTCCCATTACTTCTTGCTCAGCTCATGGATAATGTCAATGCCACTGTTTCTACAGATGTTTTCCTCTGCTGAGTTAAAGCACCTCGGGCGGATCACGAGGTCAGGAACTCGAGAACAGCCTAACACAGTGAAACTCCATCTCTACTAAAAATACAAAAATTAGCAAGGCGTGGTGATGCATGTCTGTAATCCCAGCTACTCAGGAGGCTGAGGCAGGAGAATTACTTGAACCTGGGAGATGGAGGTTGCAGTGAGAGCCGAGATCGTGCCACTGCACTCCAGCCTGGGCAACAGACTCCATCTCAAAAAAAAAAAAAAAAAAAAAAAAAAAAAAAAAAAGGTAACTCATAGTGTTAGCTTTTCATTTTTCAATTACACTTAAAATGCTTCTCAGCCAGGCACGGCTATAATCCCAGCACTCTGGGACGCCGAAGTGGGTGGATCACCTGAAGTCATGAGTTCGAGACCAGCCTGTTAAAATGGAGAAACCCCATCTTTACTAAAAATACAGAAATTAGCCGGGTGTGGTGGCACACACCTGTAAATCCCAGCTACTTGGGAGGTTGAGGCAGGAGAATAGCTTGAACACAGGAGACGGAGGTTGCAGTGAGCCGAGATCATGCCATTGCACTCCTGCCTGGGCAACAAGAGTGAAATGCTACCTTAAAAAAATAAGTAAATAAAAAGCTTCTCAACTGTCTATTTGGCATTAATTCCTGTATCCTCTAGACCAAGTAACACCTAACACAGCACCAAAAACAATCAGCAGTTGGAAAGAAGATAAATGACAGTTCCTGCCTTTAAGAACGCCGACATCCAGCAGGGATGTTACCTAACTCACCCCGTAGCCCCTGCCTATTCTCTTCCCCTGGAAGTCATGAGCCTCCCCATAAACCTCAAGACAGCTTTCCACTTCTCAACACACCTTCATCCAAGGCTTACAGTGGGGTCTCTCTGAGCTACTTTATATTAACTATGGTATTGTTTTGTTTTTTTCCTCCAGACTAGGTAACATGACATCACTACTTTCCCACCTTTTTTTTTTTTTTTTTTTTAAAGCAGAGTCTCACCTATCACCTACGAGTGCAGTGGCACAATCTCAGCTCACTGCAACCTCTGCATCCTATGCTCAAGCAATTTTTGTGCCTCAGCCTCTTGAGTAGCCAAGATTACAGGCACATGCTACAATGCCTGGCTTTTTTTTTTTTTTTTAATTTGAGATGGTGTCTCGCTGTCATCAGGCTGGAGTGCAGTGGCACAATCTCAGCTCACTGCAACCTCTGCCTCCCAGGTTCACTTGATTTTCCTGCCTCAGTCTCCTGAGTAGCTGGTATTACAGATGCACTCCACCATGCCCGGCTAATTTTTGTATTTTTAGTAGAGACAGGGTTTCACTATGTTGGTCAGGCTGGTTTCAAACTCCTGGCCTTATGATCTGCCTGCCTCAGCCTCCCAAGATGCTGGGATTACAGGCGTGACCCATCACACCCAGCTAACTTTTGTATTTATAGTAGAGACAGGGTTTCACCATGTTGGCCAGGCTGGTCCGGAACTCCTGGCCTCAAGTGATTTACCCACCTCAGCCTCCCAAAGTCCCAGGATTACAGGCCTGAGCCACCACACCAGGCCTGCTTGTTTCTTCTAAATAAGGAATACATGGTTTCCCTTCTTTGACCAGAGCCTCACTTAATATTTATCCTCCCAGATCAATTAAGTCCAGGAAAATAAAAAAATCAAATATGCAAGTATTGAAGTAAAACCAAGAAACGTTCTGAATTTTCTAACAAGATTGTGATGTTAAAGTATGTATTCTCCATAGGTACCTGTCAGACCACGTATTCAAATCTGCTCAGAAAATACTCACTGCAGTCATGAGGGATGTGGGGCCCCACATCACGCAGAACCCTGTGATGCAGGTGACTAACTGTAGTACAGGCTATTTCCCCACACAGTAAACGTGGGAAACATTGTTTCACCTTCCTCATCAGCCCCCAGAATGACAATCTTCCTTGCCTTTTTTCTCTAGGACCACTTCATTTACCTAATGTCTTCCTTTACATAAGGTCTTATGCTTCACTTCAAGGAAGGTACCCTCAACTTTGGACATTTTCTTGAGTACTTATTAGGAGTTTTAGTTCTTTTGATCAGAGAGTAGTTACCTAAAAATAACATTAGGAAAAACTGAGAAATCCTTTCCTTAAGACTCTGGCTTCTTTTTTTTTTTTTTCTTTTGAGACAGAGTACAGTGGAGTGATCTCAGCTGACTGCAAGTTCCACCTACTGGGTTCAAGTGATTCTCCTGCCTAAGCCTCCCAAGTAGCTAAGATTACAGGCGAGCGCCACCATGTCTGGCAAATCTTTGTATTTTTAGTAGAGACGAGGTTTCACTATGTTGGTCTGGCTGGTCTCAAACTCCTGACCTCAGGTGATCTGCCCGCCTTGGCCTCCCAGAGTGCTGGAATTTACAGGCATAAGCCACCACGTCTGGCTGTTTTTTTTTTTTTTTTTTTTTTTTTTTTTTTTTGAGAGAGTTTCACTCTTGTTGCCCAGGCTAGATGCAATGGCGCAATTTCAGCTCAGGGTAACCCCCGCCTCCCAGGTTCAAGTGATTCTCCCGCCTCAACCTCCCGAGTAGCTGAGATTACACCACACCCAGATAATTTCTGTATTTTTAATAAAGATGGGGTTTCTCCACGTTGGCCAGGCTGGCCTAGAACTCCTGACCTCAAGTGACCCACCCGCCTTATTCTCCCAAAGTGCTGGGATTACAAGCATGAATCACCAGCCCCACTTATTGTATTTTTTTTTTTTACATACAAAAAAACAGTCCTGCTGGGAGCAGTGGCTCATGCCTGTAATCCCAGCACTTTCGGAGACTGAGGTGGCCAGATCACTTGAGGTCAGGAGTTCAAAACCAGCCTGGTCAACATGGTGAAACCTCGTCTCCACTAAAAATATAGTAATTAGCCAGGTGTGGTGGCGGGCACCTGTAATCTCAGCTACTCAAGAGGCTGAGGCAGGAGAATCGCTTGAATCCAGGAGGTGAAGGCTGCAATGAGCCAAGAACGTGTCACTACACTCCAGCCTCAACGACACAGCAAGACTTCATCTCAAAAACAAAACAAAACAGCAACAAGACATTTCTTCAATTTAGAAAATGCAGCCCACTTGAGAAACCGGGTAAGCAAAAGAAAAAATATCTACTGGTGTTTAACATCAAGTACTCCACTAGGGCTTTCTTCCAAAGCCCTACCTTTATTCACCCAAGGAAGGGCTCAAATCCTCCTCCTAATGTACGCCTCCATGCAGCATCTGAACATCCACATCATCGGCTGCTGGCACTGTTTCTGTGGAGGAGCCCTTCCAGTTCTGGTCACACCGAGTCTACTCTTCAGGTACCTCAGGACAAGTCAGTGAGGGATGAATGAGGAACCATTTTCTCTTATTTCTCTGCTATATTCCATATATTTGGGAGAAAGCAAATCTGCCTAATTCTCTTGCAGTGAGTCCTTCAAAACATTAGTCTCTCTGTATCTTCATCTGCCATAAACAGCAGAATCCAGTGCCCACCCATAAGTGCTTTATCAGCATCTAAAACTAAATGGTTAGAAACTGTTTGAACCTGCTTGACACAGCATACAAGATATGCTGCCCGGACAACTTAAGGAATCCCCTTCTGATCATTTAGTACTGTATGGTGGTATAGAGATAACATAAATAATAAAGATCTAATAGTAGCAGAAAGGTAGCACTCCAGCTATAGATCTTACAAAAAACACCACGTCACAGGCATTTCTGCCATGGTCCCAGATTCTGTCACCTCTTCAGTGACCTCACAAAATATGGCTTACAAGATGACTGCTAGAATCGGGAGGAGGTTGTTTCACTTCAAGGTTAGAGGTTTAGCTTGATATTAAGCTATCAGTTCAGACAGACAGGGTATATGAGGCATTAGGGCAAAAAAAGAAAAATAAGCTCTCAGTTCCAAATGTTCTTCTCAGCTTTGTGATGCCGGGGCTAGGACTCTGGACTCTAATCTCTCCTTTACCAGCTGTTACCAGTTAGTTTCTGCCAATAGAAGGCACCACAGGGGTACCAGAAAGCAGGAATCGGGGTAGGGACAACATGCTCTTCCCCATGCATCCATCGGCATCCCCATATCCACAGGTCCCTGTCCATCAGTCGGCATCACCGCATCCACAGGTCCCTGCCCGTCAATCGGCATCACCGCATCCACAGGTCCCTGCCCATCAATCGGCATCAACGCATCCACAGGTCCCTGCCCGTCAGTCGGCATCACCGCATCCGCAGGTCCCTGTCAGTCGGCATCACCGCATCGCAGGTCCCGTCTGTCAGTCGGCATCACATCGGCAGGTTCCTGTCCGTCAGTCGGCATCACCGCAATGCAGGTCCCTGTCATCAGTCAGCATCACCGCATCGCAGGTCCTGTCTGTCACTTGGCATCACATCGGCAGGTTCCTGTCCGTCCGTTGGCATCAGAACATCCCGACTGTCAGTCAGCATCATATTTGCAGGTCCCTGTCCGTCAGTTGGCACCACCGTTATCTGCAGGTCCCATCCGTCAGTTGCCATCACCGTGTCCGCAAGTCCCTGTCCATCAGTCGGCATCACTGCATCCACAGGTCCCTGTCCGTCAGCTGTTATCACTGCATCAGCAGTTCGTTACATCCTCTAGCTGCTCTGGACACTCAAAACAAAATTGGTAACTCCTCTCTCCTCCCCACATCCCAGGCGCCACCCATAGCCAAGGAATTCCCATTGCTCAGAAATCTGAGTCTCAGGTACTCAGGGTTCTTCCCTCCAAGTCTCTAGAATCCAAAACCTCAACTTCTTCTGTTTGGCCTCAGGTGATAGCTGCTCCTTACAGTCACCACTCTGGATTCTCTTTGCTCTTTCACCTTCCAACACCTGTGTGATTCTCCTTGGTGAAATACCGAGTATGTTATCTGTGCTCCTGCCTGGATCTGACTGAGACAAGCACAAAACTCGAGGTTGAGAGCTGGTGAATTTGTTGTTGCTCTTATCATAGCTAAAACATACTGTGTACTTATATGTACCAAGCACTGTTTTAAAGGCTTTAGCCTGCATAATCCTCTTTAACATGCAAAGCAACCCAATGACGGAGCCATCATCATCACCCCCTTGTTAGAAACGAGGAAAATGAGGCTCAAAGACTTTTAAAAACCTGTTCAGAGATCCTACAACTATATCACACAATGAGAAAGTAGTGAAACTAGAACATAATTCCAAGTCTGACCTCGAAGCCTGCCCCATTTCCTGCAAAAGAGAAACATATTCCACTATAAGGCTTTTCTAGGTGCTGCATGCTGCTTCACAGGGCTATTTACATTGCTCACAAAGAACTTACTATAGTGCTTTCTCATTATCCTCTTGAGTCTTACCCTGTAACAGGCCCCTTTTTTTATGCCACTGCTCAACTAGCAAAACAGTATCATTTGTCCTGTGGAATGTCTCATATTTAGGACACAGCTAGTTGTTTACTTGAAATATCATTTAATTTGCTCCTCTGCCTTGTGTATTTATTGTGAACTCAAAGTTAGATTAAGATTGAAACCAGGCCGGGCGCGGTGGCTCAAGCCTATAATCCCAGCACTTTGGGAGGCCGAGGCGGGTGGATCACGAGGTCAAGAGATCGAGACCATCCTGGTCAACATGGTGAAACCCCATCTCTACTAAAAAAATACAAAAAATGAGCTGGGCATGGTGGTGCGTGCCTGTAATCCCAGCTACTCAGGAGGCTGAGGCAGGAGAATTGCCTGAACCCAGGAGGCGGAGGTTGCGGTGAGCCGAGATCGCGCCATTGCACTCCAGCCTGGATAACATGAGTGAAACTCCGTCTCAAAAAAAAAAAAAAAAAAAAAAGATTGAAACCAGTTGAATCTTTTTAGATAAGACTATTTCCTCAGTGGTGCCATGTATATTCTACTTCATCAAAGTAGAAGGTACATAATGTCTGGCTGTTCCACTTTCAGTGATTCTAAGATTAATCAGTGACTCAAAGCCTAATCTTTCACTATAAAAGGTGTCTGGAAGTACAAAATTATCACTGATAAGGCTTTGGCACAAGAAAAGAGGCATACCCAGTGCGTATAATAAAACATACACAGGCCGAGCACAGTGGCTTATGTCTGTAGTCCGGCACTTTGGGAGGCTAAGGCAGGTGGATCATCTGAGGTCAGGAGTTTGAGACCAGCCTGACCAACATGGTGAAACCCTGTCTCTACTAAAAATACAAAATTTAGCCAGGCGTGCTGGCAGATGCCTGCTCAGGAGGCTGAAGCAGGAAAGTCACTTGAACCTGAGAGGTGGAAGTTGCAATGAACCTAGACTGCACCACTGCACTCCAGCCTGGGCGGCAACAAGAGCAAAACTCAATCTCAAAAATAAATAAGTAAATACATACATACATACACACACACACACACACACACACACACACACACACACACACACACA
>NW_022436959.1:13744495-13754597 GCF_009761245.1 Sapajus apella | reverse complement strand
ACACACACACACACACACACACACACACACACACACACACACACACAAACACACACAAAGTAACCCTTCTCAACAAGGAAATAGGGGCCGGGCGTAGCGGCTCACGCCTGTAATCCAAGCACTTTGGAGGCCAAGGTGGGCGGATCACCTGAGGTCGGGAGTTCAAGACCAGACTGACCAACATGGTGAAACCCCGTCTTCAAAAAAAAAAAGGAATAGGTTTCCCTCAAGTCTTTAAGGAAAGAAACACCTAACAACAGCTCATCCTATTCCTAGCGAGCCCTCAATATAATCGTTTTTGTTGATCAATATGCAAACAATCATCAAAATTTTAAAGGGAGTCAAAGGTGAAGAGTTTCAAAGTGTAGCTACAAGCGTCTTACGATTCAGTATATGCTCTTGCTTATTTTATCTTGTGTGCCCATTTTTGCCCATTTGAAAACAGATAATTCGCTAACTTGACACTACCTCAAAAGGACAATGAGGAGAGTAACATGAAATATAAAAATTAAGAAAAGTTAGATATGGCAAATAACCAGAATGAGGGAAAATACAATAAACTAAGAGCTAAATTCTCTAAATTTGAAGAGATTATGAATGAATTAAAAGGAAACTGGCCAGAGCAGATATGCTAATACTCTCATAATTCACTTAAACTCGGTTTCCAACATTTGACTATTTCATAGAAAGCTACATTACACCAGATGTAGTTCCTGAACAACAACAAAAAAATCCTATTAAATTACATTTTAAATCATATTTAATATGGCTCATCTTAAAATAAGGGGATGAAAGTAGTAATCTTACTATTATAACACTTGATTTGAGGACCTATCCCCCAAGCTACTGAATTCCCTAAACAAAAGTTAATCTGAAAAAGGAACGTGTATAAAATTTAATCTTATAACTCACCATGTTTCCATCTATAAAGTGTATTTTTAATGCATTATACAACTTGCAAAATATTCAGCACATACCAAAATCAACCCCTTCCTGCTAAACTTAATAATAATATTTTGAAGATAAATATTCTGAGCACAAATCACTTGTGACCAACCAACAAAACTTGGAGAATCAGACTTAAATCAACTTCCTTCAACTTTCCACCAAAGTAACCTTTTAACCAAACTATGCATGTTGATGGGGGTTATGATGTAGTGACTCAACTGTTATTTTAGAAGACTAGTCTAAAACACACAAAACTAGTTACTCTTGATTTTTTATATTAGAAATACACAAAAGCTAAGCAGTTTCTCTGCACCACCCTCTCCAAGGTGGGTTTTAAGAACTTTCAGGTTCCATTATCTGAAGAGTCAACAGATATTTTTTTTTATCCTTTCAACTACTGGAATCTCAAATTCTCACCATGACATCATTATTATGCTTTGGAAATTGCTGACACAGGCTACTCAATTGTGCTAAATAGTTTGTGTTTAAACACATTACACAATCACTGCAGTGCCACCATCTGAGCAAAAGGAAGCAGAGTAACATTTTTAAATAAAGCACAAAGTAGCAGGTATTTGTATTTTTAATAATTTGCCAAGATAGTAACTTCATATTTAAATACAACTGGCAAATTCATTCAAAAGCACTGAAATCCATAAAATCCTGTTGGGACAGGAATGAACGAGAAAGATTAACCAGTTACCCAAGAATATATTTCAATTTTTGGTTTCTTCTTATCTCAAAGAGCAGATTTTCAAAAGATAAACTGTGCCCTTAAGAAGAAATACCCACACCAAGACACAGGTCATAAGAGAAGAATTTTATGTTCTAGCACACCCAAGAGTTGAGGAAAGGAAAAAAGGCTTTGAAAAAACTAACAGCAATAGGCTTACATACTCAAGATCTTAATTTTAAATATGGAAATTCTTACCTCCCACTGTAAGTGAGGCGGGATATTTCGTATCTGAAGTTTCCGAATCCTGCAGAAGAATTAAAATGTTTTTTAAAAGAAAAAAAAAAACATAAAAGCAAGACAATAATAGCCAACATGGAAGTTTAGAAACTACTTAAAATATTAACCCTATGTTAACTACAAACCAATATATAATAAGAAAAGGCAAACTAAGAAGGAAAAACAAAGAAACAAACTCACAAACTGCAGAGACCATTTGGAGATCCAGCATTTATTGATCTGTTATGACTTATTTTAAAAGCCACTAAAATTGGCAGATAGAATGTTTAAAACAGATTTATCTGATGATTACATTCTAAGTTCAAATCCTTTAGCTGCAAATTAGGCATCACAGGACAGAAAGCCTTATACCAGGTGATCTTACTCTGTCCATCACAGCCAAGGAGTCCATGGGTAAAATTTAGGGAAATAAAAAGTGAGGTGGGGTAGGAAATGACACATTTATCTTCACTATCCCCTAACTGAAATTTAACACGTCCTTCAATTACAAAGGCTGGCACTAAAGCACAGAATTACAGTAATTTTGACATCAATATAAATCAGATTTTTTTTTATTTTTTTCAGACGGAGTCTCACTCTGTTGCCAGGGTGTAGTGCAGTCTCGGTTCACTGCAACCTCCACGTCCCGGGTTCAAGTGATCCTTCTGCCTCAGCCTCCCGAATAGCTGGGACTATAGGCGCGTGCCACCACGCCCGGCTAATTTTTATAATTTTAGTAGAGATGGGGGTTTCACCATGTTGGCCAGGATGGTCTCGATCACTTGACCTCATGATATGCCCGCTTCGGCCTCCCAAAGTGCTGGGATTACAGGTGTGAGCCACTGTGCCCAGCCAAATCAGATATTTTCATACCACATTAGATTGCTGAGATCTTTAAATATCATCTACACTCATCACTGTGAAATTTAGATGTGTTGCTAGAACTTCTTATTATGTTAAGCACCTATCACTGAGTTTTAGCATTTTACTAGATTTCAAAATAATTGGTTTCCTTTATAATCCTATGTATTTTATGCATTTTAAAACATCCTGAAGCCAGGCGTGGTGGCTCACGCTTGTAATCCCAGCACTTGGGAAGCCGAGGCGAGCAGATCACTTGAGGTCAGGAAATTGAGACCATCCTGGCCAACGTGGTGAAACCCCATCTGTACTAAAATTACAAAAAAATTAGCCAGACATGGTGACAGGTGCTTGTAGCCCCAGCTACTTCACAGGCTGAGGCAGGAGAATTGCTTGAACCTGGGAGGCAAAGGTTGCACTTAGCTGAGATTGTGCCACTGCACTGCAGCCTGAATGACAGAGCAAGAGTCCGTCTGGAAAAAATAAAAATAAAAAATAAAGATATCCTGAAACATGAAAGGAGAGCCACAGGTTTCAGACTGCCAAAAAAGTGTACGGTACAGAAAATGTTAAGAATCAGCACCTTTGCTCAAATGCCCTACACATGTATATACGTATGTAAAAAGGAGGGTGACGCAAATAGCACAACTGCATGTTAATTAGATGAGATTATACTATAGAAGTCACAGGCCAGTCACTTCCTTTGAAGGAAAAAGAATTTATAGTCAACTAGCTATTAAAAACAAAATAAAACAAAAACTAGCAATTGAGCTTGACATCTCAAGTAAAATAAGTAAATTACTTAACTTCTAAAATTAGAACTATATAGGACAGGCCTGGAGGCTCATGCCTGTAATCCCAGCACTTTGGGAGGATCACTTGAGCTCCAGAGTTCCAGATCAGCCTAGACAACAAAAAGTCTTTTTAAAATTTTTTCAATTAGCTGAGCATGGTGTTGCATGCTTGTAGTACCAGCTACTCAGGAGACTGAGATGGAAGGATTGCTTGAGACCAGGAGTTCAAAGCTGCAGTGAACTATAATTGCACCACTGCACTCCAGCCTGGCCAAACTATTGTTACCATGTCTTGAAAAGAGAAGAAAAAATAAAAATAAAAAATAAAAAAACCCAAAGAACTACAGTGAAATTCTCTTTCCAAGTCAAATAATCCACAATTTTGAAATATCTGAGCAAAACACCAGTTTAATCTAGATTCAAAGCCTAGTTAGTCCTTTGCCTCTTCCCTTTCCCCAAAACGGTGAGAACAAATACCACAGCTGCTATCAATCCCTTCAAGAACACCAAAGAAAATCTAGACTAACTAAACTCAAGTACATCCTGTCTACAATCATAAAATGGAGGAGGAAAGGAAGAGAAGCACTTTTACATGATTCTCATGACAAAGTAAAAGCAGTCATCAGGGTAAAATGTACCAAAGAGATAAAAGAGAATGCCAGTTTAAGAGGGAGAAAAATATATATATATCCAACCTATAACTAGTATGAGTTTACAGACCAAATGCTAATTTGGGATTTGTTTTAAAATTACTCAAGTGTTAATAACTGTTAAAGCTTCAGGACTGGTACCTCTCTGCTTTTATGTAAGTTTTATATATATATATATATATATATATATAATTTTTTTTTTTTTTTTGAGACAAGTCTTACTCTGTCGCCCTTGCTAGAGTGCAGTGGCACAATCTCAGCTTATTGCAGCCTCTGTCTCCCGGATTCAAGCAATTCTCTCACCTCAGCCTCCCAAGGAGCTGGGATTACACACATGCGCCTCCACACCCAGCTAATTATTGTATTTTTAGTAGAAATGGGGTTTCACTGTGTTGACCAGGCTGGTCTCAAACTCCTGACCTCAAGTGATCTGCCTGCCTTGGCTTCCCAAAGTGCTGGGATTACAGGCATGAGTCACTTCACTCAGCCATATTTTCTACAAAAGGCTTAAAAAATATGCCCTGATAAAAAGATTTATAATTCATAGATTTCACAATTGCTATACGTTGCTTCAGTTAAAAGAAAAGTTGCTCACACTGTATTCACCTGGCTTACGAAGGTATGATTTACTACATATATGCAAGTACTAATCTGTTTTGTGGATTTGTTTTTGTTTTTTGTTTTGAGACAGAGTCTCACTGTCGCCCAGGCTGGTGTGCAGTGGCTCCATCTCAGCTCACTGCAACCTCCATCTCCTGGGTTCAAGCAATCAAGGAATTCTCCTGACTCACCCTCTGGAGTACCTGGGATTACAGGTGCATGCCACCACATCCAGATAATTTTTAATAGAGATAGGGATCTCCTTATGTTGCCCAGGCTCACCTCGAACTCCTGGGCTCAGGCAGTGCTTCTCTCTTATCCCCTACAAAGTGCTGGGATTATACGCATGAACCACCATGCCTGACCCTGTATCTAGCACAGTAAGGATTAGCAGCATAGTGTTAAGAAACTAAGTATTCACCTCCACTGGACTCATTTTGGAGGGTGTACATATTACCAAAATCTTCCCAAAAGTACACATGTAAATATGCATAGAGTTCAGGTTAATTAGCATGTGATCATTCATACTACAAAAATAAATATCCATTTCACAGGGCTCCCAAAAAAGTCTTTAAATAGGATACTATCTTTTGTTTATTAAGAATAACCTAGATGGTGCACGGTGACTCATGCCTATAACCCCAGCCCTTTGGGGGGCCAAGTTGGGAGGAGTGCTCAAGGCCAGGAGTATGGTGGCACACGCCTGTAAGTCCAAGCTACTCAGGATGCTGAGGTGGGAAAATCACATGAACCCAGGAGTTTAAGGTTTCAATGAGCTACAATGCCACTGCACCCTAGCATGGGCAACAGATTGAGACCATGTCTCTCTCTCTCTCTCTCTCTCTCTCTGACACACACACACGCAGTAATTCATTTGCCACGTTTTCCCAAGGAATTTTTTTTTTTTTTTAAGAGCCTCATACTCAAGGATCCCAAGGATTTTCTACCCACTCTTCAAAATGTACGCCCAACACACATTTAATTATTAGAAGTTTGGATGTTACTCCACAATAACTATTTCCCTCAAATGGTTTTCTAGTTTCCCCTACCTGATTCCCAAGTTTCATTTTAGACAAACATCTAAATTATTTTTATGCAAATAGTGTTTGGTTTTGTTTTTGAGATGGAGTCTTGCTCTCTTGCCTAGGCTGGACTGCAGTGGTGCAATCTTGGCTCACTGCAACCTCCCTCCTGGGTTCAATCGATTCTCCTGCCTCAGCCTTCCAGTATAGCTGGGATTACAGACCACCCACTAAATTTCTTTTTTTTTTTCTTTTTTTTAAGTAGAGACAGGGTTTCACCATGTTGGCTAGGCTGGTCTCAAACTCCTGACCTCGGGTGATCTGCCCGCCTTGGCCTCCCAAAGTGCTGGGATTGCAGGCATGAGCCACCATGCCTGGCCCTGCAGTTAGTGATTCAATATCTAGAACTGTTCTTTCCCACTTGCTCAGTAACTAACCTTAAACTGTGTGACGTTTGCCTCTGGCTCCTAACTATGTGCTCTGCTCTTATCAGTACAAGAGCCAATAGTCTCAACATTAACAGGAATTAACCAAAGGCATGAATTATAATCATCCAGCACACATAAACACACACTTCTGACATGCAAAGAACTGGAGAAAAATCTACCTCAATCAGCTTTATATATCAAATTGTCTGTATACAATTAAAACACTACCTGCTTCTTTGGTCATCTTCCATCTGAGCTTTGAGTATTAGTCTATATCTGAGTTTGATTCTAAATAATAGGTATAAATATTTTAATAGATTGTTTCTATCATATTGATTAATTAAAGTTCAATTTAACTATCACCAAATAAATTACTGTTTCACCACCTCCTAAAACACAAAAATGCGTAGGATGCATACTCCATAACAACAGCAACTACTAATTAGGTTATCTTGTTCATTGCAGCATTCAGAGCCTGACCAGTGCTTGACATCTGAAAAGCATTCAACTGATAAACTTTGTTACAATATATAGACTGGGGGGAACAAAAAAGACTCACAGAACGACCATCCAGAGACTAACATTTCCAACGATTTTTTTTTTTTTTTTTTTTTTTTTTTGGTCCCCATCCTGGGAATCCAACGATTTTCTTAGAGCTTATAAAGAGAATGAGAAAAACAGCTACCACACATCTTCGAGAATGAAAACAAAACCCAAAATACTGATTTAAGCACTTGCATTATTTTTACAAATTCAACACAATTTAAGGGTTTCCCCCACCAGAGAAAAATGGGGTAAATTTTAGTTCTTAGGCTAACAGATCAAAAGTTTTTAAATTGCTTACAATGCTAGAAATATTGGTTACTATGAGAATTCAATCATTATTTATTAAAAGCAGTTTTAATTACAAAAGAAAGAGTCAATAGTAGCCTCGGCAGGGTAGCTCATGCCTGTAAATCCAGCACTTTGGGAGAACTGCCTGAAGCCAGGAGTTCCAGCCCAGCCTGGACAATGAAGTGAGACTCCCCCGGCCCCTCCCCGCTGCTGCCTATCTACAGTAAATTAAAATTAAAAATTTTTAAAAAGAGCCAGTAGAGCACCTCATGTAGACTCAGAAGGACATCTTCAAGATCTTTAGTAATTGATGAAACAGATTTAAGTTGATTTTATAGAAATGTTTAAATTGACACCACAAAAAGCTGAGCCACCATATACCCATCACCTGTTTTAATTAATGAGTATAATTTGTTCTTATTTATTCTATACCCACATCTGTACCAAGTCCCCCTTACATAGCATGTCATGCTGAAATATACCAGTAAGCAACAATGAAAAACAGGAGCTTTTTTATTTCAACATAACCACAACAGCATTACTGCTCCTGAAAGTGATCAGCGAAAATTCCTTATCATATATCCACTAAATGTTTATTTCCAATTGCTAATAACTTTTTACCTGTGGTTTGTTCATATCAAGATCCCAACAGGATACACACATGCATACAATTGATATGTTGATATATAATCTTAGGTCTATTTAACACAAGAGTTTCTTCTCACTGTTTTCTTGATATTTATGTAGTGGACCAAAGTCATAAATCCTACACAATTGCACGTTCTGGATTTTACTCACTGCATTCCCCTTTGTATCATTTTAATAATTGTTTACCATATTGAATTAGATATATAATAACGTATTTTTTTTTAAGAGACAGGGTATTGCTCTATTGCCCAGAAAGCAGTGGTACAATCAGCTCACTGCAGGCTCAACCCCTTGGGGCTCAAGTGATCCTACCATCGCAGCCTCCTGAGTAGCTGGGACCACAGGCATACACTACCACGCCCAGCTAGTTTTTTGTAGAGGTGGGGTCCTGGTACGTTGCCCATGCTGGTCCTAAACAGAAGCAACCCTCCTGCTTTGACATCAATAATGTATAATATTTTTACATATTTAAGACATCTACAAACCCACTGCCAATAAAATTAGAAGATAACTGAAGATAATTCATGCTTCTCCCTCAACCCTCCTCCTCCTAGAATATAAATATCACACCTAATTTTTTATTCTTATGCTTTGATTTATAAATACTAGTATCTGTTAAAACTGACTTTTTTAGCCACGCATAGTGGTACATGCCTGTAGTCCCGGTTACTCAGAAGGCTGAGGTAGGAGGATCACCTGAGCCCTAGGGAGGTCGAGGCTGCAATGAGTGGTATTGGTGCCACTGCACTACAGCCTGGGCAATAGAGTGAGACCCTATGTCAACAAACAAACAAACAAAAAAACCCTGACTTTTAAAAAGTAGACAAAATGCTGCTAGCAGTCCTTAAAGATGACCAATACTGGCCAGGTGTGGTGGCTCACGTCTGTAATTCCAGCACTTTGGGAGGCCAAGGTGGGCGAATCACCTGAGGTCAGGAGTTTGAGACCAGCCTGGCCAACACAGTGAAACCCCATCTCTACTAAAAAAAACAATAATTAGCTGGGTGTGGTGGTATAGGCCTATAATCCCAGCTACTCAGGAGGCTGAGGCAGGAGAATCGCTTGAACATGGATGCTGCAGTGAGCTGAGAGGCTGTGCCACTGCACTCCAGCCTGGACAACAAGAGCAAAACTCTTGTCTCCAAAAAAAAAGACCAAAATTGCCAAAGATGGTTTGGGGAAAAAAAAAAAAATTGTGAGTAAAACTTAATACTATCTAGTCAGTACTCAAATTTTCCAGATTAAAAAATGTCTTTCTTAACTGGTATGTTCAAATCAGTATTCGAATAAGATCTCTATGTGGCATTTGGTTGATTATGACTCTCGCCTTATAACCTCATGTTGTCCTTTTTCTTGCAACTTATTTGGATAAAAAACCAAAAACCTAAAATGCTATCACTTGTCCTTTAGTTTCTCACTGCCTGGATTTTGCTAGTGAGACTCCTGTAGTAGTGCTTAACACATCCTCTGTTCCCTATAAAGTTGTTGCTAGATCCTAAGGCTCAACTTGGTTTCTCTTGTTGCGTGTTTGTGAGGGGCAGTAATATTCCACAATGAGTGTTCTGTACTTCCACAGAAGGTGTTACCTCTGATGTCTTTCTACGATGTTGGCAGCTACTAGTGATCACTGCCTAAATCTATTATGTCACTCAAGGCCGAAAACCATGAGCTTCTCATTCCATCACGTCTTCTGTGCTTTTTAGCCAGAGTTACTCCATAAAGAACAAGTGTCCCTCATCAAATATTTGGATGCTCTGAAACATACTAAGTACAGTAAAGGCAGGACAAATACTTTCTTCTTTCCCTTCTGCCCTAGATGGGTTTGTGCTCCTTATCTCACGCATCAGTTGTCTTGCCTCTTTCCACCCACAGGCACACACCATAAACATGGCTGCTTCTTTATCTCAGGGCTTTCTCCAAAACCTCTAGAGTACAGAAGCAGCCCAGAAACACTGGACAGAGGAAACTCTTAAGAAGAACATGCATAAATTTATGTGTATGAGAGTGGGGGCAGGGAGCTCCAATTTTGAAAGTCCCATTTCCCTACAGGAAACTCAATAAAGTAACTCTCATTGGCTTTCCTAACTCCCCAGTGCATTCTCCCCTTTTCCTCACTTTTGATTCTTGAAATCATCTGCAAAATAAATCCACTTTCGCAAATCCCTGTCTCAGTCTCTGCTTTAAGAGGAGTCCAGTCTGGGCACAGTGGCTCACATCTGTAATTCCAGCACTCTGGGAGACCAAGGTGGGAGGATCACTTAAGGGCAGGAGTTAAGAGACCAGCCTGGGCAACATAGCGAGACCTCATCTCTACCAAAAATTAAAAAATTTCCACGGGCACAGTGGCTCATGCCTATAATCCCAG
>NW_022436959.1:13738677-13744395 GCF_009761245.1 Sapajus apella | reverse complement strand
GTTAGGGCCCTGACATTGCCCAAGGATAACCAAATATTTAATTTCTTCAGTATCATTATTAATGTACAGTCAAATATTTTGCTTTTATCAATCTTTTTTGATGCTCAAATTGTCCCATCTTTTGCTAGCAAAACAGCCTCTTCATGTCAGCTCCTTCATCTATTGATGTGATTCCAATAATATTTGAGAGCACTTTTGTTTTCTGTTATGATGTGATATTCTAGATTTACCTTTTATGTTTCTTGCCCCCATCTATAATCAGCCTTATCAGCATGGATCGCTGATCCCTTTTAGTGAGAAAAAGCACAGGGGCCACAATCTGGTCACTAGAGGTGCTCATCGTTACTAGATTGGTCATTACTTTCAAGCCAGAGCTAGAAAATACACACTCGGAAAGAAAATAAATCATGCATTCATGCTAATTATTTCCAACTCAATTTTTAGATGACTGGGTTTTCACAGAAAGTCTTTTATATTTGCATATTTTTTTCCACTAAAAAATTTGACAAAAGATAGAAATAAGAACAAAAAAAAGGGCTTTATTACCCCATTTAACCTCAGAGTCAGCATTTTACAGATTAAGAAACAAAGGCAGAGGAGGTTTAATTTGTCTGAGTACACACAGTGCTACTGAGTGGCAGGGTGAGAATGTATCTCCGGGCATTCTGGCCCCAGATTCTCGTCTCCTAACCATACTCTATTCAGTCTTACTGATTTCACTTATAATCCAACCAACAGCATATCGTATCAAATAACTTCAGAAAAAAGTAAAGAATGAATATTAAATTCAAAAGGCAAAAATATATGCTAATCCTAAGCAGTATTTTCCCTTTACTCCTTAGCTTTAAACCACAGTAATAACTTACATACAATGATTCAATATTGAAACTTAAGTGGACAAGTTTACATATTAATACCAAGAAAAAAGGAAGAGAGGAAAGGCAATTATGAGGAAAACACAACCACTCAGTTGCCTCAAGGTATTATGAAGATTACATACACAGGCTCTTTAGGTACTTGTGAAGCTAGTCATATCAAGTCCAAGACACAAAACTGTATTAGACCTGCAACCTTTCATCCAAACTATCTATAAGTCCTGGATGCACCTTTACCTTCTTCTTGCCAAAAAGGCTCTGTCGCACCCCTTTCCTTCTACCAACACTTACATACAAATCAAGTGAGAATCACTGCTTTCCTACTTTATAAGATAGATACTCACATAATGCTGCTAACACAGCTGACGACAGGAGGAGAAAACCAAGTCTAACTTGTAAAATTTGATGTTCTTCTTCGCCTTTTTTTTTTTTTTTTTTTTTTGAGACAGAGTGTCGCTCTGTTGCCCAGACTGGAGTGCAGTGGCGCAATCTAGGCTCACCGCAACCTCCACCTCACAGTTTCAAGTGATTCTCCTGCCTCAGCCTCCTGAGTACCTGGGATTTCACGTGCGCGCCACCACATCCGGCTAATTTTTGTGTTTTTAGTAAAGACGGGATTTCACCATGTTGCTCAGGCCGGTCTCAAACTCCTGGCCTCAAGTGATCCACCCGCCTTGGCCTCCCAAAGTGTTAGGATTACAGGCGTGAGCCACCGTGCCCGGCTGCCTTATTTCTTATGCAAAAAAACTGGAACACAAGGTCTACATTTGGACTGGTATTTTCAAGTAAAAAGCCAAACCATGTGGCTCAAAGCAGTCCAGTGTGGGCTTTCCAACCCGCCACTTGGTGGCACTCTGTACCGGCTGCAAATTTTCATTCTGGCTCTGCCAAACTAAACCTATGTCCAAAGAGGACTTTGTTCCGCCTGGCTAATTTCAATATGACTACACTGTAATTATACCTATTCTTTCTCTTGGTTTATACAGTTAAGAATTAGCTCTTTAAAAGGTCAACCTCAATTTTCAAGAAGTCTAATACTGTACTCCAAGTAAGTAAATACTTGGGAAAATGATCAGTCTTATTCCTGGTCCAAGTGTCAACTGGCATAACTCTGCCTCATTGCTGACTTGGCAGTGTCTTATCCTCTGACTCAAGGATTATCTTCTTACATCATTTCCTTAGATGAAGTTGTAACATGCTCTAAGGTTTAGCTGTTTGTAAACAGAACTAAGGAAGAACCTAGAGGTCCAGGAAAAAGGGATTCAATTATAATACATCAAACGAAATCCAACGGAGACATTATAAACGTGAAAGAATATTTAGTGTGAACATGCGCTTATGACATTGTTCACTGAAAAAAAGTGTATCACTAAAAGAGAATGTGGAATATGATCTCATGTTAAAATGTGTTATCACAAAAAGAACATTCAGTGTACATATATGTACATACAAACATACACAGGAACATTAACAGAAATAAGGAAGTAAGAGCATTAAAATACTGACCATGATGAGCCCTGGCTGGCAGAATCATCAGCAGTTTTCCATTTCTTTTCACTTTGGTGTTTATAAAATGAACTTCACTAATTGTGGAGGGGAAAATAAGCCATTATTTCTAGCCATCAGTACAATATCAGAATGAACCAAGAGAAAAGAATTCTAGATTCCAACAGTTCTAACTAGCTCTGTGACATGAGCTCTCCCTCCCCCTATAAAATTCCTATAGATTTCACAGTATAGCAGAAGAAACTAGATACTTTAGGTCAGTCTTAAATAAGTATCTGTAAAAGTGGAAAGAAGGAAACATTAAGACTTAGAGGAGTAACACAGGTAGACCCAGGACAAAAATCCCTAGGAAAGGTGGAATTGTGGCTGGGTACAGTGGCTCATGCCTGTAATCCCAGCACTTTGGGAGGCCAAGGCAGGAGGATCACAAGGTCAGGAGAGCCTGGCCATTATGGTGAAACACGGTCTCTACCAAAAAAAAAAAAAAAAAAAAAAAAAGAAAGAAAGAAACAAAGATGGAATTGCATCTAGTGGATCGACAGAGGGGGTCACAGGTACTCTAAAGAAAAGCATATTTACTGCAACAGTTAAACGGCATGTCAGATTATAGTGAACTGATTAGTGAATGGAGGAAGGAAGGGAAAAAAAACATTAAGTACAAGGTCCCCTATACTGTAAAACTAAAGAGATGTCCTTCAAGTATGGTCTAAGAACCATCTATGTTAGGAATCACCACAAGGGGCTAACTGAAATGCAGATTCCAGGCACCCAACACAGACTTAAAGCATAATTTCTAGGGGTGGGGCAGGGGAACTTGGAGACACACACTCACTCTCTCTCTCTCTCTCTCTCATGGATTGGTGGCCACTGTGGTATAGTTAACAGGGCAAGTCTCATAAGGGCAAAACTACTTGTTTTATTTACTGTTGCACATCCCAGTGGTTGGCAGATTGCTAGGCTCATCTCAGGCTATTACTCTACATTATTTAAACAATGAACAAGGGAAGAAAGTCTCTTAACATCACAGTTCTAAGTGAGAATCTAACATGGTTTTTACCATCATCCCCAGCTCCCAGATCTCCATGGTAACAACGATGTTTTAGTCCCATTAACTAAAACAGAGGTATATTTTATCTTTTACACTTACACACCTTATCACCATCTATATAGAACAGAGTCTGACAGCCAGATGTGCAAGGATGAAAACCTGACTGAAGCCAAGGGTATGCACTGGAAGGGTCCACAAAAGACTCAATGTTTTTCTACATACTCTCTTACTACTATCGTTTGCTTGCATTTACACACTGCCATGTCTTTCTTTGAGACGATTAAATGTTCTTGCCAGGCGCAGTGGCACTTTGGGAGGCCGAGGTAGGCAGGTCATAAGGTCAGGAGATTGAGACCATCCTGGCTAACATGGTGAAACCCCATCTCTACTAAAAATACAAAAAATTAGCAAGGAGTGGTGGCACGCACCTACAGGTACTCAGGAGGCGGAGGCAGAATTGCTTGAATCCAGGAGGCAGAGGTTGCAGTGAGCCGAGATCATGCCACTGCACTCCAGCCTGGGTGACAGAGCAAGACTCCATCTCAAAAAAAGAAAACAAAATTAAATGTTCCTTCAAGGAAGAAACACAGTCAAGGTGTTGACACTTCCTTAGGATATGTGCCAGTTAGGAAACCCTAACACTGTTGGAAATATAATTGATTAAGGCATGCATCACCACACTGGGCCTTTGTTTTCCTTCTTTATGTGGCTACTGGAAGGGCACACACATCTTCATGCAGAATGTCCAATAGGAAAAACAACAACAACAACAATAACAACAGGGCACAAGCTAATTTTTGATCCCTAAATAACCAAAGATTTTTATAGTCTTCATATTGAGATTTTAACAAAGTAAATGTGCTTTTTTTTTTTTTTTTTTTTTTTTTGAGACAGGGTCTCCCTCTGTAGCTCAGACTAGAATGGTGCAAGAGGCACAATCTCTGCTCATTGCAGCCTCAGCCTCCCTGGTTCAAGTGTGATCCTCCTGCCTCAGTCCCTCAAGTAGCTGAGACTACAGGCATGTGCCACTGTACCTGGCTAATTTTTGTATTTTTCGTAAAGCTGGGGTTTCGCCATGTTGCCCAGGCTGGTCTTGAACTCCTGGGCTCACGCAATCCACCTGCCTCAGACTACCAAAGTGCTAGGATTACAGGCGTGAGCCACCATGCCCAGGCTGTAAATGTGCCTTTAAACAGAAAAGTCATCACCAGTATTACAACCACAGAAACACATGCAGTTGATTAGTTACTATTTAAATAAAAGCCTCATTCCCTATATGATCTAAAAGCATAGCTCTTTCAAAAGTCTTAACATTAACACAACATAGTAAATTGCATTTATCTTCCTTTAAAATTAGGGTGGTAACAAGGGAATAAAGAACTTAGATATAAAATTTCTAGTAAGTTTGAGTCAGAGTAAAAGTTAATAATTCCAGTATTTTTCCATAGCTAAAACTAATTCTATAAATATCATTACTTTTTTTCCAGCAACAAGATATTTTTAAACAGTGATTTTAGAAGCAGTACATCTTAAACTGCTCTGTCCAATCAAGAAGCCACTAGCCACACATGTCTAACTACTTGAAATGTGGCTAGCCCAAATTGAATTGTTCTGTAAGGATAAAATACATACAGATGTTGAAGACTCAATATCAAAAAAAGTAAAATTACTCAACAATTTATTATACTGTTACATTTTACATATATTAGGTTGTATATAACACTGATTTTTTTTTTTTTTTTTGAGACGGTTTTGCTCCGTTGCCCGAACTGTAGTGGAGCAAGCATAGCTTACTGCAACCTCAACCTCCTGGGCTCAAGCAATCCTCCTACCTCAGCCTCCCAGTCAGCTAGGATACAGGCACACATCACCACACTGGGCCTTTGTTTTACTTCTTAATGTGGCTACTAGAAGTTTAAAATCATATATATTTAGTTCACATATTTCTATTGAACAGAGCTTATCTAAAATTAATTCATTAAATTTCATTTCTGTTTGTCAAAGGAATTTGAAGGACAATCAAGAAAAAGTTTTAGGCCAGGGATGGTGGCTCATGCCTGTTATCCCAGCACTTTGGGAGGCCAAGGCGGGAGGATGATCTGAGGTCAAGGGTTCAAGACCAGACTGGCCTTCATGGTGAAACCTCACCTCTGCTAAAAATATAAAAATTAGCCGGGCGTGGTGGCATGTGCCTGTAATCTCAGCTACTTGGGATGCTGAGGCAGGAGAATCTCTTGAACCTGGGCAGCAGAGGTTGCAGTGAGCCAAGATTGTGCCACTGCACTCCAG
>NW_022436959.1:13720381-13738577 GCF_009761245.1 Sapajus apella | reverse complement strand
CCCAAAAAAAAAAAAAAAAAAAAGTAACCATCACTAAGTGAACTGTACCTGCAAGAAGAGGTGTTTTAAGATAAAACTGCTGTATTTTGAATATGGGGTATGTCTACGTTAACAGTTTTTATATCACATTACTGCTAAGTGGATGTGGTTCTTAGACAAGGCAGATTTGTGTGTTTTTTTGCTCGTGGGAAAGTTGCAGTTGATTATGATCAAATTATACCACCTTCTCATCAACTTTAGAAACTACAATAATCTCACCAACAAAAGCTTGAAGACTGTTTCCCAGAGGTAGAGTTATACAGCCCATTTGGTTTATATTTCCATTTTAAATGTTTTATACAATATTTCCATTTTAAATGTTTTTTGACTTTATCTCTCAAAAAAAAAAAAAAAAGCAAATATAGGATACTTTCTAAAGTTTGTTCTATAACTTAATAATGTATATTAATAAAATTATCTGGACTGTTAAAATGAAATCCTTTGTTACATTAAGACAGGTCTGCACAATTCCATTTATGCTAATTCTGATAGAACCAAAAGAGCTGCTGTAGATGAAAAGTTACATCTTCTAACCAGTAAAACAAAGTCATTAACATACAAGAAGCTTAATCATTTCCAGATTATTTCTGCCACAATTACAATTTAGCAACAAACTTATTTCACCAATATTGAGAACAAAAGTAAAAAACCATTCAGTGACTCCTTATGGGTAAGGCGTACCAAGCATGTGAAATACATTTCCACCGTACCCTGACACCAAACAAGTGAGGTAATTTAAGACTCCATTTTATAGTTTAAGGAAACAGCCTCAGGCATTATTTTAACCAAATTCAAAAAGCAAGTCAATAAAAAGCAAAATTCAAACTCATACCTCCAATGTCCATGCCACATCTACCTTTATCTTAGATGTTTACTATTTGTCTTCTGTGTAAATAAAATCCACTTACACAGATATTCAGGAAAATTATTCAATATAATAACATGAATCCCAATCTCCTGGAGGAAACACTAGAAATTATCAAACTTACTTTCAAATTTTAATTTTTTTGAGACAGAGTATGGCTCTGCCGCCCAGGCTGAAGTGCAGTACCAAAATCTCAGCTCACTGCAACCTCCACCCTCCCAGGTTCAAGTTATTTTTGTATTTTTCATAAAGATAAGGTTTTTTCTCCATGTTGGCCAGGCTGGTCTCAAACTCCTGGGCTTAAGTAATCCACCTGCCTTGGCATTTCCAAAGTGCTGGAATTACAGGCATGAGCCACCAAGTCACCATGCTGGGCCACATTCAAATTTTATAAAGAAGACTTAAGGAGGTCACAATCAGCATAGATCATTTCAAGGCATACATCCAACCTCAACCACCATCTAAGATGAGTGAGGCAAATAACTGCACTAACTGACAAAAGATCCAATGCATATGGTGTTTCAAGAAGTTCCCTTCAACCAGCCTGGGCAACATACCAAGACTACCACTCTATTAAAAAAAAAAAAAAAATTGGGGGGGCTGGGGGGACCGGGCACAGTAGCTCATGCCTGTAATCCCAGCACTTTGAGAGGCCAAGGCAGGCATATCACCTGAGGTCAAAAGTTCGACACCAGACTGCCCAACATGGTGAAACCCCGTCTCTACTAAAAATACAAAAATTAGCCAGGCATGCTGGCGGACACCTGCAGTCCCAGCTACTCTGGAGGCTGAGGCAGAAGAATTGCTTGAACCCAGGAGACAGAGGTTGCAGTGAGCAGAGATCATGCGACTGCACTGCAGCCTGGGCAACAAGGGCAAAACTCCATCTCATTTAAAAAAAAATTTAAATTCTTTTCTACTGCGAAGTCATTTCAAGGACCCCACATGCTTTAAAATGGTCGTTAGGCTGACAAAATAATCTTTTAAAATTTAGTTAAATAGGCCAGTGTGGTGGTTCACAGCTGTAATCTCAGCACTTTGGGAGGCCTAGACGGGTGGATCATGAGGTTAGGAGGTCGAGACCATCCTGGCTAACACAGTGAAACCCCATCTCTACTAAAAATACAAAAAATTAGCTGGGCATGGTGGCACTCGCCTGTAGTCTCAGCTACTTGAGAGGCTGAGGCAGAAGAATTGCTTCAACCTGGGAGGTAGAGGTTGCAGTGAGCCAAGATCGTGCCACTGCACTCAAGCCTGAGTGACAGAGAAAAAAATTAAATTTAGTTATAACCTTAGTTGTGGTCCTTTAAAACTTCAATAACTATGTCATACTTCCAGTTAACTTACATCCTGAGAAAAGATGACAGATTTCCAGTAGCAATAGTGGTAAAATCTACTTAATAAACTCCTAAGACTGAACTGCTAATTCAATTATTCTACTTTCCACCATTACAGTTGTTAAAATGTTACATATTTTTCTATTTCAATTTAAAAATGACATGTTCAGGCCAGGAAAGGTGGTTCACGCCTGTGATCCTATCACTTTGGGATGCCAAAGTAGAATCATTTCAACCCAGGAGCTAAAAACCAGCCTGCGCAACAAAGTGGGACTCCATCTCTACAAAAATTTTAAAAATTAGCCGGGCGCAGTGGCAGGTACCTGTGGTCCCAGCTACTCAAGAAGCTGAAGCAAGAGAATCCATTGAGCCCAGGAGTTTGAGGCTGCAGTGTACTATGATAATGCCACTGCATTCCAGCCCAGTAACACAGACCTTGCCTCAAAATAAAATAAAAAGTGGCAAGTTTAAACTCTGTCCGCTATAATGATAATGTAGGTTGTGATATCATGTTTATAATCAATGTGATTACACAACATACATTACACCTGTGAATTTAACATATAACCAACCAATCTCGTGGAGGATACAAGTCTCTCAAAGGAAGACACTCTTGGTCTCCTGTCCAATGTTGATATAACTGGTCAACATGTTTAACGTAAGTAAAGAATCTTGGGTGGGGGCACCAATCACCAAAAACAAGCAAACAGCTCTCACCTTCGCATAATACCCATGCTCAAGAGTACCCAGAGCACATCTAGCAGCCCTCAGGCTTTCTCTATACAGAACCACCAACATTTAAAATGGCCCCTTCCTCTCTGCCAAACCTCCTAGTTCTTTTTTGGAAAGCTTTACAATTAGCCGTTGAGAGCAGTGGCTTACACCTGTAATCTCAGCACTTTGGGAGGCCAAGACAGGTGAATCACTTGAGGTCAGGAGTTCCAGACTGGCCTGGCCAACATGGTGAAGCTCCATCTCTACTAAAAATACAAAAAGTAGCCAGGCATGGTGGCATGCACCCTTAATCCCAGTTACTAAGCAGGCTGAGACAGAATTGCTTCAACCCAAGAAGCAGAGGTTGCAGTGAGCAGAGACTGTGCTACTGCACTCCAGTCTGGTCAACAGAGAGAGACTGTCTCAAAATAAAGCTTTATAAAACTGTTATCAGCAATCTGTATAGGGTATTACACTTTAGTGGGATGGGCCTTAACACCTTGTAAAAATGTTGAAATCAGTGTTTTCGAAATGCATAAGCTTTAAGAATGTGTTAAACAGCCAAGCACTTTAATAACTGCCTGAAGACAGACTAGTAGAAACAAGTGCAAACATAAGCGATCCAGACAGACTGTCCATTGGGGGAGTGGCACACCAGGACTCCAACACACCCCTAACCACCAGCCATCTGTCCGCATATCAGGTCATATTTATTTTTACACAGGCTCTACTAGGGCTAGAGTGTTTTAGCTTTTTTCTAAGAGGTCCTACAACATATACATACACAAATTTAAGCCTACTCTACTGACGATTAAACCTTGAACGCAAAAATACAGTATCAGTTACAAGCATTTGGGATTCTGAATCCCTCCTCTATAGATTTATCTATCGGACATCATTTAAATAGTTATTTACCCCTATGTTTACAACTTTAGGTATGCTGGGACTAGGGTAGGCTTTAAATATTGAAAATAAGTAACTAAAAAATTAGTTGCAGGATCCTACAAGCAGAAAAGAATAGGAAATAATAAACTGAAAGTATTTTTTGGTCTACCATTTCAAGAGCCTGTAAAAGAGTCATGGCAGTTTTGAGACTGAATAAATGGCATCAAAACCATCAGATCTGATTTACTTCTAACAAGATACACATCTTAAGGTGGGAGGATCGCTTGAGGCCAGGAGTTTAAGACCAGCCTGGGCAATATGGTGAGACCACACCTCTACAAAAAATAAAGACACACATGTTAAAATTCCATAAATTTAGAAAAAAAGAAAAATACTCACAGAACCTTAACTGCTCCAACCTCTTCCAGAAATTGCAAAGTACCTCATCACAGAGTGTGAAAACTCAGTTCAGCTAAGCATTTAAATACCAATTATGACAGTTAAAAATATTATACTTGTATCATTCACATAAATCTGTTTTTAAATTGAATAAGATTACTATAAAATGTTGACTTTTCTCTTTTAAAACTGAAGTTAATGCTTTTTTTTTCTTGAGATGGAGTCTCGCTCTCTCACTCAGGCTGGAGTACAGTGGCTCGATCTCGGCTCAATGCAACCTTCGCCTCCTGCATTCAAGCAATTCTCTGCCTCACTCTCCCAAGTAGCTGGGATTACAGACACCCACCACCGTGCCCGGCTAATTTCTATATTTTTAGTAGAGAAAGGGTTTCACCATCTTAGCCAGGCTGAGTCTTGAACTCCTGACCTCGTGATCCACCCCCTCAGCCTCCCAAAGCACTGGGATTACAGGTGTGAGCCACCTCACCTGGCGAAGTTAATGCTTTTCTAACTCCCTAGCACCTAGGCATAATGGTTGTCATTGTCAGGGCTCAAAATATAAGTTGAAAGAAAATGAAGCTACAAATAAGCAACAGAAGTGAAACGGCAAACTTCAACTTGAATGTTAAAATGTAATCCCTTAAAGCAGATCTATTATCAGTTGTGTATGGATTAATGTCATCTTATGTTTTATACAAGGTCAATAATACCGAGTAACATTCCATTTTTGTGTTTTCTTTTTTTTTTTTAAATAGAGTCATGCTCTGTCACCCAGGCTGGAATATAGGAGCCTGATCTCGGCTCACTGCAACTACCATCTCCCAGGTTCAAGCAATTATTCTGCCTCAGCCTCCCGGGTAGCTTGGGATTACAGGCGCCCACTACCACCCCTGGCTAATTTCTACATTTCAGTAGAGACAGGGTTTTGCCATGTTGGTCAAGCTGGTCTCCAACTCCTGACCTCAGGCGATCTGCCCACCTCGGCCTCTCAAATGGCTGGGATTACAGGCTTGAGCCACCAAGCCTGGCCTGTTTTCTTAATTTTTAAAATAACAAGAAATAACATATTATACTCAGACTTTGCTGAGACCAATCTCCGGATTTTAAGAAGTTATAGTTTCAATTTTAAGTCAAAAACATTTGTTTTAGATGTTATTTTACTAAAATGTCCATCTAGTCCTTTAGTAAATTCAGAGATTTATGGTGGCAGTATGTAAACCAAATTAAAATGTACCATAAAACCAGGTAACTAGAATTTTAGGTTTAGTCAAACCATTTGGAAGCAGTTTAGTGAAACTTTAATATTTTAAATTATACTGTCATTAAATTAAAAACTTATTTTGAAAAAGTTAAATACTGAAACACCAATCATCCATTACCAAAAGAAAAATGTATCAATCAGGTCTACATATTTAAACAATAATTTTTTGTTTGTTTTTTTTTTTTTGTTTTTTTTTGGGGGGGGGGGGGAGACGGAGTTTCTCTCTTGTTACCCAGGCTGGAGTGCAATGGCGCGATCTCGGCTCACCGCAACCTCCGCCTCCTGGGTTCAGGCAATTCTCCTGCCTCAGCTTCCTGAGTAGCTGGGATTACAGGCACGCACCACCATGCCCAGCAAATGTTTTGTATTTTTAGTAGAGACGGGGTTTCACCGTGTTGACCAGGATGGTCTCGATCTCTTGACCTCGTGATCCACCCGCCTCGGCCTCCCAAAGTGCTGGGATTACAGGCTTGAGCCACCGTGCCAGGCCTGTTTTTTTTTAAGACAGAGTTTTGCTCTGTCACCCAGGCTGGAGTGCAGTGGCACAATCTCAGCTCACTGCAACCTCTGCCTCCTGGGTTCAAGCAATTCTCCTGCCTCAGCCTCCTGAGTAGCTGGGAATACAGGTGTGTGCCAATATGCCTGGCTAATTTTTGTTTTTAGTACAGACAGGGTTTCATCATGTTGACCAGCATGGCCAACATTTTGGAACCCCATCTCTACTAAAAACACAAAACTTGGGCTGAGCACGGTGGCTCACACCTGTAATCCCAGCACTTTGGGAAGCCGAGGTAGGCAGATCACAAGGTCAAGAGATCAAGACGAACACGGTGGAACCCTGTCTCTGCTAAAATACAAAAATTAGCTGGGTGTGGTGGCACACACCTGTAATCCCAACTACTTGGGAGGCTAAGGCAGGAGAATCTCTTGAACCTGGAAGGCAGAGATTGCAGTGTGCTGAGATCCTGCCACTGCACTCCAGCCTGGGCTACAGAGTGAGACTCCATCTCAATAATAATAATAATAATAGGCAAAATTAAAAATAATATATACAAGATTTTCTGGGCTAGGCGCAGTGGCTCATGCCTATAATCTCAGCACTTTGGAAGGCCAAGGTAGGGAATCACTTGAGGTCAGGAGTTCTAGAACAGCTTGACCAACGTGGTAAAACCCCATCTCTACTAAAAATATAAAATTAGCCAACCATGGTGGCGCAAGCCTGTAATCCCAGCTACTTGGGAGGCTGAGGCAACAGAATTGCTTAAACCCGGGAGGCGGACTTTGCAGTGAGCTGAGATCATGCCATTGCACTCCAGCCTGGGCAACAAGAATGAAACTCTGTCTCGAGAAAAAAAAAAAAAAAGATTTCTGAAGAAACTTACAGCAAGTTTTAAAAAAGGACACCATTAGAATTAAATTTAGCAAACTGAACAAGTTCCAGTTAATACAATGTGTCATGCATATGCTATTTAAAAAGACTGCTATAAGGTTTTCAGAGGTTTGGGGGTTTTGTTCTTTTTTTATTTTTGGTTAAACATTGCACAACACATTTCTTTTTTCCATCATAATTGATGATAGGGGTAAACCACATGCCGGAGTTTCCTGAAAATCAGAATAATCTTTAACAAGTACTAATAATGAAATCTAAGATATTACTAATATCCTATTAACGACAAGATGTTTAAATAGGTTATAATGTATTATTGGCCCACATATGGGTAAATATACTCTACTCCTAAATCAAGTCCACTACTTTAACAGTATTTTAACATACTATGTATTACTGCAATTATTCTCCATTCCGCCTTCCAAAGAACCTTTAAAATTGCTTCTTAGGCCAGGCACAGTGGCTCACACCTCTAATCCCAGCACCTTGGGAGGCCAAGGTGGCTGGATCACTTGAGGCCAGGAATTCAAGATCAGCCTGGCCATAATGCTGAAACCCCATCTCTACTAAAAAATACAAAAATTAGCTCAGCATGGTGGCAGGTGCTGGTAATCCCAGCTACTTGGGAGACTGAGGCATGAAAATAGCTTGAACCTGGAAGGCAGAGGTTGTGGTGAGAGAGACGGCACTGCACTCCAGCCTGGGCGACAGAACAAGACTCTGTCTGAAAAAAATAAATTGCTTTTGAAAACAGTGAGGTAGTTGGGTTCAGTGGCTCATGCCTATAATCCTAGCAATCTGAGAGGCCAAAGCAAGAGGATCATTTGAAGCCAGAAGTTCGGAGACCACTCTGGGCAACAGAGTTTCCATCTCTACTAAACAAAAAAGAAAACAATTAACCAGGTGTGGTCTCAGCTCCTCAGGAGGCTGAGGTGAAAGGATCACTTCAACCCAGGATTTAGAGGCTGCACTGAGCTATGACCGCACCACTACATTCCAGCCTGGGAGACAGAGTGAGACCCTATCTCTAAAAAACAACAATAAATAAAACAGTAAAGTGGGGAGCTAAGTCGTATTTTTTCTAAAAAGCATACATTCATAGATGCTCACATATACATATAAATGTTTCCTAAAGGAACATAATAAACTGCACAGTGGTTGCATTGGAGGAAGGAGAAAAATGAATTATCATTTAAATTTTGCCATGTGCATTATTTTTCTAAAATCTTCCAAGCTTCTTAATTAATTTAGAAAAAAAACTAACTAGTTCCTGTGGATGTTTTGTATACATACTGTGTAACTCAAGAAAATACCTTAGGATTGCATTAGATTTGTTTTGGTATGTACATTATTCATCAAGAGACCTAAGAATAAATAGGAACACTGAAGAAGTGTTTAACAATGCTTCACTGATGTTATTGTTAGAGACAGCGCATCAAAATGCAACAGATTGGGGAAAAATGCATGATCATGAGCTAAAGTTAGACTAGTATAGAAAAAAATAACTTGCAGGTGATTAACAATGACCATAAGTGACATATACAACATTTAATAGTTATGTTTAAGTACAGAGGGCAGTATCTGAATTTAAGACAATGCATCGCGAATATGAATAATGATCTTATTTTCACTAGCTGTAAAATATCCCCAGAGAAGTATTAGATTTAATACATTTAGGTAGATAAGTCTGTAATAAGTACAAAGCTGCTCGTCTAAAGGATGCACAAAACAAAAGTAAAAGAAAAATGAAATGAAGCACAAGCAAAGCCTTCATCTAATATTTTGGACGTTAGATGATCATAATAATCTTTCCATCTGTGCTGAATCACTGCCTTCAGAATACTATCACCATGTTAATAAACTTTAAAAACCTCACTTCCACAGTCTGAGCAATAAAATAATGACTGTAACATGTTACAATCTATGCAATAAGAATCCATTAGTCTATATTAAGATCAGGCCGGGCGCGGTGGCTCAAGCCTGTAATCCCAGCACTTTGGGAGGCCGAGGCGGGTGGATCACGAGGTCAAGAGATCGAGACCATTCTGGTCAACACGGTGAAACCCCGTCTCCACTAAAACTACAAAAAATTAGCTGGGCATGGTGCGTGCCTGTAATCCCAGCTACTCAGGAGGCTGAGGCAGGAGAATTGCCTGAACCCAGGAGGCGGAGGTTGCGGTGAGCCGAGATCACGCCATTGCACTCCAGCCTGGGTAACAAGAGCGAAACTCCGTCTCAAAAAAAAAAAAAAAGATCAACAAAGTAAACTGGGGAGAAAGTTTATTCCAAATAATAAAAACTGTAGATGCCCAGCACAGTGGCTCACACCTGTAAATCCTAGCTCTTTGGGAGGCTGAGGTGGGTGGATTACCTGAGGTTAGGAGTTCAAGACCACCCTGGCTAACATGGCAAAACCTCGTCTCTATAAAAATACAAAAAGTTAGCCAGGCATGGCAGCAGGCACCTGTAATCCCAGCTCTTCAGGAAGCAGGAGAATCACTTGAGCCCAGGGGGCAGAGGTGGCAGTGAGCTGAGATCGCACCACTGTACTGCTGCCTGTGTGACAGAGCAAGACTGTCTCAAAAACAATAAAACACAAATAATAAATGTAGAAAAAATAAACAGAAGTAGAAAGCCACCATTTGACAGCCATTATAGTAGCAATAACAGTTGCTGACAAGAATCATCAATGGGTGCTAAAATTAGTCGAAGTATTATGAGAGACAGGATTTTCACACTGTCTCAAAATATCTTCCCACAAGGTTCTTTTTACAAAGGAAAACCAAAGTAATTTCACCCTGAAGAAGCATGGCAGTCACTACCTTAACCAACTGGTCAAAGTTACCATCATTACTGAAACAAGTCAACAAATACCATGTGCCTCCAGATGAGATACACCAAAAGCAATATCACTTCTGAGAAAATTCCATCCAAAATGCCTCACCTGGTGCCGAGCACGGTGGCTCGCGCCTGTAATCATAGTGCTCTGGGAGGCTGAGGCAGGCAGATCACTTGAGGTCAGGAGTTCGAGACCAGCCTGGCCAACATGGTGAAACCTCATAGCTACTAAAAATACAAAAAATTAGTCGGGCGTGATGGCAGGCTCCTGTAATCTCAGCTACTTGGGAGGCTGGGAGGCTGAGACAGAAGAATCGCTTGAACCTGGGAGGCAGAGGTTGCAGTGAGCTGAGATCAGGCCCCCACACTCCAGCCTGGGCAACAGAGCGAGACCCCTATCTCTCTCTCTTTCTCTCTCTCTCTCTCTGACACACAAACACACACACACACACACACACACACACACACACACACACACACTCACACAAAGACTCACCTGATATTAACCATGGGAGACATCAGACAAATCCAACTCACATTGAGGGACATTCCACAAGCCTATCCTCCTCAAAAGCAGGAAAGTCATTAAAAACAAATAAAGGGGCTGGACGCAGTGGCTCATGCCTATAATCCCAGCACTTTGGGAGGCTGAGGTGAGTGAAATCACAAAGTCAAGAGATTGAGACCATCCTGGCCACATGGTGAAACCCTATCTCTACTAAAAATACAAAAATTAGCTGGATGTGGTGGCGTGGGCCAGTAGTCCCAGCTACTCGGGAGGCTGAGGCAGGAGAATCGCTTGAACCCGGGAGGCAGAGGTTGCAGTGAGCTGAGATAGCACCACTACACTCCAGTCTGGATGGCAGAGTAAGACTCCATCTCAAACAAAAACGAAAAACAAATTAAGGATTACAGGTGGCTCATGCCTGTAATCCCAGCACTTTGGGAGGCCAAAGTGGGTAGATTACTTGATGCCAGGAGTTCAAGACCAGCCTGACCAACATGGTGAAACCTCGTCTCTACTAAAAACACAAAAATATTAGCCAGCCACAGTGTGTGTGCCTGTAATCTCAGCTACTCAGGAAGCTGAGGAGTGGGAATTGCTTGAACCTGGGTGCAGAGGTTGCAATGAGCCAAGACCGCACCACTGTACTCCAGCCTAGGTGACAGAGCAAGACTCTGTCTCGAAAAACAAAAACAAAAAACAAATGAAGACAGAGGAACTGTCCCAGATTAAAAGAGACCAAACAGGCTGGGGATAGGGACTCAAGCCAGCAATCTCAGCACTTGGGGAGGCTGGGATTTGGCAGGCAGACCCACCTAAGCTCAGGGTTCAAGACCAGCCTGGGCAAAACAGTGAGATCTTGTTTTTACAAATAGAATTTAAAAATCAGCTAGGCCTAGTGGTATGTGCCTGTAGTCTCGGCTACTCAGGAGGCTGCAGTGGGAGGATCCCTTGAGTTCAGGAGTTCAAGGCTGCAGTGAGCCATGGTCACAGCACTGCTCTCCAGCCTGAGTGACAGAGCAAGATTCAGTATCAAAAATAAAAATAAAAAAAGACAAGAACCTATCCAGTGATAAAAGCCAGCTAGTTATTTTCTACATTTAACATTTACCCAGGCCAAGGAAAGCTTTCTGAAGTATGTCAGAGGCTGGACTCTCCATTTGGTCATCCTTAAAAATACAATGAGTGACCACAAGGTTTCAGCCTCAAAACGTAAACTATCAAAAGAAATGTTGATGGGGTCCTGAAATCCTAGTTAGATTTTGTTAAAGTTTGAGGAATCAAAGAAGAAAACAAATGCTGTTCATTTCCTTAGGCATGACCTGCTGTCAACATGTAAAGTTCACATTGGTTTGAGGAACCTAAGCGTAGATGCCCCAATGTCCAAATTCATTTCATCTTGCTCATGTGTAGTTGTTTTCAGCAGTCATCAACTATTTGTCCTAAATATTTTATCTTTTTAAAAATACATTTTAGAAACAGAATCTCAGTCTATCACCCAGGGCGGGGGGTAGTGGCACAATCACAGCTCACTGCAGCTCACCAGGCTCAAGCAATCCTCCCACCTCAGCCTCCCAAGTAGCTGGCACTACAGGTATGCACTATCACACTTGGCTAATTTTTAATTTTTTTTGGTAGAGATGGGATCTTACTATGTTGCCCAGGCTGGTCTTTTTTTTGTTTGTTTTTTTCTTGAGGCGGAGTTTTGTTCTATCACCCAGGCTGGAATGCAGCGGCCTGATGTCGGCTCAGTGCAGCCTCCCCCTCCTGGGTTCAAATGATCTCGTGCCTCAATCTCCTGAGTAGCTGGGTTCACAGGCACACACCACCACACCTGGCTAATTGTTTTGTGTTTTTAGTAGAGATGGGGTTTCATCATGTTGGCCAGGCTGGTCTTGAACTCTTGACCTCAAGTGATCTGCCTGACTTGGCCTCCCAAAGTGCTGGAATTACAGGCATGAGCCTCTGCACCTGGCTACCCAGGCTAGTCTTGAACTCCTGGGCTCAAACAATCCTCTAGGCTGCAGTTTCCCAAAGAGCTGGGATTATAAGTGTGATACATCAGACCTGGCAATATTTTATCTTTCATATACCTAGGTTTTTCTTCTTTTTGTTTAGAATTTGATATTTTTTCATTTGCTTCTCTTCTTCCTATACCTATTTATTAGCTTTTTTTTTTTTTTTCCAAACTGACTTCCCTAATGGGGCTAATATATGCCATGGAATTGCATAAAATCCTCACTTGCTCTTGCTATGATGTAAATACACATTCACAAAGAATCCTTGACCCAATTTTTTTTCCTTTTTGGGGGAAGGGGTGTAGGGAATCTCACTATGTCACCCTGGCTGGAGTGCAGTGGCACTGGGTCACTGCAACCTCCACCTCCCAGGCCCAAGAGATTCTTGTGCCTCAGCCTCCTGAGTAGCTGGTACCACAAGCATGCACAACCACACCCGGCTCATTTTTTGTATTTTTAGTAGAGATGGGGTTTCACTATGTTGGCCAGGTTGGTCTCGAACTCCTGGCCTCCAGTGATCCACCTACATGAGCCTCCCAAAGTCCTGGCCACCTGATCCAATTTTAAACCACACATCAGAGTGGAGCAGCCATTCTCAAAGTACGGTATAATGAACCCCTGACACACTTTCAGGAGGCTCAAGAAGTTAAGACTATCTTCCTAATAACACCAAGATGTTATTTGCCTTTTCTGCTGTGTTGTATTTGCACTGATAGAATAAAATCAATGATCAGCAAAGCTTCTGGTCCTTAGCATGAAGCAACACAGTGGCACTGAACTGTACTAGCAGTCACAGTATTCTTCTCTGGCACTTGCAGTGAAGAATTATCCCAACTTTTTTAAAAAGTCCTAATATCAACCCTTGAGTATACATCCTTTTACAATGTGTATAAAGAAAGGGAAGTATGCATAAAGCACTTCTGCTACCTATACTGGCTGTCTGGACAAAAAGCACTGTGCAATTGTTTGAGTTGCAAGACAACCAGTCAAGCACCATCTCTACCTAAGTACACACAGGCAAAATGTAGTTACTTAAAAGCTTGAGTATCTGGGCAGTTATTTTCTCAAAAAAGGAATAAAATGAGTTTGTCACTTCAGGTAAAACTATTTTCCTGAAGTATTTGTTGCCAAGTGACTAAATTTGAGCTTTTCAGTAAAAAACCTAGTATTTTCAGAAACTTCTATCTATTACCAATGAGCTTTGACAGCTTCCCAATTCTTGTGGATCAAGATTCTTTCAAAGAACAAGAGAATCAATGGATTCTGTTTTTGTAACAAGTACAAGAAAAATTCACTGATATCATTTCAGATTCCACACTGCAACTAGCCTTTTAAAAAGCTACCACTTGGGGTTACAGCTCTTTTAGAATTTGTCTAGCAGGTGGTTTTCCAGTGTTCACCAGTAAAACTCTAACCCCATCCCCCCCACCCAAAAAAAAGCTACCACTTGTGGGCTGGGCATGGTGGCTCACACCTATAATACCAACACTTTGGGAGGCCAAGGCAGGCAGATCACGAGGTTAGGAGTTTGACACCAGCCTGGCCAACATAGTGAAACCCCATCTGTACTAAAAATACAAAAAAACTAGCCAAGTGTGATGACTGGCATTTATAATCCCAGCTACTGGCTGAGGCAAGAGAATCCTTGAACCCAGGAGGCGGACATTGCAGTGAGCCATGATCACACCACTGCACCCCAGCCCTGGCAACAGTGCAAGACTCCATCTCCAAAAAAAACAAGACATGGGTTTACCAGGCACGGTGGCTCATGCCTGTAATCCCAGCACTTTGGGAGGCCAAGGCAGGCAGATCACTTGAGGTCAGGAGTTCAAGACCGGCCTGGGCAACATGGTAAAACCCCGTCTCTACCAAAAATACAAAAATCAGCTGGGTATGGTGGCACCCTCCTGTAATCCCAGCTGCTCAGGATGCTGAGGCATGAGAATCACTTGAACGCAGCAGGCGGAGATTGCAGTGAGCCGATATCATGCCAATGCACTCCCGCCTGGGCAACAGAGTGAGACTCTGTATCAAACAAAACAAACAACAACAAAAAACAAATAAACATGGGTTTTTGGCTGTGCTAGCTAAAATGATCTCTCAAAGTGTTGGAATTACAAGCCTGAGCCAAGCATCCTAGCCTTAAAGCACTTTTTTTTTTTTTTTTTTTTGAGACGGAGTTTCGCTCGTTACCCAGGCTGGAGTGCAATGGCGTGATCTCGGCTCACCGCAACCTCCGCCTCCTGGGTTCAGGCAATTCTCCTGCCTCAGCCTCCTGAGTAGCTGGGATTACAGGCACGTGCCACCATGCCCAGCTAATTTTTTGTAGTTTTAGTAGAGACGGGGTTTCACCATGTTGACCAGGATGGTCTCGATCTCTTGACCTCGTGATCCACCCGCCTCGGCCTCCCAAAATGCTGGGATTACAGGCTTGAGCCACCGCACCCAGCCCGCCTTAAAGCACTTTTAAGAAAAAGCAAAATGAAGGGACTCCCGGTATTATCTTCCTTTATAAAAACTTCCCTCCTACAACTCAAAGATCAGCAACTGAAAGATGTCCCTCACAGTAAAATTAGAGCTACAGATCTTTTCTGCTTCAAAAGTAGATGATGGTGTGAGTTTCAGATTATCTGTACAATACCTGTTAAAATGTGACGTGTAATATAGTACAACCTAAGAATTTTAGGGACTCGCATCTACTAGAGACTCTTTTTTATCAATTCCTACTTGGTGATTTTGATGGAGCTCTTTTACAAGACTGTTGATTAAAACTGTGCTTACATATTGCACAAAGCCATGAGGACTGGGTTGTTTTCCATGACACTTAGTTGAAGGGTATTCTCATTTTAAGTTCTAATAGATACAGCCAAATAGTGTGCTAAGAAGTCTCTGCCAATTTATTCTGTAGCTATGTGAGTGGCCATGCCTCCACAACCTTGCCAATACCAGATACTGCCAATCTTACACATTTTTCCCCAACTTCATAGGCAGAAAATGATGTCATCATAGTTGAAACTTCCCTAATAACTAGTTAGATTAGGTTTTTTTTTTTTTTTTTTTTTTTTTTGGAAACAGGATCTCATGGCATCACCCAGTCTGGAGTGCGGTGGTGCAAACCTGGGCTCAAGCCATGCCCTCGCCTCAGCCCCCCAGTTAGCTGGGAACAAGCACTCACCACCGTGCCTGGCTAATTTTTTGTATTTTTTGGAGAGATGGTGTTTCGTCATGTTGACCAGGCTGGTCTCCAACTCCTATGCTCAAGCAATTCACCTACCTCGGCCTCCCCAAGTACTGGGATTACAGGCATGAACCACCATGCCCAGTCTAGATTGGTTATCTTTTTGTACATAGATTGACTTTTCAGCTATCCCCTTCTAAACTGCCACTTCTTATCCTTTGCCCATTTTTGAACTGTCTACCTCCTTGAAATTAGTAATTCAACTCCTAGTCTATTAAGTATGTTCTCCCTTGTTTAAGATAATTTCATAACTAAACACATTTTGGGGATTCTAAGATCCATACACCTAGATATAAAGCACCGATTCTTAATTTATTCATAGTACATAACCCATATTTTACAAAGAAATGTAAAATATTCCTATGTCTCTGTATATATGAAACAAACCATACACCATGAAATCATGCAAGGAATAGACACATCCATCCCTCATTTACCATTGCCACATGGTAAATACAAACTTATTACTGAGACAGTATCACTTTAGTACCAGATAATCCAACAAGTCCTTTATAGACGTTATCATTTAATTCCCAACAATCCTCTGCAATAGGTTTTATTACCCTCATTTACAGATTTTAGAAACAGAAATGCTCAGAGTTTAATCAGTTTGCACAAGACCACAGGGCTAAGCAAAGGTCCCTGCTAAGGTCTGTGTAGCTCCAATCAAGATGCCACTGGCCCACCCCACCAGCTGTACTGCTGTCCCCAACTTTAGGCAGTAGTACGTGCACACAGAAGTGCCTATCACATTTTTCTCCAAAGGTTCGTTACATCACTTGGGATGCCTTTAACAAAACTCAAATAATACAAGGAGCATTAACCAGCACCATTAATGACTGTCTTGCCACAGTGAATCTTAAAAAATAACATGGACTCCGTCAACCTTATTGTAAGATTCTTATTACTGTATCACAATTTGCCTTAATTACCCTGTCAGAGGTTACCCTAAGAACAGCTGTAAACTCCATGAAATGTTTTGGAAGCATAGCCAGTACCATGCCTATGAAGTACTTAAGAAGCAAAAAAAAAAAGTTCAACGGGATCGCTGGTGAGCAGATTCCAAAATTAACCTAGGTATCAAGTCTCCCATGATAATCGCAAACCAGCATTTGCTAAATGGCATCAACTAAACTACTTAGCTCTGAAAGTTAAACATACGAAGAATGAGAATAACGCAGTCACTCCATGATGCACGCAGGCTGCACTAGCTGCCCTCTCCACTCAGCCTCAATCACCACCCTGCCTCACACTCCAGCCTCTTTAATCTCAAACAGCTTGTAGTTCCTACACACACCCCAGGATGTTTCGCACTTACTTGACGTGGCTCCTGCTGTCCCTTCTGCCTCTTCCCTCCTGGCACACATGGTTATTAGCCTCTGCCTATTTTCACATCACTCTCTGAATGTATTCCTCACTGATAACACCCAGGCTAAACCTAATAATGCTTCCTCTTCCTATGTTTCTGTGGTATCTCACATATACCCTATGGCGTGTTTACAATTTCTCTTTATTTGCAGAGATCTTAACCCACCTTTAGGATCACTGCCACAGTGAGCCACCATTGCTGTTGACAAGAAGAACATCACCCAGGAATTTAGACAGAACAAAATGAAAGCCACTGTACTCCATGAATTTATTCACGACAAGGGTCTTACTCTTCTTTCTAGCCCCTGAAACCTAGCACAGAATCAACTATGAGCACAGGGGCTTAATCTATGATTGTTAAACTAAAAATTTATATAAGGAATGAATTCATTTCTGAAACTCAGTAAATACAAAAATAGGTAAACTAGCACACAAGAAATATAGAAACTAAAAATTTCAACTGCACTTAACTCTCCAAAGAAAAAGCAAGAGCTTGTTCATTTTTTGCAAAACTGGGGGGGGGAAAGGACAACTGGGGAACGCTCACTTTTCAACCAGTATTTTTCTTGTTTTTTAACCACTATTACCACAGGTTCTCTTAACCACATTCTCTCATTGTCTGCCCTGCTAGCACCAGAAACTAAGTAGCACCTTCTTTTGGAAGCTAATTCTTAATCAAATTCCTCCTCAAAATGCGGACCTTCTTGAAGTCTCCACTGCAACAAACTACTGTTAGTTTCTGAGGTACGATGCAAAATTTAAGGTGCTAAGTACAAGAAAGCCTGAGTCCTAGACGTCTTTGTCCAGGTGCAGTGAATCACGCCTGTAATCCCAGCACTTTGGGAGGCCAAGGCGGGTAGATCACAAGGTCAGGAGTTCCAGACCAGCCTGGCCAACGTGGTGAAACCCTGCCTTTACTAAAAACACAAAAATTAGTCGGGCATGGTGGTAGACGCCTGTAATCTCAGGTATTCAAGAGGCTGAGGCAGAGAATTGCTTGAACCCAGGAGGCCAAGGTTGTAGTGAGCCAAGATCGCATGACTGCACTCCAGCCTGGGTGGCAGAGAGACACTCCAACTCAAAAAATAAAAATTACTTAATGTGTACACATCTTTTAACCTAATTTTTACATAAAAGGGGCACAAATGAAATGGGCAAAGATTTGCCAGAGTTAGCACATCCATGATAGAAGAGTATGTTCCTACAATTATATAGTCCTCCATGTTTGATGAGACAGTTCTTAATCAAACGGTCTCACTGCACACTTCATTGAAAGCAACTGGGCTGGTCACAGTGGCTCTCACCTGTAATCTCCTTTTTTTTTTTTTTTTTTTTTTTTTTT
>NW_022436959.1:13686791-13715381 GCF_009761245.1 Sapajus apella | reverse complement strand
TAAGGTCAGGAGTTCGAGACTATCCTGGCCATTATGTGAAATCCAGTCTCTACTTAAAAATACAAAAAAAAAAAAAAAAAAAAAAAAAAAAACTCAGCAGGGCATGGTGGTGGGTACCTGCAGTCCCAGCTACTCAGGAGGCTGAGGCAGGAGAATCGCTTGAACTGGGGAGGTGGAGACTGCAGTGGGCCAAGATCACACCACTACACTCCAGCCTGGGTGACAAAGGAAAAAATTTAAAGAAAAAGGAAAAAAAATTCTTTATTGTCAAAATTATAACTAATTATGGCAACATAAAATATTTAGTTTTGAGTTATGCAGAATGGTTTCAAATGTAAATGTCTACATCTTTTGACATGTCAATTCCCAGTTTAGGAATTTATGTTATAAAAATTCTCAACCAAGAGCTGGGCGAGGTGGCTCATATAGGTAATCCCAGTACTTTGGTAGGCTAAGGCAGGCGGATCACTTTAGGTCAGGAGTTCGAGACCAGCCTGGCCAACATGTTGAAACTCCCTCTCTACCAAAAAATACAAAACTTAGCCAGGCGTGGTGGCACACAACTGTAATCCCAGCTGCTCAGGCGGCTGAAGCATGAGAATCCCTTGAACCCAACAGGCAGAGGCTGCAGTGAGCAGAGATTGCTCCACTGCGCTCCAGCCTGGGCGAGAGCAAGACCTTGTCTAAAAAAAAAAAAAAAAGAAAAGAAAAACCAGAACATTTAAAATCTTCTCAACCAGGAGTCTGGTGGCATACACACATAGGTACACTCGAATAACTATGAAAAGGATGGCTAAATTATTGCACACCTATGCTAAACAACGCATCTATTGGTTAAAAAAGAGAACTATTTGTACCTACACTGAAGATTCTTCAGGATACATCATTTAGTAAAAGCAAAATTACAAACAGCATTATTTGATTATTTTATTCAAAAATGTTTGTAGATACATGCATAGAACTCCTAGAAAATATACCTAGCAACCAGTGGTAAGCCCTGGGAACTACTAGAGAGAGAACTGAAAAACATTTTTCACATTTTACTTCATGTATTTTGAATTAATCTGAATGCGGACACATGTAAAAATTATCAATCTACTTAATATTTACATACTGTTGTATCTATGTTGTATCTTAAGAAAAAAGGTAATACATTCTCATTGTAAATTAAAAACACACCGCCCAGATTACTTAAGTGAGTCCACATCCCAAAAGAGAACGAAGATCTTTCATGTTTCTGTTATCACCATCACATCTACTCTACATCCACCCGGCTTTCCCATCTGAATTTCAAGGAGAAAAATACAACAGCTTCCCCTGGAATCACTGCTGGGTGATGCTGTATTCATCCTTTACATACATTGTCCAGCAGGATCCTATGAAGCATCCTTTCCATTCTAACCTCCCCAGACCTCAAATTCCTCATCCTCCAACTATATCATGTATTTAGTAAGTGGAGCTGGGAATCAAACCCAGATGTAGATCTCATATCCCACATCCTCCTGGCTTTTCCCTTCAGTTCAACAAGGACACATAAGGCAAGCAATGGGGCTCCTTATCAAGAGGTTTCAGCATAGTTTCTCCTTCCTGCTCTCCTGATCCTCAGCAGGATCTTAAGTTCAAGACTTTTTTTTGGCAAGTTAGGGTCTTACCAAACTTGGTAACAAGGTGAGAAAGACAGAAAACATGGATTCCACTCCAGACACCTCTACCTCTTGCATTCTAAGAACACATCCCCAGGAACCACAATCAGCCTCCTGAGACAAAGCCGTGACACCTACCTCTCCATGCCCTCTGCCCTAACCTCCTATCTCCTCACCAACTTCTCTGTAATCCACTTATATTAAGATGAAGCTACTAAAAAATACATTTAAACGAAAAAAGTCTCATTTTTCTGTCTTAAAACAGGGTATCCAAATGTTTTTATTCTGTAATAAGCCCCAGAGTTGAGAATACCTATATACTAGTCTTTTTCCTAAAGAAAGAAGATAAATCAACCCTTCAAAGAAGCCAAACAAGATTTCTGTACTTAGAAAAGGCAAGAACAGGACATCTCTGCTCTGACTTGTCACTGCAAACATGATTAGGCTCCTGTGCAAGCTACTTTGAAAATTTGGACAACTTAAATTGGAGGGATGAAGTCAGGCAGAGTTGAAGCACCTGGAAATGGGTGTCTGTGATTTTTTTTTTTTTTTTTTTTCAGATGGAGTTTCACTCTTGTTGCCCAGGCTGGAGTTGCAATGGCACGATCTCAGCTCATGGCAACCTCCGCCTCCTAGGTTCAAGCGATTCTCCTGCCTCAGCTTCCAGAATAGCTGGGATTATAGGCATGCACCACCACGCCTGGCTAATTTTTTTTTATTATTATTATTTTTATTTTTAGTAGAGACAGGGTTTCTCCATGTTGGTCAGGCTGGTCTCGAACTCCTGACCTCAGGTGATCTGCCCACCTCGGCCTCCAAAGGTGTTGGGATTTTAAGTGTCAGCCACCGCTCCCAGCGGGTTCCCGTGATTATCTAGAGGGCTTTGGGCAGGTTGCTTCTCCCAGGGTTCTATGAAGAATCCTTTGGTAAAGCATCTATTGTGCTATCTAATTTTTATTAGTTTTTGTTTCTTATAATATTTAAATACATTCTGGAAGTAGTATTCTATTGATAAAAGGACTTGCATAGACAGCAGAAAAATCTTGAAAGGAGTAATTCAGAACAAGGCACCTATCTCAAAATCAACTGATCTAACATATTACCCAGTTTTTGATTAATACTTTTGGTCACTACTGTGACCAAAGACAGGATTCATAATTTGGGAAGCATGCTACTTTACCAAGGACCAGATTTTTTTTAATGTAAAAATGAGGGAATTTAGGTCCTTCCAAAGATTTCTTGTAGTTTGTTTTTCGTTTTTGTTTTTATTGAGATGGAGTTTTGCTGTTGTCACCCAGGTAGGCATGATCTTGGCTCACTACAATCTCCATTTCCCAGGTCCAAGCTATTCTTCTGCCTCAGCCTCCCAAGTAGCTGGGATTACAGGCTCTACTACACCCAGCTAATTTTTGCATTTTTTTTTTTTTTTTAGCAGAGACAGGGTTTCACCATGTTAGCCAGGCTGGTCTCGAACTCCTTACTTCAGGTGATCCACCTGCCTCAGCCTTCCAAAGTGCTGGGATTACAGGCATGAGCCACTGCGCCCAGCAGATTTCTTTTAGGAAAACTTTTATGAACAAAATGGAAGGGTCCCAGCACTTTGGGAGGCCAAGGTGGGCAGATCACGACGTCAGGAGTTTAAGACCAGCCTGGCCAACATGGTGAAACCCTGTCTCTACCAAAAATACAAAAATTAGCCAGGCACGGTGGTTCACACTTGTAATCCTAGCTGCTCAGGAGGCTGAAGCTGGAGAATCACTTGAACCTGGGAGGCAGAGGTTGCAGTGAGCCAAGATTGCATCATTACAATCCAGCCTGGGCAATAGAGACTCCGACTCAAAAAAAAAATAAAATAAAAATAAAAAATAAAAAAATAAACAACTGTACTCAGTCTACACTCTTTCGGAAACTAAGATAGGTTCAGACAATTTCCCAAATGTTATGTTAGCAAGAAAGCAGAATGAGTGTTTAAGAAAGTGAAGGCCAGGCATAGTGGTTCACACCTGTAATCCCAGCACTTTGGGAGGCCAAGGTGGGAGGACTGCTTGAGCCAAGCAGTTCAAGACTAACCGGAACACCACCGTAAAACCTCATCTCTACTGAAAATTTTTTAAAAATTAGCCAGGCATGGTGGTGTGTGCCTGTTAAGTGCCTGTAGTCTATGGCTGTGATCACTGCACTCCAGCCTGGGCAACAGAGTGAGACCCTGTCTCAAAAAAAAAAAAAAAAAGTGAACTCAACTCACCAAACGTTAAAAGGTACATGAGTGGATCAACTGGCCAGGCACAGTGGCTCACACCTGTAATCCAAGCACTCTTGGAGGCTGAGGTGGGCAGATTACCTGAAGTGAGGACTTTGAGACCAGCCTGGCCAACATGGTGAAACCCCGTCTCTACTAAAAATACAAAAATTAGTTGGACATGGTGGCGGGCACCTATAATCCCATCTACTGGGGAGGCTGAGGAAGCAGAATCACTTGAACCCAGGAGGTGATGGTTGCAGGTGAGGCGAGGGTGCCATTTCACTCCAACCTCGGTGACAAAAGCGAAACTCTTAAAAAAAAAAAAAAAAAAAAAAAAAAAAAGGCTGAGCATGGTGGCTTCATGCCTGTAATCCCAGCACTTTGGGAGGCTGAGGCAGGTGGATCACCTGAGGTCGGGAGTTCAAGACTAGCCTGACCAACACGGAGAAACCCCATCTCTACTAAAAATACAAAATTAGCCAGGTGTGGTGGGTGCATGCCAGTAATCCCAGCTATTCAGGAGGCTGAGACAGTAGAATCGCTTGAATCTGGAGGTGGACGTTGCGGTGAGCCAAGATCTTGCCATGGTACTCTAGTCTGGGCAACAAAAGCAAAACTGTCTCCAAAAAAAAAAAATTTAGATCAATTGTCATTTGTCACAAACAAGCATTGTCCAGAGTCAGAGAATCTACTAAGGAGATTCTTCCATCTCTAACAGATACATAAGTACTCATATTTCTAGAAACTAAGAAAATGTACAAACATTGAACAAATGAATTCTGGAACAAAGGTTATATTCCAGGTTGTTCCAAAATTTGTAAATCTTTCTCCTTCTATTTACAGCAGAGCCAGAAGGCTGAGATTTACCACCACCTCCACTCACTTATTCATCCATCTAAATCACTCTCGGTGGTATTCTACACAGCTGATTACACCCTCTGTCTCCACAGGCTTTCTTCATTTACCTCCCAGAAACAGTTTGCCCTGATGGCTTTCTTCTACTTTACTGTCCTTCCTCACCCTCCTTTGCTGGTGTCTCCTTCATCCTAGAGCCACAGGCTCAGTCCCTTGCTGACCTTGGCCAATTCCATGGTTTCAAATGCCATAACCGAATGAAGCCTCTAAATGTCACTTCTATGTCCTATCTCCCTCTGAGCTCCAGATTGATAAATCTGCCTACTAACTTTCTTCACTTAAATTTCTCATAAGTATTAGAAACATCATATCAAAAGCAAAGTTCTTGATTTCTACCCAAGAATCTGCTCCTCTCCCAATATTCTCCATTTTGGTAAATGGCACCATCTTACACCCAATTGTTCTGGCTAAAAAAATTTTGTTATTCTTCACTTTTCTCATACTCCTCAGCTAATCCATCAACAAATCCTGTTGGCTGTTCCTTATGGCTATATAGAGAACAGCCACTACTCATTACCTCCAAAGCTAATACCATCATCTCCGACCAGGATATTACAATGGTACTAAATGCAATTTTCAGGTATTTTCTGTATTTTGAAGCATTTTGAAACCACTACTCCACCCTTCCTTCAGTTTGTGGAAGACGACATACAAAGACAGCCACCATCAATTCCTCCCTCTTGGTACATGTGTGCCACTCCACCATCTAAAGATGGAGTCTATTTCCCTATCACCCCGGAATCTGAGCTGGCTTGATGACTTCCCTTAATCAATGGAATGGGACAGAAGTAACAACATGCAAATTCTGATCCCAGCCTTTAAGAAGACTAGCAGCAGGCCAGGCGCGGTGGCTCAAGCCTGTAATCCCAGCACTTTGGGAGGCCGAGGCGGGTGGATCACGAGGTCAAGAGATCAGGACCATCCTGGTCAACATGGTGAAACCCCGTCTCTACTAAAAATACAAAAGAAAATTAGCTGGGCATGGTGGTGTGTGCCTGTAATCCCAGCTACTCAGGAGGCTGAGGCAGGAGAATTGCCTGAACCCAGGAGGCGGAGGTTGCGGTGAGCCGAGATCGCGCCATTGCACTCCAGCCTGGGTAACAAGAGCGAAACTCCGTCTCAAAAAAAAAAAAAAAACTAGATTCGAATACTAGCAGCTCCTACATTCACTTAGGGTAAAATCAGTCAACTATCACGAAGAAACACGCCAGCTTCTTCTGAACAATAAGATACCATTTGAAGAAAGGTTACAAGGACAGCCAGTTATATCAGCAAAGCTTCCCTGGTCCTTTTAACCCAGTTTAGTAACAGACCCGAGTGACACATGTAAATCAGAAACAACCACCTAACAGACATATAATGATGAGAAAGAATAAGTTGTTTGAGTCACTAAGTTTTGGGGTGGTTTGTGACGCAGCAATAGATAACTGATATACCATGACCACAACAGAATCAGCTCCCTAAACAACTCATAATGCAATAAGATCAGACACTCTAAAGACTTAGGCCCCTATCAGCTTATAGTTCTACTAGATTCCTCTAAGAATACTTCTACAACAACTTTATTTCCTAATCAGGTTAAATGGTCTCAAGATAATTCTCTAAAATATCTATTGTTTATGTACTATGAATTTCCCTTCAGGGCAATAAAATTCACATAATACGTTAATATATATGACTGTGTTTATTTACCAATCCTGATTACTTGCCAAACAGCAATTTCAGACCATGATAAATTACACTGTTCATTTTAATGGAACACTCAAAACCATGCATGCTTGCACCAGCCTTCAAGCAAAATCCTGGCAGTCCAAGCCAATTTGTAATATCAGATTTATGGGGCAGAGATCTTAACTGAGAATGCCAATCCCACCCTTTGGTCATTGCTACCACACTGCCACCTCCTGTCTTATGACTATGGAAGCCTGAATCAGAGGCAACAGTCAATAAAGGAAACTCAGTTAAGAATAGCACAGCTAACCATCTTGTCTTTCCGCCTGTCCTTCCTCCCAGACCAAACCAACCGCCAGAGTTACTGAATGGATAACTCATACCTTCCAAAAATTAGTTATTGCTAGAAAAGTTGCTGCCTGCATGCTGCTAAAGACAACCATAATGGAGTCACTTCAAATACATGAAGGTAATTCAACAGCTTCACTTTAATATAAAATCCCAATCCTATAACCACTTATTAACTGAAGTGGTGTGGCTCATAAGAGTTTCAAAGCATGGCAAAGATCATTTCCCTCTGGCTGACTGCACGAAAGAGGTACACAGGCAAAAACAACAGAAAAAAAATTTAAGTCAAACTTTTTACAGGAAAAACCCCAGATCTCTGTAATTCCAAAAGATATTTTTAAGCTTTAGCTGATAAACTATTTATTTTGAGCACAATGGCAAAACCTCAGAACAAAATACTGTATGCCCCTTGTAGTTTATCACAATGGCATTTAGCCTGAACAGACAATGTAACTGATCACACAAATCAAAAGGAAAGCCAGATACAGAAGCCAAGATTCTCAATTTCCGCTGGCTCCAGGCACATGTCATGTTTCCATAACATCGTCCTCAGGGTTACTGCGGACAGCCACACAGTAGAAGCTACTTATCAACATTCATCTAATTTTTTTAAACTCTTATTAAAGCCAAAGTTCGAAATCTTTCAAACTCTCTCCATTTGTTTTGAGAAAATAAGAAATTAGTAAAAAAAATCGTTTCGGCTACAACCACTTAGGCAATCCCACATTTATCTTAAACTAAGCACTCCAAAGATAACCCAGCTTATAATTCTTTAACCAGTCAAGAAAGTTTCCTAACATTCAGAACCTCAAGTCTCTGCATGTGTGAGAAACTTTCCCGAAGCACAAGATTCACCTGAACCACACACTGATGAGGAAGGAGTAGCACTGCTATTCACACCTGTGTCTAAATGCAGCATTAAAAACAGCTTTTGTTGTCCTAAGACTTTGAAGTAGGAGGCAGCACTGAAGGGTCTTGTGCCCTGGCTAATGGGCATGTCGCTGGTCAAGACACTAGCCTATTCTCTTCTTAACACCTATTAAAATACAACACTAGCTTTTAAATAGCCACTTAAACTAAAATACATTTAAAATGCAACGCTAGCTTTTAAATAGCACTTAAATACATTTAAAACCCCCAATCACTTTTACAAGTTCTATCCAATTTACATGTTAAACACCAGACTAATATGGATATAAGTTCTTCACTTTTTTTCCATTTTCCCCCAGTTTTAGTAAATACACATAAAATTTACCATCTAAATCATTTTTAAGAGTACAATTCAGTGGTATTAAAATACATTCATAGTGTTGGGCAACCATCACTATTTTCTTTAAGGAAACAAAAAGGACATTTGAGCTTAGGCACAACAGTATGTTTTTTAAAATCCTACCCTAAATTAGCTAGGCATGGTGGTTTGTGCCTGTAGTCACAGCTACAAAGGGGGCTGAGGCAGGAGGATCACTTGAACCTGGGAGGCAGAGGTTGTAGCGAGCCTGAGATCGTGCCATTGCTTTCAACCTGGATGACAAAGTAAGACTCCATCTCTTAAAAAAAAAAAAAAGAAAAAGAAAAAAAAAAAAGATCCTACCATAAAAGGAAGAAAAAAATAAAGGATCCTACCCAGAAAAATATTAACTACAACGTGTCCTATTTTTCTTTATTCAAATATATTTTTTGCTACACATAATCCTAAACAATGCCAACAGCTAAATCATGAGGAAGTTCAGTAAAAATATTCTTAGGTTCTTCATCACATAGAAGGCAGCAGCAACAACAAAAAGGTTAGGTTCTAAAAAACTGAACATATGAAACACTATTTTCATAATTTTTAAAAGTCATAGAAATTGAACTAAAACCACCATCCTCTCAGTTTCCCCAGTGTCAGCAATTTTCCTCTTTCCTCTCCCATGCCCAACGGCCCACAACATAACAAAAAAGGATATCAGTGCTATTTACATAATCACATAGGGGCACAAACAAGGCCCTACAGGATACCAGCAGCTCTTCCAACCAAACTCAGCTGCAACATTTCCAAGTACTGACTATTTTCCACACCCGCCCTTAGCTCCAAGGTGGAGGAATGAAAGTCGAGCCCTTACTTCGGAGTCAAAGTCTTCATGTTCTATATCTTTTGTATTTAGAATACAAAGTGCAACGCTATCACAGATATACAATGCAATCTTCTCTTTAATCCAGATGCAGGAGACCTCAATGTCTGTAAAGTGACTGCTATATAATCTTCCCCAACTGAGGGGTATCTGAATGCAGAAAAGCCACATTCCTTCCACATTCCCTTGAGACCTCAGTAATTGGGAGCTAAACTTGGTCTGAACAAAATTCAACCTTATTCCTTCCTGAAAGTGTCCCCGCCCAGCTCCACTGGAAGTCAAAGCTAGGCCAGCCTGACAAGCATCCAACCACCCCTCCTGGGCCTGCTCCCCTGTTTAGTCAGTGCAAGCCCATTCATCCATCTCAGTGTGCATTCTCCAGCACCAGGTTCCTGACATGCCTTGTATAGAAAGTATAAAGGTCACTGCTGCACAGGTGGGTGTGCCTGCCTCAGATGCCCACAGGATGATAAGATGGAATGTAATGACTGCTAAGCAGAAAGAACTCCACCCTAAAGTCCAGCAGGTTTTCTTGGCAAGGATTGGTTTGTGGCATTCAACTATTAAGAGCAATCCCCATTAATCAATATCACCTCTTGACCTTCCCATAGGTGCTGGGCATGTAGTCACCCTGATGTCTTCTCTGCCTACTTCCAGAGCCTATGAAAATGGTGGAACAGTCCAGGTAAGGGAAACTACCTCACAGCTCCACGGGTAAATTAAAATAATTATATTATAGATTTCCAGGAGCAAAGAAAAAAAGGCTCCTTTTTTTGGTTTTGTTTTTTTGGTGGGGAGGAGTTTCATTCTTGCTCAGGCTGGAATGAAGTGCCTCAGCCTCCTGGGTTCAAGCAATTCTCCAGCCTCAGCATCCCAAGTAGCTGGGATTACAGGCATGTGCCACTACATCCAGCTAATTTTTGTATTTTTAGTAGAGACAGGGTTTCACCATGTTGGCCAGGCTGGTCTTGAACTCCTGACCTCAGGCGATCCACCCACCTCGACCTCCCAAAGTGCTGGGATTACAGGCATGAGCCACTACACCCAGCCAAAGGCTCTACTTTTTAAGACATTTCAACACAAGCAAGGGACATGACTGTTCTTTCAAATCAGTTAAAAAAAAATCTTCAATGTTCTCATCCTTGTTTACTTTGGTAGTAAGATAGTACTGTATCATTTAAAATCCTGAACATTTTAATGCTAGTGAAAAATGAGCTTGAAAATTTAAGCTACATTGTTAATAAACTGAAGATTCGTTGACATATACTTGCTGTCACTGGTGACATCTTACCTTATGTGCTTTCCTAAAGAACTCCTGTTTATTATGAAGTAGCAAGTAACTAAGTATACATATGTTTTTGGATTGAGCAACAGCCTTTAAGAATAAAACAGTCAGTTGTTACCAGGTAATGTTTTTAAATTAATCGCCTACACCTGGGGAGAAATTCCCATCAGTTAGCAAAGGAAAAGCAGCAGGGTAAGGCACAGTAATCTGTACTTAGATGTAGCTTAATGAATTGTAAAAATCCAAAACATTTAATTTTTAAATTCAGAAACTGTTAAAATGCCAGTCCTTAAGGCACAACCATTTGCTTTATTTATTCAACATTTTAACAAAATTAAGACCTATTAGCCAAACATGATAGCCATTAGAATTTGCAAAATATGCTTTTTTTTCCCCTAACCAATTCAGGCTATGCCTTTAAGCTTCTTTTTAGGGGGCATGACTTCTCCCTCAATTTTTGTTAAACTAAGCTCAATTTATATGGAAATAATAATTTGACCCCTACCAAAATTCCCAACTAGAACTAAATCTGGTCACTAGAATCCCTTTCAATTATCCTAATGAAATTTAAGTATGAGAACAAGAAAAATCCAAACCAACCCATCCTTAAAAACAAGATTGGCGAAAATGCTTTACCTGGAAGAGAGCTGAAATCTACACAGGCATGTAGGTGATATTTTGTGGAGCACAGCACCAGAGAAATGCACAGCAAACCCCTCCTGCTCTCTACTACACACACACTCACCAATACCTAACCAGATACACGCAGCCCTGGTTTAAATTAACTTTCAGCTTATTGTTTGGTTTACGTTGGGAGTGAGGGGGATGGGGAAGGGGAGGCAGAAATCCTAACCCCACCTTGCAAAACCCAGAAAGGCTTAGAGGCCCACTCAGGTTCCACTGGGAGAGAGCAGTGCCTTTCCAATTGGAGTCAGAGCCGGAACCTATGGTGTGAGTTGGCTGAAGGTTTAAAAAAAAAACCAAAAAACAGAGCTGGAATCTGGCCTGCTCTAGCGAAAGGAAAGGAGTCTCCACTGCTCCATAAGGCTTAATAAGAAAAACAAAAAACGAGAGAGCCATGTCTCCAAAATGCTTCAGAGGCTAAAACGGTCTGCAAACATTCTGTAAAGTGACATACTACACACACGATCTCGGAGACACGAAATCGCCCTTCTTAAGAAGTACAAATCGAGGGTCTCCTCTTTCGGCTTTGGAGCCCCTCCTCCCGCTGTCTCTGTACGGGGAAGCTTCTTCCTTCGGCCTTCCCAGTTCTTTCTTGCCTATTAAACTCTCCGCTCCTTAAAACCAAAAAACAAAACACAACCAAAAAAAAAGCACAAATCTTCCTGGCTTCACTATCTCTTGGTGGTTGTTTGTAAGCAAAAATGTACCCAAGGGGAGGAGGGTGGAAAGCGGGAGACAAAGGCGCTGATTGCAGGAATCTGTAGAACTTTGGAGTAACTCAAAGGCACTTCTGGGCTGGAGAGGCCCCAGCGTTCATGCACGCGTTCCGTCCGATACCCCTGGCGAGCTCACAGGGCAAAGGCACATTCCTCTCCAGTCGGCCGCGCCCACTGCCTCCCAACCCCGGACAGAGAAGGCAAGGCGCGCCCCCCGCGTGTCCGCAGCTGTTTTCACCTCTCTTGCTCCTGGAGTGGTGGGGGATCACCCGCTGCCTCCCAAGCCCTGCAGGCCCCCCGCCCCAAGCTGCCTGTTGGGACCCATTTCCCGTTGGAGCAATCTGACCCGCTCTGACAGAGGACATTCAGCTGTGAGCTTCCGAGACATTTTATAACCAGTAACCATAATTCTGCGGCAGAGACCACAGACAAGTTTTCAATTCCTAACAAGCATCATCAACACACACCCCCGCCAAAAACTTAAAAGCAAGGGGAAAAGACCAGAACACCATGCCACATCGCAACCGGGTAAGCACTACAGGACAAGAGGTCCTCAGTTGAGTCTCTCCACCCTTTAACGGAGCGAAAACAAAATCGGGGGAAACAAGTAGCAGCTCACCTTTGCCTTTTTGGGACCGAGTGCTCAACTTCTATGGGTTTCCCGTGCAGTTCTATTTTACCTGCGGACACACAAGTGAGAGACGGTCGGCCGGGTTCAGCGGCTCTCCCCGCCCGAAAGACCCGCACAGCCTAAGCGGCGACACAAATGGCCTCCTGAGATCCCCGAAGGGCCCCCCGAGGCCCGGACGCCGCTCCAGGCGGAGGGAGAAGCCGACCCCCTAGGGCGGTGTGGGTTAACTCGCAGATGGTTGGGGAGAAGGGTCCATTGGCAGGCCCACTACTTGAGGATCAGTGCAGTCCCCAAGCTTCCCCGACCCACACCTGGGGGCCACCACCAACCCCACGAGGCCCGCAGATGAAATGCGGCCCATCCTCTCACTGCCCTGGACACTCTCCACGGGACAGACTCGGGGCAGGGGGCTCCCCTAGCTTTCTTCAGAGGAGGGCCCCCTGGCCCTGCCCTCTACTTCAGCCCAGGCCCGCCGGGACACTCGGCAGTGGGCTTGGGGAGGACAGGGAGTGGCGGGAAAGGGTCGGGGACGGCAGGGGAGACCGAGAACCGGAGAACTGGCAGAGGCACAGCTCGGCACAGGCTGAACCAGGCGCGAAGGACGGCGAGGCGCCCGCACCGCGTCTGAGTTGATTAAAAGGGAAGCCGAAAGGCACGGGGCTCCCAAGGGGACCCCAACGCAGCCTTCCCACTGGGCGTCCTGCCCCGCCCGGCACCGTCCCTCGCCCTGGCGGAGCCATACCCGGAGGCCGCAGCCCCGCGTCAGGGCCCGGAGAGCGGCGGGCTCCCCGGTGCGTGGCGGCAACTCCCTCCCAGGCGACCAGCCGCCCCCGCCCACCTGCCCCTCTCACTCGTCGAACCGGGGGAGGTGGATCAGGGAAACCGGGCGCACTCGCTCTCCTCCCGCAGGGTGGGGAGGAAGCGCGGGGCCGCCTGTGCGAGGCACCAGCCCCTTGGTCTCATTCGGCATCAGGGTCGAGGCCACTTTCCGTTCTCCACGGCCGGGGTTTGGGGGCGCAGCACAGACAGCGCCGTAAATAACGACCAAGGAAAGCCGGAAGGAACGAGACACAGGCGGGCATTCTAGCTCGGCCCCCGAGGCCCAGCCTGCCTCGGCCTGGAACACGCGCCTGGGCCCGGGCGGGGCGCTGGGGGAGCGCGCCTCCCCCCGCCCTGCGCCCCCCTTAGCCAGCGCCGGGGCTTTCTTGACAGCGCGTCCGCCCTCACCCAGCAAACCCCGGCCGGAGGAGCAGAGCCGCGGGCTGGAGTGGGAACTGAAGCTGAGGAGAGCCCCGGCCCCCACGCGCGTGGGTGTGGGCGCTCGGGCCTCAACCCCGGCCCCTCAGCTAGCCGGGCCTGGGGCCTGCGGAGCCACCCCGGTGGGTCCCGGCGAGAGGTGCAGGGCTGGAGCGGGAGCCCGGGTGAGGCCAGGCCCGGGCCCACCTGAAAGCGCCTCGATGGCCTTGAGGGCCCAGCTCTCGTCTGGGCAGTCCACGAACGCGTAGCCCGTCTTCACCAGGAAGGGTCCCGACACCGGGATCTTGGCGTCCTTGAAGATACTTTCTAGGTCCGAGGGGGCGGCGTTCTCGCTGAGGTTTCCGATATACAGTTTGTTCATTGTGAAGAGTGGCTGTTTAAAAAAATTAACGAAAAATTAAAACCACCCACGGTGATGGATGGATCCAGCTGGTTTTGTTCCCCTCGTCTTCTCGCCTTTAAAATATACAAACACAGTAAGAACGAAGTAAAGAACGAGGAGCGAAAAATCACATCCGAGGCTTCTTGTTTGTCCTTATCTAGATATGTTTTAAAAGAGAAAGAAAAGAAAAAGCCTAGCTACAACCGAAACGCATCAACCAGTCTTCCGAAGTCTGAGAAGGAGGCGGGATTAGCAAGAGAAAGGAGGAGGAGGAGGAGGGGAAAAAACTACTTTTTGTCTCTTCCTCCCCAACCCCTTTGGCTTCGGCCAGCGGACTGTGAAAATATCACACTACGTGAGGCAGGCACCGCCTCCCCATAAAAAAACCCAGAAGGGTGACTGGCAGGAGGGAGGGGAGAGGAGGAGGAGGAGGAGGGAGGAAGGCGCAGGAGGCGGAAAAAATCCGCTCGGAGTGTCCGGCTTTTTGAATGAGCCACGTGTTCAAACTACAAATCAACGTCTCACGTGAGGAATCCCAGCGCCTCAATTAGAGTGGGTTTCGGAGAAAAAAAAAAAAAAGCGAGCTAGAGGAAGAGGGGGAGGGGAAACGAGATTGGGAGAGGGACCCAGAGAAGGGGGAAGAGAAAAAGGGAAAATGCTAAAGGAACCGCAGTCGGCACCGACGGGACCGCGGCGCGGGGCGCTGACGGTCACAACTCGAGTTTAGAAAGGGTTATCTGGTCTGGGCGGATCCTGGGAGGGCTGGAATATTGGTTTGTTTTTTTTAATAAGGAAATGGGTAGAGGTACTAACTAGGCAATTCCTTAGCTCTAGTTACCGTAGTTTTAATCATTCGATTTTTCAAAATAGGTAATTAACAACAAAACCAGAGTCACAATCCCGAACTCGCCTGGTGGCTTTAATGACATTAGAAGTGTAACCCCAGCAAAGCCGCAGGCACGTTTCTACGGCAGGCAGGGACGGAAACGCTGTGAGGAGGGGTGAGGGAGTGGGTGAGGGGGGAAGGGAGTGGGGGCAGGATAGGAGGGCGACGCGCCCCACCCTGTGCGCTCTTCTCGGGCCCCGGGCACCGCGCGAATGGTGGGCGGCCCGGGCCCGGGGCGGTGGGGGATGGGAGCCCGCAGCGTCCTGGGCGGGTGTCTGGGCGACACCTCCTCCGCCTCCGCCTGCGCTCGCGGTGGCTCTCGGCTTCGCGTTTGCCATTGGTTGCGCGATTCAGAAAAAGCTCCAGGATAAATGAGGCCGGGGGCGGGCTTGGCCACTGGTGGGGGAGGGGAGTGCCGGGGCGGAGGTTTCTGGCTAGGGGCTGGGGTCGTCGGGAGCCTGGGCCGCTGGAGGAGAGAAGTCAAAGTGGGAAAAGTCGGTACTTAAAGGGAAACCCTCCCTTCCTGTAGTTTTTAAAGGGGGAGGAGTGGAGTAGGCTGGTACTTTTATTTAAGTAATTTTAGTTGGAGAACTTGAGACTTCAACTGGAAAACGGCCCTGCGTTACCTCTAGGTTGTATTCGCATTTGAAAAATTGTTCGAGTTTCTTTCTGCCTCTTTTCTGTTGCATTTGACCATGAGAGCCATTCATAATTTTTTCTCTGAGTACAATGGTGGCTGTAGGGGGAGGATCTCGGCCCGGTGGAGCCTTTGTGGGCCAACAAAATGTGAACTGGAGACGAGCAATACGGAAACGAAGGCAGTGCTGGGGTTCTTGTGGAAATCTCCAAGTGGTGTTTAATAGATTTTGTACTCCAGTCAAAAGTCTTTATTTGCACTAGATACTTGTGTGTTTTTAACAGGTATATTTTTAACAGGTATTCTATGGAAAAGATACAAAATTCTGATTTTTTTAAGTGAAAGAAATTCTATATGACATGAGAATATAGGCAAGAATCTTTAATGACTTGGTTCTCTTACTGGTAGAAAAAAGGTATCCTGAATAGAGGAAATATTGTGATTTACACTAGAAACATCCTTGGCAATGAAATGATATAAGCTCGCTTCTCTGTCAAAACCGTTCTTAGCATTTTAAAATGTATATTTTTCATTTAAAAGATAAATGGGAGATTATTTAAACATGGGAATTATTGCATGATATAAAGAGTATTTACATTTCGACTTTTAAAGGGAACTTACTTTGTAATTTTGTGAAAGGAACCGGAAGGTGTCAGATCATCCATTTTAAATGCAACTGTTTTTTCTTACAGGTTTTTCTTTCCTGCTAAGCGAATCCAACATTTTAAATGTAAACACATTTTCACAATAATTTCATTCACGTTTAATTTAATGAAATGTTACTTTATAAAATAGGGGACAGATGTGTTTTTTTCTTACAGTATTTGGAACTGTATTAAGAGCTCAGCCTTGAAAGAATGTTTTGGTAAAATTTCTCTTTAAGTTTATGGTTACGTTTAACTTTAAAAGAGCTATTTTTTCATTTTTTAAAAGAGAATTTTAGTTCTAAAAATGGAAAGCTGTGTATTCTTTTGGCTTCTGTGGTATGCAAAATGTAAACATCAAAAACTACGGATTTATTTTAAATGTACCTGTTGTAGATCAAAAGCCATTTGAAGAAGTGTTCTTCATTCATTTAGTAATATTTGCACTTCTCAAAACCACTGTTAATTTTACAACCTGTTGATCATTTAACACTTTTAGTAGTTTTTCCTAAGAACAAATTTTGAGTGTTCAGCTTGCTTCCAAAGTCAGTTGAACCATGGCTTCTGGGTTGACTGTATTTGCTCTTATTAAAACTGAGACCTAAGGAAATATCTACTTCTAAAGCATGGAATAAATTGTTTATTTTCTATCAATACTAGTCTATGCTTATATGGCACTATCAAACAAATCTAACAGCTGGAAAGTAAAACAAGTGTGTGTTTTGATGAAATATGTTACTGGGACTCCTGTGACCCTAATCTGTGTATTATTTTAACAAACTGGATAGTCCATCTAGGACCTTAAAAACATAAGTAATACAAGCTCAGACATCAAAAGAAGGAGGTGGATACAGCCCCCTCCATTTCCAGTCTTCCAAGCATTTAAGGGCTCAGTCAAAAGATTTTGGATAGTTGTGTTGCACTAGCACTTCAAGTACAAAGATACCTTTCAGGAATTTTCAAGAATTAATATAAAATCAACTTAACTTCCAGTTTTTTTATGAATCTCACACAAATTATCTGGTTATAGGCTACTTCAGCTTCTTCCTGAAGCAATCGTTGCTCCTAATTAATGTGAACTCCACGAAGAAAGAACTACCACCATTGTATGTGTTCTGGGATGCGGCTGAATCTTTCCAATTGCATGCAGTCTGTTTACTCTTTGGACAGCTGCATCTCCTCCTTATCTGCTGAACTGAGGACTGTACAAATGCTGCTTCTGGGTCAGTGTAACACTAAAGGAGAAAAACTATGTTTAGAAGGCCAGTTACCTTTGCTGTACCCACATGTCAGGGGTAAAGGCTGAGCGGGCAGATGGGGGGAAGGGGCGTTTCTGCTGCCACCCCTCCTCACACCCGGCTTGGGACCAGCCTGGAGTCTCAAGCCGAAACCCCTCACGCAAGTGGGCACACAATGCCCCGCGCGTCGCCTGGGCCTCTTCGGAGGTGCTTTAACACGCTCTTGCGCTTTTCAATGGCGCTCCTGGACTCTGATCTGTTTAAACCGGAGGCGTAATAAGTGGTAACATGGATCTGCCCTCTCTCTGGAAGCTACCTGCCTATATTTTATTGTTTAAAATAAAGAAAAATGGTGCCCCGGGAGAGGAGAAGATGGGGTTGTTTCCTTTTTCCTCTAGCTCTGCCCAGAGAAAGAGGGCGGGATCCTCACAGCTCCCACTGGGGAGGGTCTTTCGTCCGCCGTCGGCTCGCCTCGGAGAGCCTGGACCACTGGCCTGCCCTTCCCCGGGGCCTGCCGCGGAACCGCGGGCTCCTGCCTCCTCCTAGGGCTACGTCCGTCTGCGCGGAGCCGTGAGGTTGGGGCTCTCGCCGCGCGACCCCACCTGAGTCCGCCCGCCAGGCGGGGACGCACCGGCAGCGTGGGTTTGGCGACCCTCCCGCACCTCCGGCCTCAGCTGCGTATGTGCGCGCGGGGTTCCGTGGGGCGCGGGGATGCTCGGTACCCATGATGAAGGAGAATCCCTCGCCGAACCCTGCGGGTCTGCTCGGGGCGGGCCGCGAGACTGGCGCGCAAAAGCGGCTGCAAGGCGGGGCTCCCGCGCTTCCCGTGGCCGGCTTGCCGAGTCCAAGTTGAGCAACCGGCGTCGAGAGAGACACCGCCCCTGCTGCGGGCGGGGGCTTCTCCTCGCTCCCGATTGGCGGACCGGGAGAGCCTATCGCCGTCGGCCGCCTCCGCCGGAGCGGTTTGCTGGTTTCCATTCATTGGCCCAGAAGCCGCCCCTGGATTTCCATCTTTTGTGGCGCGAAAATAACCCTTTGCTCCCTCGCTGGTTTTGTTGAGGTTGAGGGGTGGAACTGTGTTCCCCGCTGCTCGCTCTCGTTTTTCCTGCCCTTTAACTGCTCGCCCCCAGCCCCAACCCCCTAGGAGTGAAGAGGGAGGTAACGCTGAGGAAGGGTGGAAAGCAGTTCTGCGTCCGCGGGTGGAGCCCGCCCCTTGAGCTGACCGCATGGTGCCCGCACGGTCCCCTCCCTTCCCCCAACGTCCAGCGCCCGGAGGTTCTGGATTTGCGCCATGCTCAGCAGCTGGAGTCACATCTTCGTTTCCCTGCCCATTTCCAACATCTTAGAATTTATACGTCCTTATTTTATTTAAAACAACTACAACCAAATATATTCTTAGGTACCTGAACTTTGCTGGGCTTCTAGAGAAATCGACTAGCTCTGCCCCCTGCCTTCGTAACCCCCTTTGTGGTCCACAGGGTTGTTGTTTTAAGCAAAATCAAACAACCCCTCCAAAAAAAAGCAAACGAAAAATTCCGGGTAAAATCAACTATGCCGAGACCACGTTTTCGTTGAAGCTGCCCTAAGACCATTGAAGCTGAGACCGACCTTCAAGGATTAACGATTTCTGTAGCTGAAATGTTCTAATTTTACTGACGTTTGGTGGAGACGGTGAGAAAAAATAAATATGAATTTGACTTGGGAAAGCACAAAACAAACGAAATAATCATATTTAATTTGATTAACTGAAAAGGTAAACAGCCATAGTGGTGTATTCTAGATACTGGTCTCTTTGGTGAGTTTGTAATTATATAAATAAATTGCTGTTTGTCTTATCAAAAATACAGATCAGAGCTCTGGTCATGACAAAAAAAGAAGGAAGTATAAATTTGTTTGTTATATCTAATTTCATAACAGACTTTACCAACCTTTCATTATCTGGGAAAAAATGAAATGTATCAGGAATAGAAATTGTTTGCAGATAAATTAATTGTTCATTTTTTGTCTTGACAAAATACTCGATTTGGTTAAAAACGGAAAATGATCATTCAGTAAATATTTAAAACTTTGGGAGAATTGGTTTAAATCAGGGAGTTCAAAGATTTTCTCTGTACTGTTTACTCTTAGTTATTGTGATGTTACTTACATCTTGTGTGCTTTTGAAAAATTATTAAGTTCTGTGTTATTCTCTAAAAACTAAAGTAGCATAAATTTCCATGTACCAAAATTTTAAAACAAATTTTAAAAACTGAATTGGTTAGTAAAGAAAAACTGCTTTAAAACAGAAGTAATCATTAAACATTTTATTTACTTTTGTATAATTCAACTACGTTTCACTAATGTGGTTGATGGTATTTTTGAACTTGTCATGTAAAATTATTCATCAGAAACATTAGAAGAACTTAGAAATCATTTATTTTGAGTTGAAAAAATTAATTAAAACTTAAAGACTAAATTTGTAGTATGCTAAAGATTATAGTTAATAATTTAGATAATTATTTGTCACCTGAGAAATTTAAACTGTGAAGATTTTATTATCTGTGAAATGATTCTAGGTTGGGATTTATATATTCAATTATTTTTTATATTTTAGAAATGAAACAGTAGAAAACTGTTGAGGAATTTATTAGAGAAAATTGTAATTGTAAAAAAAAAAAAAAGTCAAAATTAATCTAGACAAGCCAAAACTCTAAAACCTGGGATTTTTTTTTAATGATTTCTCAAAATCAAAATGTGTTAAAAATCAATATTTTTAAAAAACAAAAGACATAAATTTATATATATTTTTTAAATTTCAACTACTAGGTCAAGAATTGGAATTTTTATCTGGTAAACTTTATGCATAGTTCTTAAAGTAGTAGATAAGCATGTCCTTTTATTGGAATTACATCCTGTATCAATACTACTTCACTTAGGTGAAAACTTCAAAATACTCATTCTTCTAGATGGGAGTGGGGAGTATGAGATCTTCAGTGAAGACTCTCTGGTGATTAGTGTGTACATAGTATTTGCAGACCAGCCACAGAAAACAGAGGGCAGGCATTTGTTTATAGGGGGAGGGGTCTGGGGAAACTGGAAAGATTTGGGTATTTAATCTTATTTCTTGGTTGCAACTCATTTATCCTGCAGGTTTCCTTACTCAGGGTGGAAGGAATTGGGCAGAAAGAGAATGTATTAACTAATAGTGTAAAATGGGAAAGTAATCCATGCATGAAATCCACTGGAAAGAACAGTAAGAACCTACTCTCCCCACTAAAATAATCTGAAAACAAAGCACATGCTGAGGTTATAGCTAGTTTTCAGCACTCTCTAACATCTACGTTTAAAAGACACATGCTGGGTTACTGTGTTCATATTTGCACCCTTTGTTTTCTTGACCATTTCTATTCCAGAAACTCATTCCAAAAATCTCAGGAATTAAAGTTCCTTTAATAAAACAACAGATCTCATGACATATGTATATACAAATTAACTCTTTCTAGGCAATCTTTAAGGTAAATTGATGAATGCCTCATGCTATCTATAAATGTAAAGTTAATTTTTAGATGTACTAAGGCAGAATAAATTTTACAATTTCTTACTTGCAAGATGATGGTGGATCATTACCATTTCCATTTGGACTAGTTAAAATTCATTCCTTCTTGATTTTAGTTCACATTTTGGTCCTAAACTGCTCTCTAGCATGGTGATCCCAGCTTTGAAGTAGGAAACAGCAGGCTAAGTGAGGGGTTTTTTGTTTTTGTTTCTATTTCCAAACATCTCAGCTGAAGTTTATAAAGAATCTGAGAGCATAAGATATAGTAGAGAAAAACAAAACTTAATCATCTTTCTCAAAATCTATACGACAAAAAATTTGTCCTGAAATTCATGCCTAACATACCTCTGTTGAAACATTGACTTTTTTTAAATAGAGGATTGTTTGAATATAAATACATGTATATTCTTAATCTGTGTATATTCTTAATCCCCAGTGTGATTGTTAGTACTGTCACACTGGGGATTAAGAATATACAGAGAGAGAGAGAGATGGTATTTTTGTTGCACTTTCTCAACTGAGTTACATTTGTTGATCAGTTATTTTTAATTTGACAATACTGGTGCCTTATTAAAGGCAAAACTTTGTTTGAACTGAGCTTTAATTTAATATCAGTAATTGAACCTGATTGATAATTTCCAATTCTTGATTGATTTTGTTTTGGTGGGGGATCTTGTGTCAATCATTGAAGCAATTTTTGTTTTTTTTTAATTATTTTTTCTTTGTAAGGTAAACTATTCATATCTTATTTGTAACATACAGTCTTTTTCCTAGCACTTTCCAAAACTTGAAGAATAATTTAAAAGTAACCAAATCTTATCTGTAAGATTTGAATACTTTTAAAAATGTGTACAATTTAACATAAATATGAAACATACTGTTTTTTTATCGAGCATTAAACTGAAATAAGTGTATGGTCCCTTTTTTTATAAGTAGTCTAAATCTAATCCAGCTATTAGAAATCTAATTCATAAAAAGATGCTAACAAAGTAACAGCTCATAAAAGCCAAAAAAAAAATCAGTTTTGTTATAACAGAAATAGATACTGTTTCTGTCATCTGATGAACACTTTATTAGAAAGTTAAGAATGATGTTACCATGTTTTGTTTTCCTTTGTTCAAAATTGCCTAGAATTTTTTTCCTTGACTCTGTTACCATATATCTGATGGTAATTTCTTTGCTTTTATATATATTGCTACCAAGATTCAAATGATATCTTTGCTTTTCATTTAAATAAATAACCATCTATAAAAAGCCAAATAGAAAATAAACGAAAACATCCAAAATTATAGTATAGTACGCTGTTGGTGCTTATTTCTGCAACCATAGTGATATATTCAAATTTTATTTTAATCCCAAGTCAATATGACTTTTTAGAAAAGATTAAATTGAATTTTTTGTTTTAAATATTAACAAACCAAAAAAAAGTCCAGTAGCTATTTTAATTCAGTGAAATAGACAATAGGGCTAAAGGTAACATTACTCTGTTCCCTCAACAACAACAACACATCTTCCATTTGAGGGCAGTTTTGTCGGGTATGGAATGCACTCAGTGTGTGCACTTGGACACGTGAGTATATGCACATATTTCTGCTGAGAAGCCCTTTAGAGAGATTTGTGAAGGAGCAAAGCAAGATAGAACTTGTGTTCAAATTCTGAGGTTGCAGGTTAAAACAAGCAAGGCAAGCACTACTTTTAAAGTGTTTTCTTAACCATCAGAATACTTCAGTATGACGTCTTTAAAGCTAGGGAGTAAGACTGACAGTACAATTGAATTGAAATTATGATGCTACTAGTATATCACCATTAGAACTTAGGTCATACAAATGTTTTCCATTTTATATCTTTCTATAACTTGTTTTCTATTTAAAATATACGTAGTTAGTATTATACATATAAAATATCCATCAACATTATTAAAACATAAATGTAACCAGTTTAAAAATTGGTAGAAGTAATATGGGTTACATATGTTGAAAAGTTAAATTTATCTTCAAAATATGAAGTTATCACAAATCCTTTCTGTTGGATTGTTCTATTTGTGTACATTATCCATAAGAGATACATTAATCAAAATAAACAGTATTATTTGAGAAAATGTCTCTATAAAAGAAAGAGCCAAAGATAGATACTGGTCTATTCTTGTTGTGAAAACAACAGTGGTTTTTGAAACTTAAATATGGAGAGAAAACTCAGCTTTTAAGTGAAGTTTGGGTCCTGCTATTTACTGTCTTTACTGGGGGTTAGGAGAGCTGAGATGAAACTGTAATGTTGCTTCAGGAATAACCAACAAAGTTTTAAGTTGCTATAAATGAAGACTGTTCCTTCAATCAAATGATAGCCCCTTCCTGATATTCTTTATTTATTTCCTTGCTTATTAAATATCCTTAAATTATTTCATTGCAAAGTGAGGAGGAGTCATATTGTATTAGGATAACCAAACATTTTAACACTTTGAGCCTCTAAATGGATGAAGAATGCCCATTGCTCTTTAAACAAACAAAAACAAAAAACAAAAACAGTTTATCTTTGTTACACAGTAAGTGAAACATTTTTCTTCTTTCTTTACCTATGGCAGTGTTCTGCTAACATAGTAATAAGCTGAATTCCTCTCTGGGTGTGGCAATTAATAGAAATAAATATATTACAGTGAAGCACAGAGAGGATATATAAGCAACAAAAAATGTAAATATAATCAGGCTTATTGAACTCTTGATTAAGCTAAAATTTAGAGTATCTTCTTAAAACCAAATCCAGTGATTGAGCTTATAGTCTCTATTGTTTAAAACCTGTAAGAGAGTAAACACTTCAAAGTATTGCTAATATGCAGTTATTACTAATTATGGGAAAAATCTGTTATTTCATTTAATGTAACTTTATATAAAATGCAATTACTTTTTTTAAAAGGTTTTTTTCCCATGTTTCTTTTGAGTAAATTCAAAAAACTTGAGTTAAACTAAAGACTATTAGGGTTGTTTTATAAAAATTAGATATCTGTTGATTAAAATATTGGTCCTTTTCTTTCTAACTTTTTCTTTCTAACATGAAAACTTGGAATGTAGCCGATTCCAAGCTAACTGACAGTGGCATTCATAAGCTCATAAAACGAGTTTTACTGATTTTTAAAAAATAATCTTACAAGTTATTTAAGGACACTGGGGATTTTGACTGTATATATAATATGTAGCAGATTAGAGGTTTGGTATTCAAACATTCATTTTGAAAACAATATATTTGAAGAAAATTGCCACTTTGGCATTATCAAAGTGATTCTGCAGTGTAAAATGAAGTGATAGACTCTGGATTTTGAATCCTGCTATGGACATACTAATATAAATATGCACATATAGCCTTGTTTTCAAAAGCCCAGGCTAAAGTGCATGTTAAGTCAAGAAATCAGACTCTGGCATAAAGGGAAGTCAGAGTGTTTAAAGCACTTGTAACAGGAAAAGAACACATAACCGGAAGCTATCTTCTGGTTACATCCACTATAGTAAATAGTACATCCATTATAGTAAATAGTAAGTTACAATTTCTCTGAAATATAATTTTGGCAGTTAAGATTTTATCTTCGGAAGTGTATGCTGTTAGCACTTTTTATTTAATGAAAAGAGAAAGGGATTAAGGTAATGTGTGTTAGAACTTAGCACTAGAAGACTCAAAGTGGGAAGAAAAAATATCTATCCCTTTTGTTTGTTTCTGAGACAGAGCCTCCCACCATAGCCCATGCTGGAGTGCAGTGACATGAACACAGCTCATTGCAGCCTTGAACTACTTAATCAGTCCTCCCACCTAAGCCTCCTGAATAGCTGGGACTACAAGGCTCGCACCACCGTGCCCAGCTAATGCTTTTGTGTGTTTGTTTTTGTTTTTTTTAATAGAGACAGTGTCTCACTATATTCCTCAGGCTGGTCTTGAACTCCTGTTCATAAACGATCCTCTTGCCTCAGCCTCCCAAGTGCTGGGATTACAGTTGTGAGTCACCACAGCTGGCCTTTTTATAGATAATCCGAATTCTTGGATACTTTGCATAAAGAAGTTTGGTGTGTTTTTTTGTTTGTTTTGTTTTGTTTTCTGTTTAATAACTAGCGGATCGTACATTCTCTTTTACATGACTTTCAGTTTAACTTGTTTCATAACGATGTTTCTATTATTTGAAGGCTAGACTGATTATTAGGGATCTACTTAGATACCCATTTTACCATTGAGGCCAAGGAAGGTCAATGGCAGGACCAAGATGTGTTTATCACTGAATGACATCATAGAACAACTCAAGGGAGAAGTAGTAATAGTATGTTTTTCCTATTTTTGGTGACAAGAAAACAGACCCAAGGTGAGGTTTGCCCAGACACAAAATCATTACCTTTTTAAATAAAATACCTGCAATTATGTTCACCAGGGGTTCTGCATGCTATTGAAAGCTTAAGGTTGAAAGTCTTGATGGTGGAGGAGACCTTTAGAAAAATCACCTGCTTTACCTCATTAACTTCAGTCAGGATCTCATTAAACGTGTCGCAAACAGGTAAAATCAGTTCATTGTGAAAGGCTGCTAGGGAAGAAATCCGATGATTTCTTTAGCCTGTGATCACTCTCCTGTCTCTCAAAAGCTTGATTCAATGCCCAGCTATATCAGTGAGCCAAGATTGAGCCACTGCACTCCAGCCTGGGTGACAGACAAGACCCTGTCTCAAAAAAAATGGAAAAAAAGAGGGCACATGTCATCAGGACTTCCTGGGGCTGAGACTTCACAGGCAGCATGCATCCTTAAATTTTAAAAATTTATTTTAAAAAAAGGAAAAAAAGGCCAGGGCAGTGGCTCACGCCTGTAGTCCCAGCACTGTGGGAGGCCAAGGCGGGGGGATCACAAGGTCAGGAGTTCAATATCAGACTGGCCAACATGGTGAAACCCTGCCTCTACTAAAAAATACAAAAATTAGCTGGGCGTGGTGGCTCGTGCCTATGATCCGAGCTACTTGGGAGGGTGAGGTAGGAGAATTGCTTGGACCAGGACATGGGAGGCAGAGGTTACAGTGAGCCGAGATCGCACCACTGCCCTCCAGCCTAGGCTACAGAGCAAGACTCCATATCGAAAAAAAAAAAAAAAAAAGGAAATACCAGGGGGTAGAGGAACTGTGTATTACTATTTGATATTTCTTATCTAAGTTCACATGAAGCACAAGGGTCTGATTCTAACTAAAGGAAATCTGTTATGAAAATGTATTGTTGGCCAGGTGCAGTGGCTCGTTCCTGTAATCCCAGGTACTCAGGAGGCTGAGGCAAGAGAATGGCTTGAACCCGGGAGGTGGAGGTTGCAGTGAGCCGAGATCTTGCCATTGCACTCCAACCTGGGCAACAAGAGTGAAACTTCCATCTAAAAAAAAAAAAAAAAAAAAAAAAAAAAGAGATTTCCTTCAGTTAGACTCAGACTCTTGTGCTTCATGTAAACTTGGATAAATTATAATACAGAATTTAGCATGAAAGAAAATGAAAACAAAAATGACAGAATTTCAAAATTGAGTCAGATGTCTTATTACCAGGTGATCAATCAGTATAAATGTTTAGTATTAATTTTTAAACTTAGTTTTCTGTTTCCCTTAGATTTCTGAAGAATGTACCAATTTGGATATTTTAATTTTATACAAATAAATTATATATACTTAGAAGAAAAACTGAAACCTCTTGAGGGCAATTGGTAGATATTTTAGAACAAACTAGAGGTAAACAAAATATCATTAGATTTAGGCCATATATACTGGATTTGAAGAATTTCAAGTGCTCAGTTGAAATATCTGTGTTTACTTCTATTTCTTTCTTTCTTTTTTTTTTTTTTTTTGGAGACAGGGTTTCACCATGTTGGCCAGGCTGGTCTCAAACTCCTGACCTCAGGTGATCAATCTGCCTCGGCCTCCCAAAGTGCTAGGATTACAGGTGTGAGCAACTGCATCAGCCTTGTTTACTTCTATTTCTGATTGTTTATTGAAATACTCTGTAAGAACTGCTTGAGAAAAAGACCTATACGTTTTTCATTTGTGATACAGTGACTATCACTGGCGTGGACTTTTCCCCTTCAGAGTTGAAACGTTCATTTGCGCACTATTTAAGAAAGTGGAATTTTTCCATAGAATTAAAGAACTTCAATATAGTTGCTCCTTCTTACAAAATAGCTTTAGGCCGGGCGCGGTGGCTCAAGCCTGTAATCCCAGCACTTTGGGAGGCCGAGGCGGGTGGATCACGAGGTCAAGAGATCGAGACCATCCTGGTCAACATGGTGAAACCCCGTCTCTACTAAAAATACAAAAAAAAAAATAGCTTTAACAGTGGTGCACTTGAAAAACTAACAAAAAATAACAGGAATAGCATGGCTCTGAAAGAGAGAGGAGAAAAAAAGGTACTGCAGATAAATCTCTTTTTTTTTTTTTTTTTTTTTTGAGGTGGAGCCTCGCTCTGTCACCCAGGCTGGAGTGCAGTGGAGATCTTGGCTCACTGCAACCTCTGTCGCCTGGGTTCAGGCAACTCTGCCTCGCCCTCCCCAGTAGCTGGGATTACAGGCGAGCACCACCGTGGCCAGCTAATGTTTGTATTTCTAGTAGAAACAGGGTTTCACCATATTGGCCACACTGGTTCGGAGCTCCTTGGCCTCAGGTGTTCCGCCCGCCTCGGCCTCCCATAGTGCTGGGAGTACAGGCGTGAGTCACTGCACCCAGCCAGATGAACAGTTATAATCCGGGTGTGGTGGCTCACCCCTGTACTCCCAGCACTTTGGAAGGCTGAGTCGGGTGGGTAGCCTGAGGTCAGGAGTTCAACACCAGCCTGGGCAACACAGTGAAACCCTGTCTCAACTAAAAATACAAAAAAAATTTGCCAGGTGGGGTGGCACTATTCCCAGCTACTCGGGAGGCAGAGGCAGGACAGAGTGAGACTCCGGCTCAAAAAAAAAAGTACAGTTATAGGACTCAGACATCAATACTCTGTGATTATGAATATCCTTGTGGATTTTGTCTGTTTAATTTATTCTCATAAAAAGAAAGAAGCACCGGGCTCTGGGGCTCACACCTCTAGTCGCAGCACTTTGGGAGGTGGAGGTGGGTGGAACATGAGGTTGGGAGATCAAGACCATCCTGGCCACCATGGTGAAACCCCATCTAAAAAATACAAAAATTAGCTGGGCATGGGTGGCTTGTGCCTGTAATCCCAGCTACTCGGGAGACTAAGGCAGGAGAATAGCCTGAACCAGGGAGTCAGAGGTTGCAGTGAACAGAGATCGCACCACTGCACTCCAGCCTAGGCAACAAAGAGAGACTTCATTCCAAAAAAAAAAAAAAAAAGAGCGAGAGAAGCTTAATGGAGCAAGCTGAGTGATTTAAGAGCCATTTCCTCTTTCTCACTTATTTAAGAGAATGTAAAGCAAAATAATAATAATAAATAAAAGCAGTTCATTGGAATTTATTGAAAGAATTTATTTAGCTGGTGCTTTGACTTATATTTCAAATTTTTACAGAGACTAAAATTTTCAGAGTCTAGGCAAATTAAAAGGAAATTTCATTTAACATTAATTTTATTTTATGAAAGTAAATGTAGACCATCAATGATAACTTAGCAGAAAAACTTTCTTTAGCTTGTTTAGTCTATCACCACAAGTGCTTATAAAAATAAAAGCCATTTAACGTGGCCCTGCTGGTCTGAAGTTATTAATAATGCAAAAATAGAAGAGATTTTTATTTTCCTTTTTTTTTTTTTTTTTTTTTTTTTTTTTTTTTTTTTTTTT
>NW_022436959.1:13680564-13686691 GCF_009761245.1 Sapajus apella | reverse complement strand
GGGTTCAGGCAATTCTCCTGCCTCAGCCTCCTGAGTAGCTGGGATTACAGGCACGCGCCACCATGCCCAGCTAATTTTTTGTAGTTTTAGTAGAGACGGGGTTTCACCATGTTGACCAGGATGGTCTCGATCTCTTGACCTCGTGATCCACCCGCCTCAGCCTCCCACAGTGCTGGGATTACAGGCTTGAGCCACCGCGCCTGGCCTTTTTTAGTTTTTTAAATGAGAAAAGCCACTATAGTCTAAAATCAAAGCAAATAGTTGAAAACAAAGAAGATAACCAAACTTGGGTTTATTTTTCTTTTTAACTCATGAGCTATTATGTTTTCCATGTTGAAATCCTCCTGGCAGGGCAGAGTGGCTCACGCCCATAATCCCAACACTCTGGGAGACCAAGGCAGGAGGATCACTTGAGGTCAGGAGTTTGAGACCAGCCTGGCCAACATGGTGAAACCCCATCTCTACTAAAACTACAAACATTAGCTGGGTGTGGTGGTGGGTGCCTATAATTCCAGCTACTTCAGATGCTGAGGCAGGAGAATCACTTGAATCCAGGAGGGAGAGGCAGCTGTGAGCCAAGATCTCAACACTGCACTCCAGCTTGGGCAACAGGGCAACAGAGTGAGTGAGACTCCATCTCAAAAAAAAGAAAAAGAAAAAAAGAAAATCTTCCATATCCATGACACATTCAAATGTGTACTTCAAATTTTAAATTCTCCTTTTTCTTGGTTCCTTCTATTTTGTAATATAGTGTACTTGACTAAAAATAATTATGTACCAGGTATTTCCATACTTTAGACTACATTTATAGGCTTGTGTAAATGAAGTCATTATTTTCCAAGAAGGCTTCTCTGATACTTGCAACTAAAAATAATCTTTTCCTCCTCTGATTTCAGAATTTTGTTTTTTTTGAGACGGAGTTTCACTCATGTTACCCAGGCTGGAGTGCAATGGCGCGATCTCGGCTCACCGCAACCTCCGCCTCCTGGGTTCAGGCAATTCTCCTGCCTCAGCCTCCTGAGTAGCTGGGATTACAGGCACGCGCCACCATGCCCAGCTAATTTTTTGTATTTTTAGTAGAGACGGGGTTTCACCATGTTGACCAGGATGGTCTCGATCTCTTGACCTCGTGATCCACCCGCCTCGGCCTCCCAAAGTGCTGGGATTACAGGCTTGAGCCACCGCGCCCAGCCTCAGAATTTTAAAATACGAATTTGATATAGCACTTTGTTTTTTGCAAAATATTTGTCATTTTAAAAAATTTTCACACTTGTCTCTTTTATTAGTGTCTAAACTGATTAGGTCTGATTTATCTTTGTATATAAGTAAACTCCATGAGGGCAAGGATTTTTTTTTTTTTTTGTATATGTTGTTTACTGCTACTTTCCCAATACCTTAAATTATGCTTGGCCCATAGTAAATACTCAGTAAATATTTGTCAAATGAATGTATGATAGTGTCTAACATCCAACCTTCCATGTTGCAAGTCATCAGTACACGTTATTGAGCATGCAAATGTCAGAGTTTTTTTGTGCAAATACATTCTCCACCCCACTCCCCAAAAGGCATGTGATGACCTCATTTGAAAAACCAACAGCAGCAATAAAAACCCAGTTACTCTGAGATTGAGGATATAGACCAATTTTTCAGTACTAATATATCTTGAAGCTTTATGATTTCACTTATCTAACAGTGATAAAAAGCTTTGGTCAGTATCAGTACATCCATGTCAGCTACAACATTATAAACTTTTATTACTTCACATATGGACTACTTTGTTTTTGAGACGGAGTTTCATTCTTGTTGCCCAGGCTGTGCAATGGCATGATGTTGGCTCACTGCAACCTCTGCCTCTTGGGTTCAAGCGATTCTCCTGCCTCAGCCTCCTGAGTCACTGGGATTATAGGCGCCTGCCACCATGCCCAGTAGTTTTTGTTATTTTTAGTAGAGACAGGGTTTTGCCATGTTGGCCAGGCTGGTCTTGAGCTCCTGACCTCAGGTGATTCACCCGCCTCAGCCTCCCAAAGTGCTGGGATTGCAGGCGTGAGCCACCATGCCTGGCTTTGGACTTTTTTTTTTTGAGACGGAGTCTCACTCTGTCACCAGGCTGGAGTTCAGTGGCACGATCTCGGCTCACTGCAACCTCTGCCTCCTGGGTTCAAGCAATTCTCCTGCCTCAGCCTCCCGAGCAGCTAGAACTAGAGTCATGCACCACCACACCCAGCTAATTTTTGTATTTTTAGTAGAAATGGAGTTTCAACATATTGGCCAGAATGGTCCCGATCTCTTGACCTCGTGACCCGCCTGCCTTGGCCTCCCAAAGTGCTGAGATTACAAGCATGGGCTGCCTTTTAAGAAATAATAATAGAGGGCTGGCACAGTGGCTCATGCCTGTAATCCTCTCAGCACTTTGAGAGGCTGAGGCAGGTGGATCACCTGAGGTCAGGAGTTTGAGACCAGCCTGACCAACATGGCAAAACTGTCTCTACTAAAAATGCAAAAAAAGTAGCCAGGTGTTACAGTGGGTGCCTGTAGTCTCAGCTACTCGGGAGGCTGAGACAGGGAGAATTGTTTGAACCCAGGAGGCAGAGGTTGCAGTAGATCACGCCACTGCACTCCAGCCTGGCTGACAGAGTGAGACTCCATCTCAAAAAAAAAAAAAGGCCAGTGGCTCAGGCCTGTAATCCTAGTACTTTGGGAGGCCAAGGTGGGCAGATCATGAGGTCAGGAGTTGGAAACCAGCCTGGCCAACATAGTGAAGGCTTGTCTCTACTAAAAATACAAAACATGGCTGGGCACGGTGGCTCAAGCCTGTAATCCCAGCACTTTGGGAGGCCGAGACAGGTGGATCACGAGGTCAAGAGATCGAGATCATCCTGGTCAACATGGTGAAACCCCGTCTCTACTAAAAATACAAAAAATTAGCTGGGCATGGTGGTGCGTGCCTGTAATCCCAGCTACTCAGGAGGCTGAGGCAAGAGAATTGCCTGAACCCAGGAGGCGGAGGTTGTGGTGAGCCGAGATCTCGCCATTGCACTCTAGCCTGGGTAACATGAGTGAAACTCCGTCTCAAAAAAAAAACAAGGTTGAATGGAGATATATCTCACATAAGCATGAAAATTCATGCATTGTGCTTGTGAGCAAAAAAAGGGTCAGCCTATTTATTTATTTATTTGAGACAGGTTCTCACTCTGTCACCCAGGCTGCAGTACAGTGGCAAATCATGGCTTGCTGCAGTCTTGATCTTCAGGCTCAAGCGATTATCTCACCTCAGCTTCCCAAGTAGCTTGGTCTACAGGTGTGTGCCACCGTGCTTGGCTAATTTTTTTGATTTTTTTTTTTTTATTAGAGATAGGATGTCACATTGTTGCCCAGGCTGGTCTCCAACTTCTGGGCTCAAGCAATTCTCCCACCTCAGCTTCCCAAAGTGCTGGGATCACAGGTGTGAGCCACCATACCCAGCCCAGCTTTTATTTTCAAGAGACAGAGAGACTGTATGTACATGTGTGTGTTTGTGTATATGTGTGTATACTATATACACATGCATATATACATGGTATACACACATGTATAGGGAGCACCCTTTATTTGTGATATATGTTTATAAATATTTTCTTGGGCCGGGCACGGTGGCTCAAGCCTGTAATCCCAGCACTTTGGGAGGCCGAGGCGGGTGGATCACGAGGTCAAGAGATCGAGACCATCCTGGTCAACATGGTGAAACCCCGCCTCTACTAAAAATACAAAAAATTAGCTGGGCATGGTGGCGCGTGCCTGTAATCCCAGTGACTCAGGAGCCTGAGTCAGGAGAATTGCCTGAACCCGGGAGGCAGAGGTTGCGGTGAGCCGAGATCGCGCCATTGCACTCCAGCCTGGGTAACGAGCGAAACTCGGTCTCAAAATAAATAAATAAATAAATAAATAAATAAATATTTTCTTTATATTTCTCTTCTGATTTTGTTTATGGTGTTTGTCAGTTTTTATTTCTATGTAGTTTTTATCAGTCTCTTATTGTAACTAGATTTTGAATGTTTGGAAAGGATTTTCCTACATCCAAGTTATAAAGAAATTTACTTACGTTTCCATCTCATAGTGGCATGGTTTTATTAATTGCATTTATATCACTGCATTATTCTGTATTTAAATGTATGGTCATCAGCTGTCCCAACATCATTTCTTAAAATATTCATAATTTCTCCAATGATTCCAGAAGGCTATCTTTATCGTATACTAATTTTCTGTATGTGTATCAGTCTACTTCTCTGCTTTCGCTTCCACTGATCTGCCTGCCTCTGCATGGACAAAAATGCCGCTCTTCTAATTATGAAATCCCTTTTTATTTTTACTTTTTTGAGTCAGGGTAATTACAGGCTCACGCCTGTAATCCAAGCACTTTGGAGGCCAAGGCAGGCGCATCACCTGAGGTTAGGAGTTCAAGACCAGCCTGACCAACATGGTGAAACCCCGTCTTAAAATAATAATAATAATAAATTTCAGTTAGCACTTTGTTTTATCATGACACTGTCTGTTATCTAAAAGTAGAGTAGGCTGGGTGCAGTGGCTCACACCTAAAATCCTTACACTTTGGAAGGCCAAAATGGGAGGATGGCTTGAACCCAGGACAAGTCTGGGCAACATAGCAAGACCTCATCACTGCAAAAAAAAAAAAAAATTGAACAATTAGCTAAGAGTGGTGGCAGCACCAGTAGTCCCAGCAACTCTGAAGGCTGAAGAAGGGGAATGGATTGAGCCCAGGAGTTCAAGCCTGCACTGTTTTGTTGTTTGTTTGTTTGTTTGTTTGTTTTGAGATGGTGTCTTGCTCTGTCACCCAGGCTGGAGTGCAGTGGGTTGATCTCGGCTCACAGCAGCATCAGACTCCTGGTTTCAAGCAATTCTCCCATGTCAGCCTCCCAAGTAGGTGGAATTACAAGGATGTGCCACCATGCCTGGCTAACTTTTGTATTTTTAGTAGAGACAGGGTCTCATCATGTTGGCCAGGCTGGTCTCACTCTTTTTTTTTTTTTATTTTTTTTATTTTTTTTTATTTTTATTGAGACGGAGTTTCGCTCTTGTTACCCAGGCTGGAGTGCAATGGCGCGATCTCGGCTTACCGCAACCTCCGCCTCCCGGGTTCAGGCAATTCTGCCTCAGACTCCTGAGTAGCTGGGATTACAGGCACGTGCCACCATGCCCAGCTAATTTTTTGTATTTTTAGTAGAGACGGGGTTTCACCATGTTGACCAGGATGGTCTCGATCTCTTGACCTCGTGATCCACCCGCCTTGGCCTCCCAAAGTGCTGGGATTACAGGCTTGAGCCACCGCGCCCGGCTGGTCTCACTCTTAATCTCAGGTAATCCACCTGCCTCAGCCTCCCAAAATGCTGGGATTACAGGCATGAGCCACTATGGCCAGCCAAAGCTACAGTGTTGTGATTGCACCACTGCATTCTAGCCTGGGTGACAGAGCAAGACCTTGTCTACCAATAAATAAATAAAAGTAGAGGCTGGTCCGAAGGTGGTGAGTTGTCTCAATTGATTGTTCACAGTCAGTTACAGATTGAACTCCTTGTTCTACCGTTTTCCCCCTTCTCACTACAGCACTTGACTAGTCTTAATAAAAATTAAAAATAAATAAATAAATAAAAGCAGAGTAAACCTTAGATTACAAAGGGTTTAATTTAGTTAACGTTTACTTAAAATATAATTTAACATTCTTAGGCGGGGCGCAGTGGCTCACACCTGTAATCCCAGCACTTTGGGAGGCCGAGGCGGGTGGATCACCTGAGGTCAGGAGTTCGAGACCAGACTGACCAACATGAAGTAACCGCATCTCTAAAAAAAATATGAAAGAATTTAACATTCTTTTTTGCATCAATTCAGACTGTCTTGAAAGTCAATTCGGCTGGGCATGGTGGCTCATGCCTGTAATCCAAGCACTTTGGAGGCCAAGGTGGGTGGATCACCTGAGGTCAGAAGTTCAAGACCAGCCTGACCAACATGGTGAAACCCCATCTTATTAAAAAAAAAAAAACCTGTAATCCCAGCACTTTGGGAGGCCGAGGCGGGTGGATCACGAGGTCAAGAGATCGAGACCATCCTGGTCAACATGGTGAAACCCCGTCTCTAC
>NW_022436959.1:13669458-13680464 GCF_009761245.1 Sapajus apella | reverse complement strand
AAATATATTAGGTACCAAAGAAGTTCTAAGAATACATTATATGAGCCAGGTGTGGTGGCTTATACCTGTATTCACATCACTTTGGGAGGCCGAGGCAGGCGGATCACATGAGGTCAGGAGTTCGAGACCAGCCTGACCAACAAGGAGAAACCCCATATAAACTAAAAATACAAAATTAGCGGGGTGTGGTGGTGCATGTCTGTAATCCCAGCTACTTGGGAGGCTGAGGGAGGAGAATGGCTTGAACCCAAGAGGCAGAGGTTGCAGTGAGCTGAGATTGTGCCATTGCATTGCAGCCTGAGCAACAAGAATGAAACTCTGTCTCAAAAAAAAGAATAACTTATATTAAAAGATTTCTGCTGTCTGTAGCTGTCAAAGTAGATTAAAAATTAACATTTCCTTTATTGGACTTGTGCTACAGAAAAAAATTAATGTAAACCCTGACTGTGTACATTTAATCAAAACATTATAATATTACTCTCAAAATGGTGAACTTTTTGTGTTCAAAGGAAGATTTTGTTTAAAAAATGTCAATTTTATGTGTATAAACAAAACCTCAGTAAAGCTGATTTTAAAGAGGGGCACAGCTCGGTCCAGTGGCTCATGTCTGTAATCTCAGCACTTTAAAAGGCTGAGGCAGACGGATAGTTTGAGACCAGCCTGGGCAACATGGCAAAATCCCGACTCTACAAAAAATATACAAAAATGAAAATCACTTGAACCCGGGAAGTGGAAATTGCAGTGAGCTGAGATCTTGCCACTGCACTCCAGCCTGGGCAACAGAGTAAGACTCCGTCTTCCATCTCAAAATCAATATTATAAAAGATAAAGACAGGAATATTTCAGATTAAAGGAGACTGAGAAGACATGATAACTGAATACAAGTCATGATCTGGGGTTTTTCTTTTTAAATTCTTTTTTTGAGATGGAGTCTCATTCTGTCACACAGGCTGGAGTACAGTGGTGCAATCTTGGCTCACTGCAATCTGTGCCTCCCAGGTTCAAGTGATTTCTCCCACATTAGCCTCCTGAGTAGCTGGAATTACAGGCATGTATCACCACATCTGACTAATTTGTGTATTTTTAGTAGAGATGGAGGTTTCACCATGTTGGCCAGGCTGGTCTTGAACTCCTGAACTCAGGTGATCCACCAGCCTTGGCCTCCCAAAGTGCTGGGATTATAAGTGTTAGCCACCGTTCCCGGACAGTTTTTAAACTCTTTTTGAGACATAATTTTAAAAATAGTTTCATTGTTTTCAATCATAGGGAGCTATACAATCATTTGTTAGCCATTTCGCTCTCCCTCTCCCTTTTTTCCTTTTGGAGACTGTGTCTTGCTCTGCCCAGGCTGGAGTACAGTGGTGGGATCTCTGCTCATTGTAGCCTCCACCTCTCAGGCTTAAGTGATTCTCCCACCTCAGCCTCCCAAGTAGCTGGGATTACAGGCTCCTACAATTATGCCCCGGTAATTTTTTGTATTTTCAGTAGAGACAGGGTTTCACCATGTTGGCCAGGCTAGTCGCAAACTCCTGACTTGTGATTGGCCTGCCTCAGGCTTCCAAAGTGCTGGGATTACAGGCATGAGCCACCATGCTCAGCCAATATTTAATTTTTTTATACTTACAAGTCGGTTATAGACTGCTTCTAAATTGGGGGTATCTGATTTTTTTCTGATTGTAGCAGTAGTTATACCTATTTTTTGTGAAATATCACCAATGTCTTTAGTGCATCAGGAAGCACATGCTGTCCATTATTCCCATTACTGTTGATACTAACTCTAATCACATGGTTTGATCCACCACATTTCTCCAGTGTAAAATTACAATGCTTTCTCTTATTTGTAATGGTGTGAAGATATATTTTCAGATTATATAAATTCCTTGTTGTTCCTGAAATTTTTACCTACTAGTACCCATCAGAGTCTTGCCTTATCAACTATAATTATCATGGTTGCCAAATAATAATGTGTAGCTTTTTTACATTTATATATTAACCCACCTATAATTTGTATTGTTGTAATATTTTATGAGAGAAGAGTCTATTTTCCAAATAGCCGTGTACCATCCTTTACTGATTTGTTATTTTCCTATAAAAATTGAATGCCATCCAGGTCACGACACCTCAAAAAAACAAAGTAAGATAAAATGCCACCTTTATCATATTAGTATGTAAGTTTTCTTTCCTTTTTTGGGACAGGGTCTCATTCTGTCACCTAGGCTGGAGTGCAATGGCAAGACCATGGCTCACTGCAGCCTGGATCTCCCAGGCTCAACTTATCTTCCCATCTCAGCCTCCTAAGTGGCTAGGTCTACAGGTATGCACCACCAAACCTTCCTATGTTTTTTTTTTTTTTTTTTTTTTTTGTAGAGATGGGGAGCTCACTATGTTGTCCAGGCTGATCTTGAACTCCTGGGCTCAAGTGATCCTCCTGCATCAGCCTCTCAAAGTGCTGGGATTACAGGCATGCACCACCATGCCCGGCCCACGTCAGTTTTCATAGGTACTTGGATCTAGTCTGGACTCTATTCCTGATTGTTTATTCATTCCTAAATATATTCTTCCATTGATTTTTGGAATGATTTCATTGGACTCCCCACCCCCAGCCCCAAATCTTTTAGGGACCACTATAAACTGTTTAATAAGCCCTTTCTCCTTCTGTGTGGGAATTTGGCCTTTCATTAAATTTCTAGTCGTTTCTCTGACACCCTGATAGGGATAGTATGGCAACTATGTTACGGCATTGCTTGTGGTAACAATGATTTCACTGGTAAATTGCATCTGGAATCCCAGCACTTTGGGAGGCCGAGGCAGGTGGATCACCAGGTCAAGAGATCGAGACCATCCTGGTCAACATGGTGAAACCCAGTCTCTACTAAAAATACAAAAATTAGCTGGGCATGGTGGCGCACGCCTGTAATCCCAGCTACTTGGGAGGCTGAGGCAGGAGAATTGCTTGAACCCAGGAGACGGAGGTTGCAGTGAGCCGAGATCACGCCATTGCACTCCAGCCTGGGTAACAAGAGCAAAACTCCATCTCAAAAATAAAATAAATTGCATCTGGACTGGGAGAAACTATAAGTATCCAATGGACATACTGCATTTTAGGTACAATGACATAAAAGGTATATGTCTCAGGAAGCTTGGAAGCTGTGCCTGTGGGTACTACTAGGTCATAAGACTTTTTTTTTCATATCTTTCTGAGTCAGAGTTTCACTTTCTTTTTTTTTTTTTTTTTTTTTTTTTTGAGACAGAGTTTCGCTCTTGTTGCCCAGGCTGGAGTGCAATGGCGTGATATCGGCTCACCGCAACCTCCGCCTCCTGGGTTCAGGCAATTCTCCTGCCTCAGCCTCCCGAGTAGCCGGGACTACAGGCACGCGCCACCATGCCCAGCTAATTTTTTGTATTTTTAGTAGAGATGGGGTTTCACCATGTTGACCAGGATGGTCTCGATCTCTTGACCTCGTGATCCACCCGCCTTGGCCTCCCAAAGTGCTGGGATTACAGGCGTGAGCCACCGCGCCCGGCCAGAGTTTCACTTTCATTGCCGAGACTGGAGTGCAATGGCAAGATCTCGGGTCACCAAAACCTCCATCTCCCGGGTTCAAGTGATTCTCCTCCTTCAACTTCCGAAGTAGCAGGGATTACAGGTATGTGCCACCATGCCTGGGTAATTTTGTATTTTTAGTGGAGATGGGGTTTCATTGGTTAGACTGCTCTCAAACTCCCGACCTCAGGGGATCCACCTGCCTCGGCCTCCCAAAGTGCTGGGATTACAAGTATGAACCACTGCACCTGGCCCTGGGTCACAAAACTTTTAAAACCAGGTGTCTCGTGCACTTGCATGATGTGAATCTCACATCTCCTCAGACCTAAGCTATATTGCTGTGTGGACTGCTACAAGGTTTCCTGTGGAATGCCTGGCACTAGCCTACTACATGCAGCTTCCTATCCTGTATTTTTCTTTTCTTTTTTTTTAGAGATGGGGTTTCACCATGTTGGCCAGGATGGTCTCGATGTCTTGACCTCGAGATCCACTTGCCTCGGCCTCCCAAAGTGCTGGGATTACAGGCGTGAGCCACCGTGCCCGGCCTATCCTGTATTTTTCTAAGTGAATATGCCAAATGTGGACTAATGGCTTTTTAGTCTGAATGTTTAACTTAAGACACCCTGTTGGACATAGCATTCTCACTATAACTCTATGAAGTATACAATAATACATATTTTGGGATAAGGATTGAAATATTTATAGTACGAGGTTTTCCCATTCAGTAATATGAATTCAGGATACATACACAAAGGCAACAAATGTTTTTCATTTTCTTCATTTGAGCTTTGCACTTTTTTTTTTTTTTGAGACAGATTTTCGCTCGTTACCCAGGCTGGAGTGCAATGGCGCGATCTCGGCTCACCACAACCTCTGCCTCCTGGGTTCAGGCAATTCTCCTGCCTCAGCCTCCCAAGTAGCTGGGACTACAGGCATGTGCCACCATGCTCAGCTAATTTTTTTTGTATTTTTAGTAGAGACAGGGTTTCACCATGTTGACCAGGATGGTCTCGATCTCTTGACCTCGTGATCCACCCGCCTTGGCCTTCCAAAGTGCTGGGATTATAGGCGTGAGCCACGGAGCCCGGCCGAGCTTTGCACTTTAATAACAAATTTAATAATTTAATAAGTGTTTCATAACAAATTTAACAATTTGTGGCTGGGCGCACCTGTAATCCCAGCACTTTGGGAGGCCAAGGTGGGCGGATCATGAGGTCAGGAGATCGAGACCATCCTGGCCAACATGGTGAAACCTGGTCTCTACTAAAAATACAAAAAATAATAATAATAATTAGCTGGGTGTGGTGGCACGTGCCTGTAATCCCAGCTACTTGGGAAGCTGAGGCAGGAGAATTGCTTGAACCAGGACCTGGGAGGCAGAGGTTGCAGTGAGCCAAGATCACGCCACTGCATTCCAGCCTGGGCTACAGAGTGAGACTGTCTCAAAAAACAAAAAACCAAAACACTAAAAAACAAAAAACTGGCCGGGTGCGGTGGCTCACGCCTGTAATCCCAGCACTTTGGGAGGCCGAGGCGGGTGGATCACGAGGTCAACAGATCGAGACCATCCTGGTCAACATGGTGAAACCCCGTCTCTACTAAAACTACAAAAAATTAGCTGGGCATGGTGGCGTGTGCCTGTAATCCCAGCTACTCGGGAGGCTGAGGCAGGAGAATTGCCTGAACCCAGGAGGCGGAGGTTGCGGTGAGCCGAGATCGCGCCATTGCACTCCAGCCTGGGTAACAAGAGTAACACTCTTTCTAAAAAAAAAAAAAATCTTAAGATTTGTTATTAAATGCAGTATAAATTACCTTAAGAAAAACCAAAGCATACAAACCATACTTTAAAATGTTAAATTTTATTAAAAGTTTGATTAGAAATATATGTGTATGCCTTTACAAAAACAGGTTTGAATGTTTGCCTACATTCATTGTTGAAGGAAATGCTAAATTTCAGCTGGAAGTTAGTGAAAATAATGTATCAATAGCTTTGTTAGAATATTTGAAAATAAACCCATGTCCCTTTTTAAGTTTTAAAAAAAGAACATTTTTCCATTGTAACCTCTTTTTTGTTGTTGTAGTTTTGAGAGGAAGTTTCTCTCTTGTTGCCTAGGCTGGAGTGCAATGGCACGGTCTTGGCTCACCGCAACCTCTGCCTCCTGGGTTCAAGTGATTCACCTGCCTCAGCCTCCTGAGTAGCTGAGATTACAGGGATGTGCCTCCACACCCGGCTACTTTTGTATTTTTAGTAGATAGTGGGTTTCTCCATGTTTGTCATGCTGGTCTCAAACTCCCAACCTCAAGTGATCCGCCCACCTCCGTCTCCCAAAGTGTTGAAATTACAGGCATGAGCCACTGCGCCCGGCCCATTGTGACCTGTTTGCACTTGATTTTCTTGTGAGTATCAAAGAGAATGCTTAACTTAGCTGACATTATCAGGGATCCCAATGTTCCATATAAATAAATTCTGAAGGTGACTTAGCACTAACATTTTTATGATAATTATATTAAACTGCCATTTTTCTTCCCATATTGCACAGATTACTGAAAGTGATTTTTAACTTTTGTTAGGGGTGTCATGATTATTTTCAGCCTAGATCCCTTCTGTCACACTGCCCTTATACTTTAGCTCTTTACTCTTCTATCTTCATTCATTTATGCAAATATTTATTGGACACCTACTTCGCGACAGGAAACATTCTGTGCAGAAGTCACAAAGCAAGGAAGTTACCTCATTGGTTGCTTAATCATTTTATAACTCTGAAATTGCAGAGTACACCAGGAACAGTTATGTAACATCAAACTAGATATATATGGATTTTTTTTTTCCTATACATACTTGAAACTATACCCATAGCCTGGGTGAGGTGACTCACGCATATAATCCCAGCACTTTGGGAGGCTGAGGTGGATCACGAGGTCAGGAGTTCGACCAGCCTGGCCAACACGGTGAAACCCTGTTTCTACTAAAGATACAAAAAATTAGCCAGGCATTGTGGCACAAACCTGTAATTCCAGGTACTCAGGAGGCCGAGGCAGGAGAATCATTTGAACCCAGGAGGCAGAGGTTGCAGTGAGCTGAGATCACGCCATTGCACTCCAGCCTGGGCGACAGGGCAAGACTCTGTCTCAAAAAAAAAACCCCACAAAAAAACCACAACTATACCCATTAAACACTAACTCCCCATTCCTCTATATATACTTTAAATTTTTCCTAGTGATTGCAGCCATACTCATCTTAAAACTAGTATCTCAGGGCTGGGTGAGGTGGCTCACGCCTATTTTACTCCCAGCACTTTGGGAGGCTGAGGCGGGAATCAGGAGTTCGAGACCAGCCTGACTAACATGGTGAAACACCATCTCTACTATAAATACAAAAATTAGCCGGGCATGCTGGTGTGAGCCTGTAATCCCAGCTACTCAGGAGGCTGAGGGCAGGAGAATTGCTTTAATTCAGGAGGAGGCTGCAGTGAGCCAAGATCTCACCACTGCTCTCCAGCCTGGTGACAGAGCAAGACTCCATCTCAAAAATAAAAAGTAAAAAAAAAAACGAGTACCTCAATTACCCATGTATCTATGCACTCACCTCTGAAGAGTGACTAGGATAGTCATTTAAAAATAATTTTGTGTTGTAAATAATTGAGTATATAAGCTTATTTTTCTTTGTAAAACTCCATCTTTTTTTTTTTTTTTTTGAGATGGAGTCTTGCTCTGTTGCCCAGGCTGGAGTGCAGTGGTGTGATCTCTGCTCACTGCAACCTCTGCCTCCTGGGTTCAAGTGATTTCTCCTGCCTTAGCCTTCCAAGTACCTGGTATTACAGGCATCCACCATCACGCCAAGTTAATTTTTGTATTTTCAGTAGAGACAGGATTTTGCCATGTTGGCCATGCTGGTATCAAACTCCTGACCTCAGGTGATCTACCTGCCTCAGCTTCCCAAAGTGCTGGGATTACAGGTGTGAGCCACTGCTCTGGCCTCTCCTCTTCTCTTCTATGGTCAGTGGGAGTAGAAATTGGCAAACCTAGCCAGGCGCGGTGGCTTCAAGCCTGTAATCCCAGCACTTTGGGAGGCCGAGGCGGGTGGATCACGAGGTCAAGAGATCAAGACCATCCCGGTCAACATGGTGAAACCCCATCTCTACTAAAAATACAAAACATTAGCTGGGCATGGTGGCGTGTGCCTGTAATCCCAGCTACTCAGGAAGCTGAGGCAGGAGAATTGCCTGAACCCAGGAGGCGGAGGTTGCGGTGAGCCGATATCACGCCATTGCACTCCAGCCTGGGCAAGAAGAGCGAAACTCCGTCTCAAAAAAAAAAAAAAAAATAGAAATTGGCAAACCTTTTATTCCACTTTGTATGTTTGACTTTTTCGAAGCTACTTGGAACTTTCTTGTTTTCTATATTCATTATTCCTATTGATAGTATAATTCTATTTTTTTTTTTTTTTTAAAGATGGGGTTTCACCATGATGGTCAGGCTGGTCTTGAACTTCCGACCTCAGGTGATCCGCCCGCCTTGGCCTCCAAAGTGCTTGGATTACAGGCGTGAGCCACCACGCCCGGCCAATAGTATAATTCTTTTTTCAATTATTGAGCAGCCTCCCTAGCCAGAGTAGGCTCAGAGACTCCTCCCTGACCTTTTAACGTCAGTAAGTATCTGAATTGCTTCATAGAATATAAAAATGCACTATTTTTTTTTTAACCATTCATTTAATTTCAACTTAATTGGGAGGGAAAAACAACATTCACACACTAAAAATTAACCCAAAGCATTAAATTTGACATCAGGGGTAGGCATAGTTCAAACTACTAAACCTTAATTTTACATTACAAATGCTGGGCTTTTAATTGCCACAGCAAACCAATTTGTATTTGTGCACAATAGTTCAAGTTGCTATGCAATTCAAAATGTTCTAACACTGATAAGCAATGACATCCTAAACAAACAAGGGCCAGGCTTGGTGGCACACAGATCTAGTCTCAGCTACTCTTGAGGGCAAAGCAATAGGATTGCTTGAACCCATGAGTCCCAGTTTTATGCTGGGCGCTATGTTGCCTATGCTGGAGTCCCAACTCTAGCATAGGCAACATAGCGCCCAGCATAAAATTGTTTTGTTGGTAATCTCTCCAGATTACCACTCCATAAGATAACCACTATTAGGAGATTGGTGTATATTCTTACAGAGCTTATTCTATGTACAATATTATAATTTAAAAGCCAAATACTTTGCTGGGCTTGGTGACTCATGCCTGTAATCCCAACACTTTTTGAGGCTGAGGCAAGTGAATTTTCTTGAGCCCAGGAGTTTGAGACCAGCCAGGGCAACAGGGCAAAGCCCTGTCTCTACAAAACAATACAAAAATTAGCCAGGTGTGGAGGCGTGTGCCTGTAGACCCACCTATCTGGGAGGCTGAAGTGGGAGAATTGATTGAGCCCAGCAGATTGAGGCTGCAGTGAGCTGTGATCACACCACTGCACTCCTGCCTGGGTGACAGAGACCCTGTCTCAACACAAAAGCACAAGCAACTTTCACACAAGTGTTTCTTGGAAGACAGACTGTAGGTTTTTGAGATTTATTTTAGGGCTCTAGGACCCAAATAAGATTAAGTAGCAACCACGGTTGTAAGGAGTTAAGAGAACCAAACAAATGTTTTACCCATCAGTTGAAAACATTGTTTTTTTTTGTTGTTTGTTTTTTTCTGAGATGGAGTCTGGCTCTGTTGCCCAGGCTAGGGTGCAGTGGTGTGATCTCAGTTCACTGCAACCTCCGCCTCCTGAGTTCAAGAGATTCTCCTGCCTCAGTCTCCTGAGTAGCTGGAATTACAGGCATCCACCACCACACCAAGCTATTTTTATTTTTAGTAGAGACAGTGTTTCACCATGTCGTGACCTCAGGTGATCCACCTGCCTTGGCCTCCCAGAGTGCCGGGATTACAGAATTGAGCCACTGCATCCAGCCACACTTAGCTCTTAATAGTAAACAGAAAAAATGGAGGTTGAGAAATCTTAGCTTTTATCTGTATTTTGAGTAGTTATGCTCAAAATCACTTTCTGCCTCAGCGTCCCAAGTAGTTGTAACTACAGGTGCACACTACTGAGCTCAGCTCCCTAGTGACAAAATGTATTTAAAAAGGACCGGTCTTTGAAAAAAAAATTTAAGACAGAGTCTTGCTTCTGTTGCCCAGGCTGGAGTCCAGTGGTGCAATCTCAGCTCACTGAAATCTGTCTCCTGGATTCAAGCCATTCTCCTGCTCAGTCTCCCGAGTAGCTGGGACTACAGGGACTATAGGCATGTGCCACCACAACCGGCTAATTTTATTTTGTATTTTTAGTACAGATGGGTTTTCACCGGGTTAGCCAGGATGGTCTTGTTCTCCTGACCTCGTGATCCTCCTGTCTCAGTCTCCCAAAGTGCTGGGATTACAGGTGTGAGCCACTGTGCCTGGCCAACACCTTTTGAGACCATTTTGGCCAGGCTGGTCTCGAATTCCTGACCTTGAGTGACCTTGTTTGACTTCCCAAAGTGCTGGAAATACAGGTATGAACCACCATGCCCTTCTTTTTTTCTATTTTTGGGGAAATGGACTCTTACTCTGTTGCCCAGGCTAGAGTGCAATGGCATGATCTTGGGTCACTGCAACTTCTGCCTCCCAGGTGCAAGCGATTCTCCTGCCTTAGCCTCCTTAGGCACCTGCCATCATGTCTAATTTTTGTAATTTAGGTAGAAACGGTGTTTCATCATGTTGGCCAGCCTGGTCTTGAACTCCTAACCCTAGGTGATCCGCCCACCTTGGCCTCCCAAAGTGCTGGGATTATAGGCGTTGAGTCACTGTGCCTGACCCCTAACACCTTTTTTTTTTTTTGAGACAGAGTTTCACTCTTGTTACCCAGGCTGGAGTGCAATGGCGTGATCTTGGCTCACCGCAACCTCCGCCTCCTGGGTTCAGGCAATTCTCCTGCCTCAACTTCCTGAGTAGCTGAGATTACAGGCAAGCACCACCATGCCCAGCTAATGTTTTGTATTTTTAGTAGAGACGGGGTTTCACCATGTTGACCAGGATGGTCTCGATCTCTCGACCTCGTGATCCACCCTCCTCGGCTTCCCAAAGTGTTGGGATTACAGGCTTGAGCCACCGCGCCCAGCAGCCCAACACCTTTTTTTTAAAGGTCACTTAAAACATCCTCTTTAATTTTACATTAGTCATTTAAGTATGTTTCCTACTAGAATATATTCCCTTTGTGAAGATATTAACTACCTACCTTTCCTTCAGCATGGTGCTAGTACTGAATATTCTCAATATTTATAATTTGTTCTCCCCCAAAAGACAAGAAAAACAAGGGTTTTCAAAGACCAAAGAGACAAGAAATAACATTCTGGTGCTAAAAAATATACATATAGCCGGACACGGTGGCTCAAGCCTGTAATCCCAGTACTTAGGGAGGCCGAGGCGGGTGGATCACG
>NW_022436959.1:13656768-13659458 GCF_009761245.1 Sapajus apella | reverse complement strand
GCGCCCGGCTTAAAATGCAATTTTCTAAATCAATTATCATCAACTTTTATTAAAGAGAAAGTGAGCCTAGGCCAGGTATGGGGGCTCACATCAGTAATTCTAGCACCTTGGGAGGCCAAGACAGGAAGAATGCTTAAGGACAGTAGTTCCGAGATCAGCTCAGGCAACACAGTGAGACTCCCTGCAAAAATTTAAAGCAAGCCTACCACTCCTTTATAATACCTAATATGTTAGAATATCACTATTTCAAACCACTGACATTGATTAGTTCATTGTATTAGGCAAGTTGAGAAATAGCACTAAAGGCCTCGAATTGTGGCTCACACCTATAATCCCAGCACTTTTGGGAGGCTGAGGCACGATCACCTGAGGTCAGGGGTTCAAGACCAGCCTGAGGCCAACATGGTGAAACCACATCTCTACCAAAAATACAAAAAAAATTAGCTCAGTGTGGTGACTTGCACCTGTAGTCCTAGCTACTCAGGGAGCCAAGATCGTCCCAAAGCACTCCAGCCTGGGTGATAGAGGATGACTCCATCTCAAAAAACAACAACATACTAAAAAGTGTCAATTCTTTTCATGTACTATTTTTCAATTATTGAACAGAATGACACACAAATATTTAGAGAATAGAAAAATGTTCCTTCCTCATTATAGACAGAAAATTAAATATATCAAACCTAAACATCACAGATCCTTAGAAGTTAATTTAATTATCTGTTTAGAGCATCAGTATGGTTTATTCAAAAGAGAACACTTACACAATACACTTTTTCCATTAACTTAAACAAGCATAGCTCACTTCACATGGCCAGATTTCAATTAGGATATGCCAAGCCAAAGAGCATAACTGAAAAAAGTGAAACCATGGTCACTCCAACTGTAATCCTGAGATGCAGAGTTTCAATCAGGTCAGAATTAGAAAGAAAACAACAGGCCAGGTATGGTGGCACATGCCTGGAAACCCAACACTCTGGGAGGATCACTTGAGGCCAGGAGTTCGAGACCAGCCTGGGCAACATAGTGAGACCTCATCTCTCAACAAAATATTATCTGGGCATGGTGGCCCACACCTGTAGTCCCTGCTACTCAGGAGGCTGAGGGAGGAGGACTGCTTGAGCCCAGGAGGGGGAGGCTGCACTCCAGCCTGGGCTAACAGCAAGATCAAGATCCTATCTTGAAAAGAAAAAAAAAGAGGACGCAATGCTAACGGAAATAAGAGTCTGTTAATCAACTTTTCACACTAATTCGGTACTACAATCAGACATATAAAAGACAAATTTAAATTTACCTCCTTTGAGTCATCTATTCGCTCAAAATATACAAAAGCAAATCCTCGAGATCGCCCAGTTCGCTGATCATAAACCACATTGACACCACTCAATGGTCCATATCGAGAAAATACTTCACGAAGATCTCTCTCTGTTGTGTACAAACTGAGGCCAAACACTCCAAGGCAAGTGTTGGGGTCTGGATTTGCCTATTGAATAAAAATATTAAGTCCAAATTAAAATCAAAATTAAAAAAACACAGAAATACTTTGTTTAGAACACCTCATCCAATACACAATAAATATAATGTTTCTAGTTATTTGGATATAAGATTTTAAGAGAACCAAAGCAGATGTGCCATAGTTTACAATTCATAGTGCCCTCAAGGCCTTCTTTGGGATATGCTTTCTGTCTATAGCCTGAATTAAAACATTCCTACTCTCCAGCCCAGCAAATTTTTATAATATATCCTAAAAATGCTGTCATCCCAGCACTTTAGGAGGCTGAGGCAGGTGGATCACCTGAGGTTAGGAGTTCGAGACCAGCCTGGCCAACATGGTGAAACCCCATCTCCACTAAAAATACAAAAATTAGCTGGGCATGGTGACAGGCGCCTGTAATCCCAGCTAACTCCAGAGGCTGGGGCAGAAGAATTGCTTAAGGGACGTGGAGGTTGCAGCGAGCCAAGATAGCACCATTGCAGTCCAGCCTAGGCAACAACAATGAACTGCATCTCAAAACAAAAAAGTATCCTCAGTTTAATTCCATCTTCCTAATTTATTCAAATGCTTTACACCCCTTACAGATTTGTACCCAATTTGACCTCATCTATAATTGTTAATTTAGACCCCCTCTCCTCTATTTTCTTTTTTTTTTCTTCCTGAAACAGGGTCACACTCTGTTGCCCAAGCTAAAGTTTGTGGCCTGATCACGGCTCACTGTAGCCTTACGTCTCCTTGGGCTCCGGCAGTCCTCCCATCTCAGCCTCCCAAGTACTTGGGATTACAGATGTGAGCCAATATGCCTGGCCCACTTTCATTCTTTAGCAAGGATATTCTTCCAGTGTTCCCATAATCCAGATTTTAGGAATAAATTTACAGATTTCAAAACATTAAATAATGACATGCTCTACCACAGTTAAGTTAGTCAGTATCCTGTGGGAGAAGCATAGCACAGCATGTTAACATGCTCTAAGAACTTCAGAGTCAGGCAGCCTGGTTGAAACCTAGATTGCCAGTTAGCAAAAACTAAACCAAAACCCCTTCAATGTCATGAATCCAAGAATGAATTTCTTTCTTTCTTTTTTTTTTTTTTTTTTTTTTGGAGTTTTTTTTTTTTTACTTACCAGAGGGTTGGTTGATATGGCAATCTCTGTGTTTGCCGCCCCCTGCCGCTTGGGGGCTGGCAATTTTTCCGTCC
>NW_022436959.1:13589644-13656668 GCF_009761245.1 Sapajus apella | reverse complement strand
TTTTTTTTTTTTTTTTTGAGACGGAGTTTTACTCATGTTACCCAGGCTGGAGTGCAATGGCCCAATCTCGGCTCGCCGCAACCTCCGCCTCCTGGGTTCAGGCAATTCTCCTGCCTCAGCCTCCTGAGTAGCTGGGATTACAGGCACGCGCCACCATGCCCAGCTAATTTTTTGTATTTTTGGTAGTGACGGGGTTTCACCATGTTGACCAGGATGGTCTCGATCTCTTGACCTCGTGATCCACCCGCCTCGGCCTCCCAAAGTGCTGGGATTACAGGCTTGAGTCACTGCGCCCGGCCCTTTTTTTTTTTTTTTGAGATGGAGTCTTGGACTGCCACCCTGGCTTGAAGTGCAGTGGGGCGATCTCACCTCACTGCAATCTCCGCCTCCTGGGTTCAAGCAATTCTCCTGCCTCAGTCTCCTGAGTAGCTGAGTACCACTCCCGGCCAATTTTTATTTTTTTATTTTTAGTAGAGACGGGATTTCACCATGTTGGCCAGGATGGTCTTGATCTCCTGACCTCGTGATCCACCCACTTCAGCCTCCCGAAGTGCTGGGATTACAGGCGTGAGCCACCGTGCCCAGCCCCTCAATTTCTTTATCTATAACATGACAGCCTGCCTCATAGAGATGTTGAGTCTTAAATGTACTGAATAAAAGCATTATGATTACTACAAAGTTTTCCGTATTTCTTTGACCCCTTACTCCATCATAAAACCCTGAACATACCCCAATATTCCCAACTCAGTTTATGCTTCTCACTTTAATTCTTAGAATATATTTCTTCCCAAATTTCGTCTTCTTTTTTTTTTTTTTTGAGATACAGTCTCACTCTGTCGTCCAGGCCAGTCTGGAATATAGCGGCTCAATCTTGGCTCACTGCAAACTCCACCTCCTGAGTTCAACAGATTCTCCTGCCTCAACCTCCTGAGTAGCTGGGGTTACAGGCGTAAGCCACCACGCCCAGCTAATTTTTGTACTTTTAGTAGAGACGGAGTTTCACCATGTTGGCCAGGATGGTCTGGAACTCCTGACCTCAGGTGATCCATCTACCTCGGCCTCCCAAAGTGCTGGGATTACAGGTGTGGGCTCTTTAACTACTTTTTAACACTCAAAAGTGATAAAAAGAAAAATATACTCCTGGTTGGGCATGGTAGCTCAACCTGGTTGGGCATGTAACCTCAGCACTTTGGGAGGCAAAGGAGGGAAATCAGCTGAGATCAGGAGTTTGAGATGAGGCTGGCCAACAGGGTAAAACTCTGCCTCTACTAAAAATACAAAAATCAGCTGGGTGTGGTGGTGGGCGCCTGTAATCCCAGCTACTCAGGAGAGTATGGCAGGAGAATCACTTGAACCCAGGAGGTGGAGGTTGGAGTGAGCTGAGATCTCGCCATTGCACTCCAGCCTGAATGACAGAGCAAGACCCCTTCTCTCAAAAGCAAACAAACAAAAAAAAGCAAGCTTACTAAGATGGTGGCATTTCCTTCATTTTGAAAGCTAACACAGCTTATTAACAATGTTTCCAGGGCCAGTAGCAGTGGCTCATGACTGTAATCCCAGCACTTTGGGAGGTCGAGGCAGGTGAATCACCTGAGGTCAGGAGTTCAAGACCAGCCTGGCCAATAGGGTAAAACCCCACCTCTACCAAAAACACAAAAATTAGCTGGGCATGGTGGCGGGCACCTGTAATCCCAGCTGCTCAGGAAGCTGAGGCAGGAGAATAGCTTGAACACAGGAGGTGAAAGTTGCAGTGAGCAAAGATTCTACCACTGCACTGCAGCCTGGATGACAACAGCAAAACTGTCTCAAAAAAAAAAAAAAAAAAAAAAAAAAAAAGGAATGTTTCCAGAGTATCATTTCTAAACAATGGCCGAGCTCTCCTAAAAGCAACATGTGCCATGACTAAACACAGGGAAGAGAAAATAAGTCTTCATTAACTTTTATAAACCACATACCCTGCTGCCAGTATGTCTTCTCCGGTTAGACATTGGAGAATGGCTTCGGCTCCTTCGCCGCCGGTATTCTGGTGTATATGATCTACTTCGAGATCGTCTCCTATGAGAGTGAGAGTGGGATCTGGATCGAGTGTAACGTCTATGAGAATGCCTCCTTGACCTTGACCTTTGAGAGAAATACATTTAGGTAAAAATACTGAAACAAAATGGCTAATGTCCTTCCCTCTTCCAAGGAGGTATACGTATATCCCTACGTATTCTCAGGTCCTTCCTCATTTCTAAGGAAAGAGTATTCTTCCTCTTCTTCACTACCCTTAAGTCACAACATCTTCCACTCTGCTCTCAGTCAAGCCCCTCCACATTCACCCTTTTCATCTTACCTTCCAAAAATTTTAAGGCCCCATTTTCTTTAAAAAGGGGGAAAACCACCCCAACCACTGTTATTAAATAAAATCCTTTGATTCTTAGCTAAGCGCAGTGGCATGTGCTTATGTTTCCAGCTACTTGGAAAGATAACCAAGAAAACCACCTGAGCCCAGGAGGACAAGTCCAGCGCAGGCAACATAGCGAGATTCCACACCTCCATTAAAAAAAACTAAAAAACAGGCCGGGCACAGTGGCACACGCCTGTAATCCCAGCACTTTTGGAGGCCAAGGCAGGCAGATCATGAGGTCAGGAGATTAAGACCAGTCTCTACTAAAAATACAAAAATTGGCCAGGCATGGTGGCGTGTGCCAGTAGTCACAGCTACCTGTGAGGCTGAGGCAGGATAATCGCTTGAACCCGGGAGTTAGAGGTTGCAGTGAGCCAAGACTGCACCACTGTACTCTAGCTTGGGTGACAAAGCGAGACTCTGTCTCAAAAACAGACAAACAACCACAAAAAACACAAAATTCTTTTTGATTTCCCACTGCCTTCTACATATAGTTTTTTTTTTTTGAGGCAGGGTCTTGCCCTGTTGCCCAGGCTGGAATGCAGTGGCATGATCTCAGCTCACTGCAACCTCTTGTCTCCTGGGCTCAATCAATTCTCCCACCTCAGATTCCCAGACAGCTAGGACTACAGGAATGCATTACCACACCTGGCTATATACACACATATATATAGTAGAGATAAGGTTTCACCATGTTGCTTAGGCTGGTCTTGAACGCCTGGGTTTAAGCAATTTGCCCACCTTGGACTCCCCAAGTGCTGGAATTACAGGCGTGAGCCACGTGCCAGATCAATTTTTGTATTTTTAGTAGAATCAGAGTTTCACCAAGTTGCCCAGGCTGCTCTTGAACTCCTGACCTCAAAAGATCCACCCACCTTGGCCTCCCAAAGTTCTGAGATGATAGGTGTGAGCCATTGCACCCAACCCTTAAAACTTTTATCCTACCTAAAAACAAACAAACAAACAAACAAAAAACAAAAAAGGCTGGACGTGGTGGCTCACACCTGTAATCGAAGCACTTTGGAAGCCAAGGTGGGCGGATCACCTGAGGTCGGGAGTTCAAGACCAGTCTGACCAACCTGGTGAAACCCCATCTTAAAAAACAAAAAACAAACAAACAAAAAACAACTTTTATCCTACCCCAGTACACCTGGGACATTTGACAGTGAACTTTGCATTGGTTCACTATAGTGTTTTTGCTGTCCGTGATGGTGGGGCTCTGAATCAGCTGAGGACTTTCCTACCCAATTACATCTGACCAGAGCTCTACCCCGGACAGAGTCAGAATCTTCAGATAAAAATGTAGCTGGGCTTTTCAGTCGGGCGCTGAGTGGGTTTATCGGATCATGTCTAGTGGCTCCGCAGATTATAACAGAGAACATGGCGGCCCAGAGGGAATGGACCCCGATGGTGTCATCGAGAGCAACTGGAATGAGATTGTTGATAACTTTGATATGAATTTAAAGGAGTCTCTTCTTCGGGGCATCTATGCTTACGGTTTTGAGAAGCCTTCCACTATTCAGCAGAGAGCTATTATTCCCTGTATTAAAGGGTATGATGTGATCGCTCAAGCTCAGTCAGGTACTGGCAAGACAGCCACATTTGCTATTTCCATCCTGGATTGAGTTCAAGGAGACCCAAGCACTAGTACTGGCCCCCACCAGGGAACTGGCTCAACAGATCCAAAAGGTAATTCTGGCACTTGGAGACTATATGGGAGCAACTTGCCATGCCTGCATTGGTAGAACAAATGTTTGAAATGAAATGCAAAAACTGCAGGCCGAAGCACCACATATTGTTGTTGGTACATCTGGGAGAGTGTTTGATATGTTAAACAGAAGATATCTTTCTCCAAAATGGATCAAAATGTTTGTTTTGGACGAAGCAGATGAAATGTTGAGTCGTGGGTTTAAGGATCAAATCTATGAGATTTTCCAAAAACTAAATACAAGTATTCAGGTTGTGTTGCTTTCTGCCACAATGCCAACTGATGTGTTGGAAGTGACCAAAAAATTCATGAGAGATCCCATTCGAATTCTGGTGAAAAAGGAAGAATTGACCCTTGAAGGAATCAAACAGTTTTATATTAATGTTGAGAGAGAGGAATGGAAGTTGGATACACTTTGTGACTTGTATGAGACACTGACCATTATGCAGGCTGTTATTTTTCTCAATACAAGGCGCAAGGTGGACTGGCTGACTGAGAAAATGCATGCCACAGACTTCAGTTTCTGCTCTGCATGGTGACATAGACCAGAAGGAGAGAGATGTTATCATGAGGGAATTCCAATTGGGGTCAAGCCGTGTTCTGATAACTACTGACTTGTTGGCTCGTGGGATTGATGTGCAACAAGTGTCTTTGGTTATAAATTATGATCTACCTACCAATCGTGAAAACTATATTCACAGAATTGGCAGAGGGGGTTGATTTGGGAAGAAAGGTGTGGCTATAAACTTTGTTACCGAAGACGACAAGAGGATTCTTCGTGACATTGAGACTTTCTACAATACTACAGTGGAGGAGATGCCCATGAATGTGGCTGATCTTTAATTCCTGGGATGAGAGTTTTGGATGCAGTGCTCGCTGTTGCTGAATAGGCGATCACAACGTGCATTGTGCTTCTTCTTCTTTTTTTTTTTTTTTTTGAGACAGAGTTTCGCTCTTGTTACCCAGGCTGGAGTGCAATGGCGTGATCTCGGCTCACCGCAACGTCCGCCTCCTGGGTTCAGGCAATTCTCCTGCCTCAGCCTCCTGAGTAGCTGGGATTACAAGCACGCGCCACCATGCCCAGCTAATGTTTTGTATTTTTAGTAGAGACGGGGTTTCACCATGTTGACCAGGATGGTCTTGATCTCTTGATCCACCCGCCTCGGCCTCCCAAAGTGCTGGGATTACAGGCGTGAGCCACCACGCCCTGCCGCATTGTGCTGCTTTCTGTGGGAATATTTGAATCTTGTCTCAATGCTCATAACAGATCAGAAATACAGATTTTGATAGCAAAGCGACATTAGTCGTGAGCTCTTGTGAGTAAAGTCATTGGCTTTATCCTCTTTAGAGTTAGGCTGTTGGGGTGGGTATAAAAGATGGGGTCTGTAAAATCTTTCTTTCTTAGAAATTTATTTCCTAGTTCTGTAGAAATGGTTGTATTAGATGTTTTCTAACATTTAATAATAAACTTGTGGACTAAAAGATATAAGTGCTGTATAAAGTCAGCCAATTATGTTAAACTAGCATATCTGCCTTTATTGTGTTTGTCATTAGCCTGAGTAGAAAAGCCTTTAAAATTTTTTTAGAAAGCATCTGACTGCATTTTGTTTGGTATTGTATTTATTCAATAAAGTATTTAATTAGTGCTAAGTGTGAACTGGACCCTGTTGCTAAACCCCAGCAAGCAATCATCCTAGGTAGGGTTTAATCCCCAGTAAAATTGCCATATTGCACGTCTTAATGAAGTTTGAATGTTAAATAAATTGTATATTCACTTTAAAAAAAAAAAAAAAATGTAGCTGGAATGCAAATGCCAAAAATGCTTCTCAATAGTACTAACCAACCAGCATAACATACATATATCAATGTTCTCTGTATTAAATTACATGTGAGTCTCCAATGCAGAAAACTGCCTTTTTGTTGTATAAATATTGTTGACAAACTAACGAAAAAATATTGTTGGCATAAAACCAAACATTAATTCTCAAATGACAAACACATTTAAATCAACAGATATACACACATAATTTGTATTGGTTGCAAGTATCCAATATATTAATTGGGCTGGGAGATGATTTTATTACTAATTTCTTATTTTTTAGAGACAGGGTCTCTCTGACAATCAATGCTGCTTGGAACTCCTGGGCTCCAGCTGTACTTCCAAGTCTCTGTCTGGGGTATAGCATTCATTTATAAAGTGCAGTCTGAGAAAAACTACTTCATAATTTTGAGTCTTTTGTGAAATTTCTACACAAAATGCAGCCAAAAACTGCTTTGTCCTCAAAAGTCACAGAAGAATTTTTTTTTTTTTTTTTGAGATGGAGTTTCACTCTTGTTGCCCAGGCTGGAGGGCAATGGCCCGATCTCGGCTTGCCACAACCTCCGCCTCCCGGGTTCAAGTGATTTTCTTGGCTCTGCCTCCCGAGAAACTGGGATTACAGGCATGGGCCACCATGCCCGGCTAATTTTGTGTACACACACACACACACACGTATATGCCCGGCTAATTTTGTGTACACACACACACACACACACACACACACACACACACACACGTATGTTAGTAGAGATAGGGTTTCTTCAGGTTGGTCAGGCTGGTCTTGAACTCCCAACCTCAGGTGATTCGCCTGCCTCCCAAAGTGCTGGGTTACAGGCATGAGCCACCGTGCCAGGCCAGAATATTTTAAGTATTATCTTAAACACACTTACCTGGATTTTGATCTTGATCGAGAATGGGATTCAGAGTGTTTGGAAACCCTTGATGGACTACGAGATCCTGACCTGCTCTCCGATTTTACACGAGCAGGAGTTCCCGTTGGAGATTTTGACTGAGAGCGAGACTCCTAACAAAGAAGACAGTATTACAAATGGCACTGGTCATGTAGATGCCTAACACCTAACATTTAAAGTACCGTAATTATTTATATTGATTGCTCCTGAAAAACAAATGGTTAGGCAACACCCTCCAGAAAAAATTTCAGCTCAATAATAACCCCTTGTTAATACTGCTAACTGTCCTCAATAATTCCCTACTTGAACCAGATCACCAATTCTCTATTAACTAAGTAATCATGCAAATTCATCTACAACTTGATCATACAGACACTGGAACATAAACCATACATTTACTTAACCTAGGACCCATTCATTCTTCCAGATTCTTTTAATTCTACTTCACTCTTGCTTTCTACTTCTCTTCATTCTTCATTTTTTCATTTTTCATACTTCGTGTATTCTTCCCCAATTCAAACAATTCAAAATAGCCTTAAAAAAAATATTCAAGTGCTTCTATCTGACCAATCTTCTGTTCAATTTTTTCCCCCATTCAATTTTAATTTTCTGATCTTTAATACTTTTCATTAGCCTTCTTTTATCTTGATTTATCTTCCACATTCTTGGAAAAAACTCTTCAATTTCTTCACGAACATTAACCTTAATGGAAAAAGAACATTTAGTATATTTAAGCACGTGGGGATTATAAAACTCTGCTGGAGTTCAGAATGTTATCTACCAAATGGAAAAGCCAGCAGGTAAAGTGCAAATAACTAGTTTATTTTTTCAAAAAAACAATTTTATAGTCTTTAAAATTGTTCAAAAGTCTAGTTTCTAACAGAGAATTTACTAAATTTCTCTAAATGTTTTTTTACCATACTCTTCACCCTCCTCCCCTTTCATGTTTCATTCTAGTTCCTAAAATGTGAACAATTTTAATATAAATAATTCAAACATAAATCTAAACAACTGTTAATATTCCCCCCACCTAAGTGTTAAATTTTCACTATTTTATAACCTGAAGATTTTTAAAAGAAGCTTTCACTAAGTCATGCTAAGAAATCAAGATATAGTTAGAGTGAGGCAACCCAGGCTGAAATATCTGTACAAGCCTATCTAAACTCACCCATAGCACAGATGTCAAGGTTCAAGTAAGTCAAAAAGAAAAAAAAATCAGTAAAATTACACCTTCTTCCAACTTTGACCACTAACTTTGCTCATTCTCACTTAAAATACGTTCTGAAGACAAGCATACTGAAGCATGAAATTCTTAAAATTTCCCTGTTAGCTTATTAATTCCTGATACATGTATTTTTGCAACCATGCCACTTTAAAATGCTCTATCATCCATGAAATACCACAATGTGCAAGAAGGTACAAAATTTACATCATGGTCTTTATCTTTGACCCCACCTTCTTTTGTTCCATTTTTACATAATTAATACATTTATGTATACTGGTACTCCCTTCAGTGACTATATCCTACATCTAAAAAGTGATGAGTTTCTGAAAAAGTTGGATGTAAATCAAAGCATTCCAAATAAAATAACTCACTGATCACAAACTTTTTTTTTGAGACCAGAGTCTTACTCTCTTGCCCAGGGTGGAGGGCAACGGCACTGCATTGGCTCACTGCAACCTCTGTCTCCTGGGTACAAGCAATTCTCCTGCCTCAGCCTCCCGAGTAGCTGGGATTACAGGTGCCCGCCACCACGCCCAGCTAATTTTTATATTTTTAGTAGAGACAGGGTTTCACCAGGTTAGCCAGGCTGGTCTCAAACTTCTGATCTCAGATGATCTGCCCGCCTCAGCCTCCCAACGTGCTGGGGTTGTAGGATGAGCCACTGCACCCGGCCCACGAGCTTGTTTTTTTAAGTTGACAGACATGAGGCACTTATAATCGAAACAGGATGGACAGCTTGGTTTCTACGTCCAGTTAGGCCTTGATTATTAGTGTAAGTAATTATCTAAATTTCACAGAAGTAATTTCGTAGCAATTTTCATTTATGCCATAAGACTATCATACAACTCAAATAGCTTTCTGAAAATCTTTCCTTTGCTTCAAGTTTAACGTCAAGACCTCTACTAATGCCACCTGGTCATTTTCCTTCAGATAAAAACAAAACTGAAATACACAGCTACCTTTCTGCTAAATACTAACCTTTCCCATTTAGCTACCTACAAGTCTTTCACTGCATCTCAGATACTCTAAGCTACTGAACAGAGGTCTGGAGCATGCATTGAAATTTGGGCTTTTTCATTTGCTAAAAGTATGAAAGCAGCATATTCATTATCTTATAAAAAAAGGCATAGCAAAATTTGCTTGTAATTGAAGTTTCACAGACTGGTTCATTAACCAAACTGATAAAAATATCTTGCCCTCTTCTCTTTTGGCTTTCCTTCATACAAAACAGACCCAATGACATAACATGCATTTATGTTACTGTTGAACAGCAACAGCTAGATTATTATCTATGAACACCACTAAAGTCCTTGTTATACCTACATATCAGGAGGCTTTGCTCTGTAAAACACTACAAACCTTTAATTTTACTAGGATGGAAATAAAAACGTTTTATTAACATAAACAAGATAATTCAGCCCAGTTTTGGAGTAGCAACAAAGCATTACGATATGACAGAATGTCTTTTTAAGACACAATAGCTTTATTTTAACTAACTAATTAATTTATGAATGAGGAGGAGGAGTCTTGCTGTCGTCCAGGCTGGAGTATAGTGGTGCAATCTCAGCTCATTACAACCTCCACCTCCTGAGTTCAAGTGATTCTCCTGCCTCAGCCTCCCTAGTAGCTGGGATTACAGGCAAGCATCACCTTGCCCTGCTAATTTTTGTATTTTTAGTAGAGACCAGGTTTTCTCATGTTGGACAAGCTGGTCTCAAACTCCTGACCTCAAGTGATCTGCCCGCCTCGGACTCCCAAAGTGCTAGGATTACAGGCGTGAGCCACCATGCCTGTCCGACATTAGCTTTATTTATTTTTATTTTTTGAGACAGAGTCACACTCTTGTCACCAGGTTAGAGTTTGGTGGCACGATCTTAGCTCACTGCAACATCTGCCTCCCGGGTTCAGGCGATTCTCCTGCCTCAGCCTCCTGAGTAGCTGGGACTATACTATAGGTACGTGCCACCACACCCAGCTAACTTTTTTTTTGCATTTTTAGTAGAGACGGGAGTCTCTCTTTTTATCTGGGGGAAATCTCAGTCTGTACAAATTTCTCCATGGAACATCAAGGTTTAAAACATTCCTCATTCCTCTTAGCTTTCTCTAACTCCTAGTTACAAAATTGTCGCTATAATTTTAGCTCACTTTTTTTTTTTTTTTTTTTTGAGATAAAGTCTCGCTTTGTAGCCCCCAGGCTGGAGTGCAGTGGCACAATCTCACCTCACTGCAACCTCCACCTCCTGGGTTTAAGATTCTCCTGCCTCAGCCTCCCAAGTAGCTCAGATTACAAGTGCGCACCACCACACCCAGCTAATTTTTGTGTTTTTAGTAGAGACAGGGTTTCACTATGTTGGCCAGGCTGGTCTCAAACTCCTGAGGTCAGGTGACACCCTCCCCCCAGCCTCCCAAAGTGCTGGGATTACAGGCATGAGCCACCAAACCCAGTTTCATTTTAACTTTCAAAAACAACCTACACTTAAGTCAGTCAGTAACTGTTAGTAAACTTAACTGGAAAAATCAACTGCCAAGTACATAGTTATTTAGAAATAAAGTAACATTTCTTAAAAGCTGTTACCAAATAAATGCTATTTTCACTGAACTCTGCATTAGGAATCAGGATATAAGTACCTTATATAAACAGGACAAATGCTAGATAATCTTTTTGACTTGTCTTTATGAAATAATTTCAACTTTTTTCAAATAAATTCATAAAACTAACCACAATTTGGAAAATGAATTTAAATTGCAACCAAAAAAACAAAAAAAACCCCAAAATTGTTAGGAATGGGTGGTACCTGACATTTCACTACACTTCCTGTTCTTAAAGCTGTCTAGTCAAGGAATCCTACCAATTCCTCAGTAATCTGGCTCCTGGATCCAATAACCATTAAAAATACACTGCCCAGTTGAAATGGGCAGATTAATAACTCACAACTCATATCATGAATTTTAACAGAAATCTTATACAGGCCTCCAGTCTATCTTAGATGCTATAAAGCAGAAGCCAGGCAGAAAAGTTCTTACAGCACAACCTGCTCAAACAGGTTTCTGTTTTGATGTTGATTTGCTTGTTCGGTTGGTTTTTCTGTCACCCAGGCTGGAGTGCAGTGGTACAATCTTCTCATTGCAACCTCCACCTCCTGGGTTCAAAGAATTCTCCTGCCTCAGCCTCCTGGGTAGCTGGGATTACAGGCACCCACCACCACACCCGGCTAATTTTTGTATTTTATGTTAGTAGAGACAGGGATTTACCACGTTAACCAGGCTGGTCTAGAACTCCTTACCTCAAGTGATCCACCCACCTTGGCCTCCCAAAGTGCTGGGATTACAGGCATGAGCCTCTGTGCCTGGCCTGCTTGCTTAGTTTTAACTATTCTTTATTCTCAAGATGCCCCTGCTGTTAGTTGAAGGAAGTGGCCAAAAATTAAAAGGAGGGAGTTAAGAACACTAAGAAAAGTGTTTGCAGCTGCCGTCGCTCTCCAATGCCAGTGCCGCCTCTCGCTCGCCGAGCTCCAGCCAAAGGAGAAGAGGGGTAAGTAAGGAGGTCTCTATACCATGGCTCAGTACAAAGCAGACTGCCTGCAAAGCTACCGGTGGTAAAGCACCCAGAAAGCAACTGGCTACAAAAGCCACTTGCAAGAGTGCACCCTCTACTGGAGGGGTGAAGAAACCTCATTGTTACAGGCCTGGTACTGTGGCACTCCGTGAAATCAAACAGATGTTATCAGAAGTCCATTGAACTTCTGATTTGCAAACTTCCCTTCCAGCGTCTGGTACGAGAAATTGCTCAGGAATTTTAAACAGACCTGCGCTTCCATAGCACAGCTATCAGTACTTTGCAGGAGGCAAGTGAGGCCTATCTGGTGGGCCTTTTTGAAGACACCAACCTTTGTGCCATCCATGCCAAACGTGTAACAATTACGCCAAAAGACATGCAGCTGGCACACCACATACATGGAGAACGTGCTTAAGAATCCACCATGATGGGAAACATATCATTCTCCCAAAAAAAAAAAAAAAAAAAAAAAAAAAAGAATTTCTCTTCTTCCTGTTATTGGTAGTTCTGAACGTTAGATAATTTTTTCCCCATGGGGTCAAAAGATACCTAAGTATATGATTGTGAGTGGAAAAATAGGGGACAGAAATCAGGTACTGGCAGTGTTTCAATTTTCTTTCTTTCTTTTTTTTTTTTGAGACGGAGTTTCACTCATGTTACCCAGGCTGGAGGGCAATGGCGCGATCTCGGGTCACCGCAACCACCGCCTCCTGGGTTCAGGCAATTCTCCTGCCTCAGCCTCCTGAGTAGCTGGGATTACAGGCACACGTCACCATGCCCAGCTAATTTTTTGTATTTTTAGTAGAGACGGGGTTTCACCATGTTGACCAGGATGGTCTGGATCTCTTGACCTCGTGATCCACCCGCCTCGGCCTCCCAAAGTGCTGGGATTACAGGCTTGAGCCACCGTGCCCGGCAGTTTTTCAATTTTCATTCGTGTATGAATTTTTAACATAAATGCTGAGATGTAAACTATTAATGCAAGTTAAAATGTTTCAGTGAACAAGTTTCAGTGGTTCAACTTTATAATAATTATAAATAAACCTGTTAAGTTTTTCTGGGAAAAAAAAAAACACTAAGAAAGTATTATACTGTGATAAAAGTCAAGAATTGTCTGTGTTAAAACAGTTGTATTTTACACACTGTGAATAACCACGATAACCATGAATTAGTCTTTTAACCAGGAAAATGGTCATTAGTACATAGTGTTGCAGAACATGAACAATTCCTACACCAAGCAATGACTACAGTCTTTTATATAACCTGTATCACACTATAGAAAGAAAAAATTCCAACATAATATATATATGCTCAGTACTTTAATACCCGTTAAAATAAACACATAAACTATTAAATGCTATACTGTAACTTATACTAACATTAAGGCCAGACAAATTCTATGCCATTTAATAGTGCCAAATTTACACAAGTCCAAGTCTATGAGTATAAGCTTGTAAAACAAACTTACCCAAAATACATTTTTCCGTTACTTTATAACCTTGGAGCTCTATTTCCACAGATACATACTAGTGCATTCAGGAAAATCACAAGTCCCCCCAAAGAGGGGGAATGTACCTAAATTATCCAAATACCTAACAATACTCATCTGACTTACTTGCTACTTACTAACTAAAGAACTTCTTTAGGACTTGTAAAAAACCTGTATTTACTCAACCTCAGCCTACAGACACAACAGTTCTGCTTCCTTCCTCTTTCGTATGATAGACTACTAATTTTTTTGAATGGAGTTTTGCTCTTTTTGCCCAGTCTGGAATGCAATGGCACAATCTTGGCTCATTGCAATCTCCACTTCCCAGGTTCAAGTGAAGTGATTCTCCTGCCTCAGCCTCTCGAGTAGCTGGGATTACAGGTACACACCACCACATCCAGGTAATTTTGTATTTTCAGTAAAGATGGAGTTTCACCATGTTGGTCAGGCTGGCTTCCAACTCCTGACCTTAGGTGATCCACCAGTCTCGGCCTCCCAAAGTGCTGGGATTACAAATGTGAATCACTATGCTTGGCCTGGAATACTACTTTTATACACCTCTACGAAGTTAAAGCAACACTTCCATTCTCTTCTTAAACCATAACTGCTATTAGAACCAATCCCTTAAAAAGAAGATACTGAGTGCTCATATTAGTTAAATTTAAAACAGTATAGGCATGCTGCATTCTGAATGAAGTCAATGTGGTCTTTATCTGCAAAGGCTCAAAGATATTCTAATATTATATGTTTATTCTCTAAATTAAACTGATTTAGTAACTGACAAGTATACATATATAATCAAATTATAATTGTGAAATTACCTGTAAAATGTATAATCTTTTGTACAAATTTTAAATGTGGTTCATAAGTCTGCTAGCTTATATATCATAATCAACTGTAATGTTCAAAAAGCTAACGCGGCAATTTCAAAGGTAGAAAAAACAAGTTTGTTGATAAAGACTAATGTGGTTTAACTGTATTAAAAGCCAATAAACAGCAACTAAACCCAAAGTACTAAGAATCTCTTAAAGCACTCTCTATGTTATCATCTTCTGGTGTTACAGAATAAGGAAAAGTCACAACTTTTCTTCTACGTATCAGTCAGGCCTAGTCACTCCATCTTTGGTCAAAGTCATGGGTCAGTAAGGGTTATATACAATCACATATAGAACTTAAAGGCGAGAAGGGAAATCATATTTCCCTTTATTATTCTCCTCTCAACTTTTCTTTAGTGTATTACAATCTTTCCCTCATTTGGTTGTTACTAATTTTTCACCTCCACTCCTGTCTTCCTGTATTTGTGAGGACACATGAACAAGTAACAAACAGTATTAATTCATAAGCACGTGAATATATATATTTTACAAAGGTTCCCACAGTTAGTTATCTGATGAATGAGCACCCACTGATACTATCAAAGAAAGTTTTCTGTCAGTCAAATTCTAGGAAACTACTATCCTGATTATTGATGACATTTCACACTTGTTATACTACACATGCTATATCATAGGTTAAAAAGTTCAGTTCATTTACAAAATTAAGCCCAAAGTGTTTTCTAAACCACACTCATCCCTAAATATGTAAATCCCTGGACATTCTTTCAGATCTCAATGTTCTACATTCCATTTAAGGAATGGGACAAAATATAAGCCTCTACAATAGATCTGTAAAATTAGTTATGTATTGTGGGTGTAACTGCTTGCACTGCTCCTTTCTAAAATCTTGCCCTCTACTTATATTAAGCAGATCCGCATCCTTCAGTGAAAGAACCTCAAATATAAAAATCTGAGATTTAAAATGTTTTTAAGTTTACAAATTCTTTGCTTAAACAAAAGGCGGGAGAACAATTGAAAGCATTAACATCAGATAAATGATAGTACTTAAATTAAGGAAAATAGATTAAACTCAAGACAAGACTCTCTTAGGTTACCACTATGCCCACTATAAGAAAGTTTTACCTTCTGTAAGGTCAATTTGATGATGTATGGAATTAAACTGCTAAAGACACTGAATAAGTAAAATGGTATGGTATCTTTCACATTTATTTTAAAATTTCACAAACAAAAAAATTTTAAGCCCAATTTAAGATAAGAGGTTTTTTTTTTTTTTTGAGACAGTCTTGTTCTGTCGCCCAGGGTGGGGTGCTAGTAGCACAATCTTGGCTCACTGCAACCTCTGCCTCCCAGATTCAAGCTATTCTCCTGCCTCTGCCTCCTGACTAGCTGGGACTACAGGTGTGTGCCACCACGCCCAGCTAACTTTTGTATTTTTAGTAGAGATGGGGGTTTCACCATGTTGGCCAGAACGGTCTTGATCTACTGATCTGCACGCCCGCCTCGGCCTCCCAAAGTGGTGGGATTACAGGTGTGAGCCACCGTGCCTGGCCCTGTTTTAAACAAGTCAGTCACAGAGCTGGGTTTTGAATGAGTGGTCATCATCCCTTTCATTCTCAGATTTCAGAAAAGGACCCTCCCCCCCATTTCTTCTATTAACAAAAAAAATCTTCACACACACACCTTTCAATTCCAAATTGGTACAAATAAATTTGTTTGGTCACTTTTTTTTTTTTTGAGACAGAGTATTGCTCTGTTGTCCAGGCTGCAGTACAGAGGTACAATCTTGGCTCACTGCAACCTCCGTCACCTGGGTTTAAGCAATTCTCCCACCTCAGCCTCCTAAGTAGCCAGGATTACAGGCATGCGCCACTGCGCCAGGCCTGCAGGAGTGTCTCAAAAATATTCCAACTACTCAAGAAGCCAGAACAAACCCTGAAAAGGAGGCAAGAATAAGCAGTATTTTTACTCTTCAACTGTAGAAAACATAAGTAACTCCTGAATTGTAAAATAGGTCCCTTAACAATAAGGAATCATTAACCTCTATTATAAACACTGGGCTGTTTGTATGGAAATTGCCCATATTTACAAAGTCCAGTTCTTAAAATTTTAGGGGTAGGGGTGTAAAATGTTAAAAAAAGATTAATTTCCATTCTCCTTAATTCTATAAAGAGCACTGACATTTTTTGAGCTCAAAATCCTATTTTTAATTGAAGCTGTACTGAGGTAAAACAACTCATTACTTTTATCAAGATGACATGTAAAGCCACCGCTTAAGTGCCACCTTCATTCACTGCCAGCTACAAAGGACATCTCCATGTAAAATTGCTTTAATGTACCTATTTATTTATTTATTTATTTATTTTTGAGACAGAGTCTCACTCTGTTGCCCAGGCTTGAGTGCAATGACACAATCTTGGCTCACTGCAACCTTTGTCTCCCGGGTTCAAGTGATTCTCCTGCTTCAGCCTCCCAAGGCGAATGCCACCACGTCTGGCTAGTAGAGATGGGTTTTCACCATGTTGGCCAGACTGGTCTCGAATTCAGGTGATCCACCAGCCTTGGCTTTCCAAAGTGTTGGGCTTTCCAAAGTGTTTGGATTACAGGCGTGAGCTACCACTCCTGGCCAGAAACATCCTTTTAAAAAGGACATCTCCAGAAAAGCATTCTTCTAATTCTTTAACCAATTACAAATAAAGACAATTATCTTGACCTAAAAAACAAACAAACGAAAAAACCATAAAAAGATATAACTGGTGTGCCTAGAAGCACTAGTTGATTTACACTAAAATACACTTAGGTACCACTTGTGAAAAAACATTTTCTATGACCACAAAAGGCCATAATAGGGCCCCTCATTTCTATTAAATAAATCTTTAACGCCTACAGATATTTTAGTTTAAATGTAGGTGGGAATCTTTTTTTTTTTTTTTGCAGACAGAGTCTCACTCTGGGGCCCAGGCTGGTGGGTGGGAATCTTAACATGTTACTTTCTTAGGTGGGAAAAGTGACAATTATCTATAACGTATTCCTTTCTTAGACTTGATGACAAATTTTAAAAAAAAAGCAAACAAGGTCCCTCTAGTAGTCCTCTTCGCTTCCCCACAAACCAAACCAACCGTTACCCAATTAATTATAATGAAAGTTAATTGAAGAAATAGCAAAATTTCTATCATAACTACTCAACATTTTCAAAACAAGAAGCATTTTACAACTACCATCATATATGTTTATTGTATGACTTCAGAAAGTTCTGTTGGGGCAATCAATACATCCTAAAAAAATTACAATCAAAAGAATTAAAGCTAACTTTTGTAGTCTACTGGGTAACTATTACAGTCTATTGCTTTAAATCTCTTTCCTCAAAGAGAACTAAAGCCTAAACTGACCTTCTGATTTGACTTTTTGGTTCTAGATGTTTACATTACGATCTTTAAAAAAGGACAAAACTCTCACTACAGCACACACCTCAAGTGTTTTTATGTGCTTCCCCTAGTGACTAGAATAAACATCAAAACAGCCCGGAACCTGTTGCACAGAGGTTTTGTTTTCTTTCCAGGGTTTCACACTAACTTCTACAATTCCCACTGTAGGGTAAACTTTGGAAATGAAACTCAAACACTGATAAACCTTCCAGTACATTTAAGCTGGGGATAACGTATGATTTGTGATGTCTATATTTCTCCGACCCCAAATATATTAATAAAAACTTTCTTCTGAGCCCTCTTCGGTGGGGGATAGGGTGAGAAGAGAAATGGGAGAGGGCCTGTTAATTTTCAGGTCATCTTTTAAGTGAAAAAATAATATCTAATAAGTTTTTTTTAAAAAAATGAGCCATGGAACTCGTTTAGTTATTTTATATTAAAAAATTTTTTTTTTTTTTTACCATAAAAACCTGTAAAGGAGTGGTCAGTTTTTATATGAAAGGTCATAGAAAGAAGAGCATTAAAAGTTGACATATAAAGAAGAGAAAAAACCCAACATCAAGGAATTAGAAAAATAAGGTGTGACAGCATTTCCACATTCATTTCGAAGTGAAGGGAAAGTCGAAGGGACATTAAGGGAAAAGGGCTCCTTGCGTAGTTTTCCCCTCACATCTCTCGTCTTAAGAACGCTTAAGGGTCCGTGCGGTCGTTGACTAACCACTTCATTAGGCTCGTCCCACCTTCAACCTCAAGGCTTTTCGCCTTTATAGACGCAACGCCGCCGGTTCCAACAGAGACGCGGGCGCTCACTGCAATAGAGAGCCAAGGAGACACAGGCCCCAGCTAGTCCCACGCCAGCTTCTCCCCGCCCGGAAAACAGCCCCGCGCACTTTCGACCCCGAGACCCTCTACGATGCTCGGGGTCGCCAGAAATGCCATCGCAGGAAGCACCTACCACTATCCGGACGGAGGTGAGCTCCCTGCCGCCTCCTCCCGCCCAACCGCGACGGGGACCCACACCTCAGAGCAGAGATAAGGAAGTCTCAGGAGTGGGGAGACGGGAGGGACCAATGCGGGGCAGGGAGGGAAGAGGACCCAAAAGTCCAGGTATCAGTCAGCCTCCAAAAAAGGGGGAGGGGTGTTATCCGTGGTTTGGGGGAAGGAGTGGAACCCAGAAGCCATCTTGGGATGTGAGGAAGCAATCGCGATGGCTCCGGAGGTAGCTCCTCGTGGGACTCCCCGCAACCCCGCCCGACCGCGCTTGTCCCCGTGAAACCCCGAGCATTGGGCCGCCGCCTAGACGGCTCCCGCGGCTTTGTACTCACTCTGCCCTCGAAGTTGTTCTCCTCTACATCACTCATGTCGACGAGGCGCTCCCCAGAACTAAGTAAGAGACAAGTCTCGGCTTGAGGGCCAACGGCCTACTTAACCCGCTGACTCGACCGTAGGGAAAAGGAAAGAGTCGGCAGCAACGGCCGCTCTACTCCACTCCCACTCGGTCGCAGGCTCCGGCAAAATGGCGCCGGCGCCGCCAGAAACCTGGCCTCCTCAGAACACGACGTAAGGGGGCGGGCGTCTCTGTGACGTCACAAGGCCCCACCTCCCGCGAGGCTTTGTGTCTGCTGGGCCCCGCGCTCCAGTGGGAGTTGGCGGGTGACCTGCGCTCTTTGCTTGAGCGCCTTAGAATCGCGGCCCCGCGCTGACTTTCAAACTTCAGACTCATCTCGGACGCGTCAACTTCTTTGAAGATTTTTCAGTCACCAGATGAGCCTTATATTACCTTAGCCCCTTTAAATATTGTCCAAGTGGAATCTGATGTAAGGGAACAAAACATTGGAAACTTTTTTTGTTTATTTTTGAGTCAGGGTCTTGCTCTGTCACCCAAGCTGGAGTGCAGTGGAGCGATCACTGCTTACCACAGTCTCAAACTCCCAGCCTCAGGTCAGTCCACCCACCTCAGTCTCCCCCAACCCGCCCCCCACCCCCACTCCTGCGCGCGCCGCACCACACCCTGCTAATTTTTGTGCGTCGTGCAGAGATGCGGGTTTGCCTTGTTGCCCAGGCTGGTTTCGAACTCGTGGACTTAAGCGACCTCCTCGCCTCAGTCTCCCAAAATTCTGGGATTACAGGCCTGAGCCACTGACCCCTGCTGGAATCGAGTATATATAATTAATAGGCTTCGCGGGGCGGGGCTGGGGGGTTATGTTTTCAGCTTACCGTTACTTTTCTTGCATATTTGCCCTGTGTCGATGTAATGCGTGAACAGATGAGGTTATGCTTCTTGCCTCATCCCTCCCTGCCTCCAGTTCCCCCTCCTAGAGAGAATCCTGTAGTTTTTTTTATAATGCTTAGCTCCCTACTTGTCTTTTTGACTTAGATATTTCCGTAAAGCTTCATAGCAAAGGCCTCCCAAATCTGTCAACTTGGTTCCCAATCACAGTAATAATTCCTCAGATGAGTTTTACTTGTGTAATGCAACTTTAAAAATTAGTTTCATCTTAAATTTTTTTCCTACAGTCTTTGCGGTAAAAAGATTGACATAGACTTTCAACGATATTTTTATGGTAGGAAAGTTCATCCACCATTATTATGAAGATTGCTACCCATGAGCAAGATTTCAAGATTTGAATGTCAGTTATTGATAGGGCTAATTTTTTTTCTTTTTTGAGATGGAATCTCCCATTGTCAGCGAGGCTGGAGTGCAGTGGCGGTGATCTTGGCTCGCTGCAACCTCTGCCTCCTGGGTTCAAATGATTGTCCTGTCTTAGCTTGCTGGAGTAGCTGGGACTACAGGCGTGTGCCACCACACCCAGCTAATTTATTTTTTATTTTCAGTAGAGACAAGGTTTCACTGTGTTGGCCAGGCTGGTCTCAAATTCTTGACCTCAGGTGATCCAGTCGCTGTGGCCTCCCAAAGTGCTGGGATTACAGGCCTGAGCCACTGTGCCCGGCCTGATAAGGCTAAACTTATATGACATCTGCCTCTTAGAAAAGATGTTGAACTTGGCTGGGCACGGTGGTTGACGCCTGTAATCCCAGTGCTTTGGAGACCCTAGGTGGAAGATCACTTCAAGCCAGAAGTTTGAAACCAGCCTGGTCAACATGGTGAGCCTCCATCTCTACAAAATAAATTATTATCATTTCTGAGATGGCGTCTTGCTCTGTCACCCAGACTGAAGTGCAGTGGCATGATCTCAGCTCACTGCAGCCTCCGCCTCCGGGTTCAAGTGCTGCTTCAGCTTCCTGACTAGCTGGGATTACAGGTGTGTGCCACCATGCCTTGCTAATTTTTGTATTTTTTGTAGAGACAGAGTTTCACTATGTTGGCCAGGGTGGGCTGGAATTTGTGACCTCAGGTGATCTGCCCTCCTCGGCCTCCCAAAGTGCTGGGATTACAGACGTGAGCCACCATGCCCAGGTTGATTTGAACCACTGATCAATCTCAATACCATTGAAAGTGAGATAACTAGATATGAGATACCTCATGATGTGATGCAATAGAAGGTACCCAGGGCCTCCTGTGAAGTATTCCTGATCCCTCAAATTGAACTCAAACCTAATTAAGCCTTAGATCTAGCCAACAGTTTATAGGAAATACAAGAAAGGGAGGAAGAAAAACATCGAGATGAAGTAATCGGCTTCCACAGGACAAATAACCTAATTTCCCCAACAGATTAAATTTACAATCAAGGATGGGAGTGAGGTGGACTATTATGGACTAAGAAGGGGTCTTCCCCCCACCCCCTTTATTCCTCCTCTTATTTATTTTTTTGGAGACATACTCTTACTCTTTCACCCAGGCTGGAGTACAGTGGCACAACGTGGCTCAAGCGATCCTCCCATACACCCTCCTGAGTAGCTGGGACGACAGGACCCTGACACCATGCCCAGCTAATTTTTAAGTTATTTGTAGAGACCAGGTTTCACCATGTTACCCAGGCTGCTCTCAAACTCCTGGGTTCAAGTGATCCTCCTGTCTAAGCCTCCCAAAGTGCTGAGCAAATAGGCTGGGCCTAGAATAGTAGTTTCTTTTTTCTTTTTCTTTTTTTGAGACAGAGTTTCACTCCTGTACTCAGGTTGGAGTACAGTGACATGATCTTGGCTCACTGCAACCTGTGCCTCTTGGGCTCAAGAGATTCTTCTGCCTTTGCCTTCCCAGTAGCTGGGACCACAGGTGCATGCCACTGTGCTTGGCTAATTTTTGTATTTTTTTGTAGGTACGGGGTTTCAATATGTTGGCCAGGCTAGACTCAAATTCCTAGACTCGAATGATCCATCCTCCTTGGCCTCCCAAAGTGCTGGGATTACAGGAGCTATTTGCTTTATTCTATGAGTTTATTATCCATTGCTGTCATTATTCATTTTGTTGCTTGAATTGTCCCAGATTTCAGTTAGAATCTTTTTTTTTTTTTTTTTTTTTTTTTTTGAGACAGAGTCTTGCACTCTCACCCCAGGCGGAATGCAGCGGCGTGATCTTCGCTCACTGCAACCTCTGTCTCCCAAGTTCAAACGATTCTTCTGCCTTAGTCTTCCAAGTAGCTGGTAATCCCAGGCACCTGCCACTGCTCCCAGCTAATTTTTTGTATTTTTAGTAGAGATGGAGTTTCACTATATTGGCAAGGCTGGTCTCAAACTCCTGACCTTGTGATCCATCCGCCTCAGCTCCCAAAGTGCGGGGATTACAGGTGTGAGCCACCAAGCCTGGCCAGAATCTTTTTATATGTTTAAACATATATATATATATATATATATATCCTTTTTTGTGAATTGTCTGTTTTCCATTTTTCTATTGGATTTTTATCCTTTGTCCCTTAAATTTTTTGAGCTCCTTAGATATTAGGAATATTCGCTTTTTATTTGTGCTTTATGTTGCTAATATTTTCTCCTAGTTTGTATGTTGTATATGACTTTGCTTATGGTATATGTTGCGCACTATGTTTTTATTTTTAAATTTTATTTATTTTTTATTTTTTCTACTATGGCAATAAGATTCCCAAACTAACATACTGTTTGTTTTTTTTTTTTTTGAGATGGAGTATTGCTCTTGTTGCCTAGGCTGGGGTGTAATGGTGCGATCTCGGCTCACTACAACCTCTGTCTCCTGGATTCAAGCGATTCTTTTACCTCAGCCTCCTGAGTAGCTGGGATTACAGGCATGCACCACCATGCCCTCTTTTTATTTATTTATTTATTTATTTTTATTTTTATTTTTATTTTTGATGGAGACAGAGTTTCTCCATGTTGGTCAGGCTGGTTTCAGACTCCCAACCTCAGGTGATCTGCCTCAGCTTCCCAAAGTGTTGGGATTGGGATTATGGGTGTGAGCCACTGGGCCCTGCTTTTGTTTTTTTTTTTGAGATGGAGTTTCGCTCATGTTGCCCCAGCTGGAGTGCAAAGGCATGATCTTGGCTCACTGCAACCTCTGCTTCCCAGGTAGCTGGGATTATAGGCATGCATCACCACACTGGCTAATTTTTGTATTTTTTGTAGAGATGGGGTTTCACCATGTTGGCCAGGCTGGTGTCGAACTCCTGACCTCAGGTAATGCACCCTCCTTGGCCTCTCAAAGTGCTGGATTACAGGCTTGAGCCATCATGCCTGGCCTAGATGTCACCTTTTTTATACACTACATTTTCTTATGGAATTGAGTCTATTTCTGGATTTTCTGTTTCCTTGGTCATGCACCAGTGCCATCCTGTTTTAAAATAGAGGCTTTCAAATTTTTATGTCTGATTGGGCAAGTCCACCTTCCTGTATATTTTTAAGTAAGTCTCATTGCTTCATAGCCACAATTCATTTTTTAAATCTTTTTTATTTTATTTATTTTTGAGACAAGATCTTGCTCAGTTGCCCAGGCTAATTCTCCTACCTTAGCCTCTAGAGTAGCTGGGACTACAGGCATGTGCCATCACGTCTAGCTAATTTTTTCTTTCTCCCTCCCTTCCTTCCTTCCTTCCTTCCTTCCTTCTCTTCCTTTCTATATCTTTCTTTTCCTTTTTCTTTTCTTTTCTTTTCAGCAGAGATGAGGTCTTACCATGTTACTCAGGCTGGTCTTGAATTCCTGAACTCAAGTGATCCTCCTCTCTTGGCTTCCCAAAGTGCTGGGATGACAGGTGTGAGCCACTGTGACTGGCTGTCACTATCCATTTTTATGGGAAAAATAATTTAATACCTTTTAATTATGAACTTCCTGACAAAGCGGAAAAAAACTCCCAATTTTCTCATTATCATCTTCATAATATTGTCTGTACCTTCATCATAATGTCATCTATACAATCCATATAATATCATTTTATGAACTTTTTAAATTTAATAATACATCAATATTCAGGCAGACGTTGGGAATTTTTTTTTTTTTTTCTTTTGTAGAGATGGGGTTTTGCCATGTTGCCCAAGCTGTCTCAAATTCCTGGGCTGAAGCAATCTGCCTGCCTCAGCCTCCCAGAGAGCTGGGATTACAGGTGTGAGCCACGGAGCCTGGCTGCTTGGGATAAATTGAAAATGTGAGTATGTGAAGTGTCTTTCCTCTCCCCAAGCTCAACCTCTTACTTTTGGCATGTGAGGAGTGTTTGATTACTTGAGGCTAACTCTCCTTGTTCACATCTTACTGGGAGTTTAGGACAGGATCCTATATGATCAGCAATTAGAAACAGAAGATGTCTCCAATTCCCTCATTTTATATGCAGAAAGGGAGACTCAGAAAAGGGAAGTCACTTGCCCCAGTAAGAAAGAGATGGACTTTAGGTACAGTGTACGCTGCTTGGGTACTGGATGCATCAAAATCTCAGAAATCACCACTAAACAGCTTATCCATGTAACCAAAGACCACCTGTTCCCCAGAAACTGTAGAAATCTATAGAAATAAAAAATTTGAAAAAACTTTAAAAGAGAGAAAGAGATGGGAACAAGCTTAGAGATAATCTAATTACTTGGGTTTTTTTTGTTGTTGATTTTGGAGACAGAATCTTGCTCTGTCACCCAGGCTGGTGTGCAATGGCGCAATCTTGGCTCACTGCAACCTCCACCTCCTAGGTAGGTTCAAGTGATTGTCCTACCTCAGCCTCCTGAGTAGCTGGGATTACAGATGTGTGCCACCACGTCAGGTGAATTTTTGTGTTTTTAGTAGAGACATGGTTTCACCACGTTGACCAGCCTGGTCTCGAACGCCTGACTTCATGATCTGGCCCACCTTGGCCTCCCAAACTGTTGGAATTATAGGCATGAGCCACTGTGCCCGGGCCTAGTTGGTTTTACAGAAGCAGAAGTCACAACGTGCCTACCCAAAGTCATGTGGCACTAATACCACTGAGTTCTCACCATGCTTCAGACACTGGGCTAACTTTTTTTGGGGGACAGTCTTGCTCTGTCACCCAGGTTGGAGAGCAGTGGTGCCATCTCAGCTCACTGCAACTTTGGCCTACTGGGTTCAGGTGATTCTCCTGCCTCAGATTACAGGTGCCGCCGCCATGCCTGGCTAATTTTTGTATTTTTAGTATAGATGGGGTTTTGCCAATGTTGGCCAGGCTGATCTTGAACTCCTGACCTCAAGTGATCCACCCGCCTTGGCCTCCCAAAGTGCTGGGATTACAGATATGAGCCACCACACTCAGCCCAAAAGATAGCTCTTAGAAATTAAAAATATTAGATTAGATTAAAAACTCCATAAAGAGTTACAGGCGTGGTGGCTCACGCCTGTAATCCCAGAACTTTGGGAGGATGAGGTGGGCGGATCATGAGGTGACGAGTTCAAGACCAGCCTGACAAACATGGTGAAACCTCATCTTTATAAAAAATACAAAAATTAGCCAGGCATGGTGTTATGTGCATGTATTCCCAGCTACTCAGGAGGCTGAGGCAGGAGAATCCCTTGAACCTGGGAGGCGGACGTTGCAGTGAGCCAAGATCTCACCATTGCACTCCAGCTTGGATGACAGAGCGAGACTCTGTTTAAAATAAAATAAAATAGTGAATTTTATGTTATGTGAAGTATATCTCAAATTTTTAATGCTGTAAATAATAAAAAAGATCAACAAAGAGAAAGAGATCATAAATAATCTACCTTGACTATTAAACCAGTATGTTGACATGTATAAACTAGTATGCTGACACTTAATCTCTTTAACTACAAAATGATGCGAGACAAAATTGTCCCAAGAAAGCAATAATGAATTTGTGATGATGGTGGTATTTTTTTCCTTTCCAATTTATTGAAGCAGTAAAAATGAGTACAATCACAGTACTCATTTGTACAATTACAAGTACAATCACACTTGTAATCCCTGCCCCTTGGGAGGCTGAGGCTGGCAGATTGTTTGAGCTCAGGAGTTCAAGACCAGCCTGGCCAATATGGTGCAAACCTATTTCTATTAAAGATACAAAAAATTAGCAGGCGTGGTGTCCTTTGTTCCCAGCTACTCCAGAGGCTGAGGTGGGTGGATTGCTTGAGCCTGGGAGGTTAAGGCTGCAGTGAGCAGAGATGATGCCACTGCACTCCAGCCTGGGCAACAGAGCGAGACATTATCTCAAAAAAAAAAAATATTATGAGGCACAGTGATATTATATTAAATGATTATACAAACTGATAATGTAGATAACATATATTACTTGATTACACAAACTGATAATATAGATATATAAAACATAAGAAGTATAAAAAAATAAAGTATAAGAAACCTTAAACTGCAGTATCTAATAATATCATTTATAATTATTTAAATATGGTGGTGGTGTGGTCATGTCTAGGAATGTAACACATTAAAAAAATCTATGGCCAGGCGCGGTGGTTCATGCCTGTAATCCCAGCACTTTGGGAGGCCAAGGTGGGCAGCTCACCTGAAGTCAGGAGTTCAAAACCAGCCTGGCCAACATGGTGAAACCCTGTTCCTACTAAAAATACAAAAATTAGCCAGGTGTGGTGGTGAACGCCTAACAGAATCCCAACTACTTGGGAGGATGAAGCAGGAGAATCACTGGAATCCAGGAGGCAGAGGTTGCAGTGAGCGGAGATCATGATACTGCACATTAGCCTGGGCAACAGAGCAAGACTCCGTCTCAAAAACAAACAAACAAACCAAAACCAAGAATAACCAAATCTCTTAATTTATTGTTCCCATCACATGGGAGCATTGGTCCAACTATCATAGAGCAATCATGATGTCAAGAAAAACAAACTTAAATTATTCACACAACTCAACAGCAGAAAAACAAATCATCAATTTAAAAATGGGCAATGGACCTGAATAGATATTTCTCCAAAGAAGACATAAAAATGGCCAACAGGCATGTTAAAAGGTTCTCAATGTTACTAGTCAACAGGGAAATGCAAATGAAACTATAATGAATTATCACTTCACATCTGTTAGAATGGTGATTATCAGAAAGACAACAGATTAAGTGTTGGTGAGGGTGTGGAGTAAGGGAACCCTTGCATACCGTTGGTGGGAATGTAAATTGGCATAGGCATTGTAGAAAACAGTATGGAAGTTTTTAAAGAAATTAAAAATAGAATTACCAGATGGCTCAGTAAGCCCTTTGCTAGGTATATATAGCCAAAGGAAATGAAATCACCACCTAGTAAAGATATCTGTATTCCCATGTTCATTGCTATGTTCATTGTCATGTTCATTGCAGTAGTATTAACAAGAGCCAGGCCGGGCAGTGGCTCACACCCATAATCCCAGCATTTTGGGAGGCCCAGGTGGGTGGATCATCTGTGGTCAGGAGTTTGAGACCAGCCTGGCCAACATAGTGAAACCCCATCTCTACTAAAAAAAAAAAAAAAAATTAGCTGGGCGTGGTGGTGGGCACCTGTAAACCCAGCTACTTGGGAGGCTGAGGCAGAAGAATTGCTTGAATGAGGGAGGTGGAGGTTGCAGGCTGCAGTGAGCCGAGATTACACCATTGCACTACAGCCTGGGCAGCAAGAGCAGAAAATTCCGTCTCAAAAAACAAACAAAACAACAACAACAAACCAATAGTGCACGCACGCGCGCGCGCACACACACACACACACACACACACACAGAAACACGGTGGAATTATTCAGCTATAGAAAAGGAGATCCTGCCATTTGCCACAACACAGATGAAACTAGAAGGTATTATATTAAGTGAAATAAGCCAGACACATAAAAGTACTACATGATCTCTTTACTTACATGTGGGATCCAAAAAAAGGAAAGAAAAAAAAAAAGGTAACTTCAGGAGCAGAGGTACCCTTGAAGAACACAGAGAAAAGTCACAGTATCTTTAAACACTTTGGTAGGACTGACTTTGGTCTGTTAGTTGCCAAAATGGTACAATTTAGGGGAGTATAGAAAAGACCTCTCTGCTTAATTTATTCTCAAGTTTTCCACTTTGCCAAGACTCGTGGTTAATCATTTGCAAACCACCCGGGGTCTTTTAGCTCCTCTTTAAATAGTTCCTTCACCTTGCTGTAGCTCAGAGATTCTTACCTGTAGGCGATTTTGCCCACCTCCCCACAGGGCATTTGGCAATGTTTGGAGGTATTTTTAGTTGTCACAACTAGAGATGGTGCTACTGACATCTAGTGGGAAGAGGCCAGGGATGCTGCTGAACACCCTGCAATGACAATGTGCAAGATGGCCCCTCATAGCAAAGGATGATCAGACTCAGATGTCAATGGCCAAATTGAGAAACCCTGAGTCTTGTGTATGGGCACTGCTTCCTCTTTAGCCCTTTTAGATCATCTGTGTTTTCTCATGCCACTGGGTTTGGAGGTAGAGTGAGGGTCTTCTTCCCTTCTTATTGATTCTTGCAAACAATTCTCCCTCCCTAAATCCTTAAAGAAGCTCAACTTAACTTTGAATTTTTCGTCATTAGACATGATCACTTACTACTTCTCCTTACTGCAGTGATCTACAGATTTTCACTGCTTTCGTTGTAATTCTTTTCAACACAACTATTTTAAATCTTGGTGATTTCATAATCCACACAGATGATCTTTCCAACATCTTGGACTCTCAGTTCCTTGTATTCCACTCCTGCAGGGAGTATGGCTCTCCATTGCAGTTACTTCCTCACCTACATGGCCATAATTGCCATCATCTGAATTCCACTTTCTGACCACTACCTCCTATCATTTTAGCCCATTCCCTGTAGTAGGTTGATTTTAACAAACCTTTGATCTCATTAGGACAACCAATCCATCAATCAATTGCATTGTATTTATACTATAAAAATTAGCAATTTCACAAATTAGTGTTCTTTTCCTTTCTTTCAGAAAGCTAGTTGTTAAACATTTACCTCTTGTGTATTCATGAAATACACCTTAAGCAATCTATGTATATGTGTGTGTATATATATATGTATACATATATAAAATGTTGCTTTGCACATTTAAAAATTTTACATACCTGGCTTACTATAGTATGTTTTCTGATATAACTTCCCCCCACAACATTTAGATTATGAGATTCATTCAGGTTGATATGTGTAACTCTGTATTACTCTTATTATTGTTATTATTTTTTGAGACAGATTCTCACTCTGTCACCCAGGCTGTAGTGCAGTGTTGTGATCTTGGTTCACTGCAGCCTCTGCCTCCGAGATACAAGTGATCTTCCCACTTTAACCTCCTGGGTATCTGGGACTACAGGCCTGTGCCACCACATCTGACTTATTTTTGTATTTTTAGTAGAGGCTGGGTTTCGCCATATTGACCAGGCTGGTCTAGAACTCCTGACCTCAGGTGATCTGCCTGCCTTGGCCTTTCAAAGTGCTAAGACTATAGGCATGAGCCAAGGCACTGATTGGTTCATTCATTTTTACTCTCCTGCCATACACAGTAAGAATGTAACCTCCATGAAGGCACAGATTTTTGTTGTTTGTATTCTCTGCTGTATTCCTAGGATTTGGAACAGTGTCTGGCACAAAGCAGGCTCATATTTATTTGAAGAAACAGGTCTGGCCTGGTGGCTCACGCCTGTAATCCCAGCACTTTGGGAGGCCAAGGTGGGCGGATCACTTGAGGTCAGGAGTTCCAGACCAGCATGGGCAGCATGGGGAAACCTGTCTCTACTAAAAATACAAAAATTAGCCAGGCATGATGGCGGATGCCTGTAATCCCAGCTACTCTGGAGGCTAAGGCAAGAGACAAGAGAATCACTTGAATCCCGGAGGCAGAGGTTGCAGTGAGCCGAGATCGTGCCATTGCACTCCAGCCTGGGAGACAGAGCCAAGACTCCATCTCAAAACAAAAACATGAAAACAAAAATTAGCCAGGCGTGGTGGCTCACGCCTGTAATCCCAGATGCTCAGGAGGCTGAGGCAGGAGAAACACCTGAATCTTGGAGGAGTAGGTTGCAGTGAGCAGAGATTGTGCCACTGCACTCCAGCCTGGGCAACAGAGTGACACTTCGTCTTAAAATAAGATAAAATAAAATGAAATGAATGGTGTGCCTGAAATTCTATCTTTGCCACTTCTCTAATTTAAGATATTCCCTGGTTATTTTTCTTTTTCTTTCTTTCTTTCTTTTTCTTTCTTTTTTTTTTGTAATAAAGATGGGGTTTCACCATGATGGCCAGGCTGGTCTTGAAATCCTGACCTCAGGTGATACACCCACCTTGGCCTCCCAAAGTGCTAGGATTGCAGGCGTGAGCCACCGCGCCTGGCTTTTTTTTTTTTTTTTCACATTTTTTTGCTGCTCCTTGTGGTGAGGGGCTACCCCATACACAGTGTGTCCAGAGTAGCCTATGTTGCTATTTGGTAGCTCAGTAGATCTTACTACCCTGAACCACTTGGGTTTTCAAACCGTATCAAGGAATTTATTTTGCATATCCTTTGTGACCAGAAGAGGGCAAGCTTGTAAGGAAAAAGAAATAGGTGAGAAATGGAAGTAAGTCCTAAATGTAGGACGCTGCCTATTTTGGATACCTAAAGCCACCAGGGGGCAGTATGAGCATGCTGGAAATTTAAAGTCCGGGATTCAGGCTACAGGGGTCTCCGGATGCAGAGCAGTGCCCCAAACTTACACAATTTCCACTTTATTTCTCCTTTTAGTCGACTTGTAATTTATTAACATAATTATTCTGTAGATTTATATAAGTTGATACTTTATATTTTCGCTTATATTTGATAATACTAAATTTAAAATATTGGAGCATAATAAATAAAAATCACATAGCAGGGTGTGGTGGCTCACGCCTGTAATCCCAGCACCTTGGGAGGCTGAGAGAGGAGGATCTCTTGAGCCCAGGAGTTCAAGATCAGCCTGGGCAACATGGAGAGACCTTGTCTCTCCAAAAAAAAGAAAAAAAGCTAGGTGTGGTGGTGAGCATCTACGGTCTCAGCTACTTGGGAGGCTGAGGTGGAAAGATCACTTGAGTCCAGGAGGTCAAGGCTGCGGTGAGCTGTGTTTGCACCACTGCATTCTAGCCTGGGCGAGAGTGAGACCGTGTCTCAGAAAAAACCAATAACTGAAAACAAAACAAAAAAAAAGACAAAAATCGAAACAAAACAAAAAACTCATAACATACAAATTACTATTAAGCCTTTCTTTTCTTTCTTTTGTTCTTTCTTTTTCTTTCTTTTGTTCTTTCTTTCCTTTCCTTCTTTCCTTCCTTCCTTCCCTCTCTTTCCTCTCTCACTCTCCCCTTCTCTGTCTCTCTCTTTCTTGACATGGTCTGACTCTGTCACTTAGGCTGGAGTACAGTTGTTCAGTCTTGGTTCACTGTAACCTCTGCCTCCTAGGTTCAAGCGATCCTCCCTGCTGAGTATCAGGGACTACAGGTGTGTGCTACCATGCCTGGCTACTTTTTGTATTTTCTATAGTGATGGGGTCTTGCCATGTTGCCCAGGAGGGTCTCCAACTCCTGAGCTCAAGCAATCTGCCTGCCTCGGCTTTCCAACGTACTGGGATTGCAGGCTGGAGACACTGTGCCGGGCCTTAAACCGTTTTAAAATGTCAAATTCAATGGGTTTTAGTATAATACATTCACAATGTTGTGCAATCATTACTATGACCTAATTATGGAACATTTACATTAAACAAAAGGAAATGCTATATCCATTCAGCCACTTGCCAGTCTCCCCCCATCTTCTCACAAGTACTGATCTACTTTATGTCTCTTTGATTGCCTGTTCTGGAGATTTCTTGTAAATGGAATCATACGAAATAGCAGCACATTTTTTTTTTTTGAAACGGAGTATTGCTCTGTTGCCCAGGCTGGAGTGCAGTGGCTCGATCTCAGCTCACTGCAACTTCTGCCTCCTGGGTTAAGGGATTCTCCTGCCTCAGCCTCCAGAGTAGCTGAGATTATAGGCGCCTGCCACCATACCTGGATAATTTTTGTATTTTCAGTAGAGACTGGGATTCACCATGTTGGCCAGGCTGGTCTTGAACTCCTGACCTCAGGTGATCCACCTGCCTCAGCCTCCCAATGTGCTGAGATTACAGGTGTGAGCCACCGCTCCCAGCCAGCAAAACGTATTTTTAATTGAAATATTTATTTATGGCATCATACAGATGGACATTGGAGACAGAATTGGGGAGGGTTGAAGGGGAGATGAGGGCTGAAAAACTACCTGTTGGATACAATGTACAGTATGCAGTGACCGGTGCACTAAAAATCAAGATTTCACCATTTCACAGTTCATCCATGTAACCAAAAACCATTTGTACGCCTAACGCTATTGAAATTAAAAAATGTTGTAAAGCGTTTATCTATGGCATCGAAATAAGTCTATGTTTTTAGGAATTTCATCTAAAATATCAAAGTTACATACAAGATGGCAAAACATATGATTTTGGAACAATTAGTAACTCTAACTTACTTGAATATTACATAATAAAATTTTAAGGGCTACCTAAATTGTGTTTGCCTGCCCTCTTGGGCAGGGACACGCTTTGATTCTCTTAATTGCAATGAGATAAAGGCTGAAGAATGGAAGTGATGGAGAATGATTAGCAGGATTCATGTTCCCTTAATTCATATTCCCTTAATTCCCTAACAACTAAAATGCAAAGCAATATCCAGTCATTATTCATCACGTTTTCAGGCTCCTACATAGTCTTCATGGCTCTGAGTCCAGAGATGGCAGCAAGTGGTCCCTGATGGGTTTTGCCCATGGCACAGGCACACCACCTCTGGACACAGCTGGGCTAATGTTCAGCAAAGGTTGGCAGAAAAAAGGAGAGTGGTTTGTCTTCCTTTCATAACTTTCCCAGGGGTAGAACTTGTGAGTTTATGGCAACATTTAGTAACAACTTAATTTTGTAAATAGAGACAGGGTCCCCGTCTTTCTCTTGGACTGGAGTGCAGTGGTGTGATCCTAACTCACTGCAGCCTTAAACACCTGTGCTCAAAGAATCCTCCTGTTCAGTCTTCCAAGTAGCTGGGACTTACAGAGGCAGGCCACCACACTCAGCTAATTTTTTTTGAATTTTTAAAATAGAGACAAGGTTTTGCCATGTTGCCCAGGCTAGTCTCGAACTCCTGGACTCCGGGGTTATGCCCATCTTGGCCTCCCAAAGTGCTGGGATTATAGGCATGAGCCACCATGCCCAGCCTCCTTCTTCTTCTTTTATTTTCCAGCCTCCTTCTTCTTTTTCATTTTTCTTTTGTTTTTTTTGGGACATAGTCTTACTCTGTCGTCCAGGCTGGAGTGCAGTGGCACAATCTTGGCTCAGTGCAACCTCCGTCTCCTGGGTTCAAGGGATTCTCCTGCCTCAGTTTCCCGAGTAGCAGAGACAGGGTTTCACGGTGTTAGTGAGGATGGTCTTAATATCCTGACCTCGTGATCTGCCCGCCTCAGCTTCCCAAAGTACTGGGATTACAGGCGTGAGCCACCACGCCCAGCCCCAAATTTCTGTTTTTTAATAGAAATGGTGTCTTACTTTGTTGCCTAGGCTGGGTTCAAACTTCTCGCCTCAGGCAATCCTCCCACCACACCCTGCCACACTTGGCTAATTTTAGTCTTTTTTTTTTTGAGACGGATTTTCCCTTTTTTTTTTTTTTTCCAGGGGAAGAAAGAGAGGAAGAAAGAAAGAGAAAGAATAAAAAAAGAAAAAGGAAAAAAAGAATGAAGGAGAGGAAGAAAGAGGAAGAGGAAGAGGGAGAGAGAACAGGGGTGTTGCTTTATTGCCCGGGCTAGAATGCAGTCTAAAAAATGGGTATGCCTATAATTGTGTTTAATAATAGAGACATAAAAAAAAAATGAGGGAAGAAAATAACAATCAGCCAACCAATATTTCATTTAAACCTATAAATAGGTGTGATGTGGTACTGATAAGAGTGTATATTTTGTGTATTTAAAGTGGAGAGTTCTATAAATGTTAATTAAGTCTACTTGTTCCAGATCTGAGTTCAAGTCCTGGATATAGATGTTAACTTTCTGTCTCATTGATCTATCTAATATTGATGTTGAAGTCTCCCACTATTATTGTGTGGGAGTCCAAGTCTCTTTATAAGTCTTATATATCTGGGTATTCCTGTATTGGGTGTGTATATATTTAGGATCTTTAGCTCTTCTTGTTACATTGATCCTTTTATCATTATGTAATATCCTTCTTTGCTTCTTTTGATCTTTGTTGCTTTACAGTCTATTTTATCAGCAAAAATTGCAACTCGTGCTTTCTATTTATTTATTTTTGCTCTCCATTAGGTTGGTAAATTTTTCTCCATCCCTTTGTTTTGAGTCTTTGTGTATCCTTGCATGTGAGATGGATCTGGATGTAGCATACCAATGGGTCTTGGCTTTTTTTGGCTGTCTGTGTTTTTGGATTGGAGGATTTAGTCGATTTAAATTTAGAATTAATAACAATATATGTTAGTTTGATATTGCCATTTAATGTTAACTGGCTGTTTTGCCCATTAGTTGATGCAAGTTCTTAATTATGTTGATGTTCTTTATTTTTTGGTATTGTTTAGAAAGGCTGATACTGGTTGTTCCTTTCTATTTGTAGTGGTTCTTTCAGAAGCTCTTGTAAAGCAGGCCTGGTGGTGATGAAATCTCTGAGTGCTTGCTTATTCACAAAAGATTTTATTTTTCCTTCATTTATGAAGCTTAGTTTGGCTGGATGTAAAATTCTGGGTTGAAAGCTCTTTTCTTTAAGGATGTTGAATATTGGCCCCCACTCTCTTCTGTCTTGTAGGGTTTCTGCTGAGAGATCTGCCATGAGTCTGATAGGCTTCCCTTTATGGGTAACCTGACCTTTCTCTCTGGCTGCCCTCAGTATTTTCTCTTTCATTTCAACCCTGGTGAATCTGGCGATTATGTGCCTTGAGGTTGGTCTTCTTGAGGAATATCTTTGTGGTGTTCTCTGTATTACCTGGAGTTGAATATTGTCCTGCCTTGCTAGATTGGGAAAGTTTTCCTGAATAATATCCTGAAGCGTATTTTCCAGCTTGGATTGATTCTCTTTGTCACATTCAGGTACACCTATCAAGCGTAGATTAGGTCTTTTCACATAGTCCCATATTTCTTGGAGACTTTGCTCGTTCTTTTTTATCCTTTTTTCTCTAATCTTGTCTTTTTGTTTTATTTCATTAAGTTGGTCTTCGACCTCTGATATCTTTTCTTCTGCTTGATCAATTTGGCTGTTAAAACTTGTACATAGTTCGCAAAGTTCTCCTGTTGTGTTTTTCAGCTCCATTAATTCACTTATGTTCCTCTCTAAATTGTGTGTTATTGTTAACATTTCATCAAACCTTTTTTCAAAGTTCTTAGTTTCTTTGCATTGGGTTAGAACAAGTTCTTTTAATTCCCAGAAGTTTCTTATCATCCACTTTTTAAAGCCTGCTTCTGCTAATGGAACACAGTCTTTCTCCATCAGGCCTTGTTCTGTTGCTGATGAGGAACTGTGATCCCCTGTAGAAGGAGAGGCGTTCTGATTTTGGGTATTCTCTGCCTTTTTAGGCTGGTTTCTTCCCTTCGTTATAGATTTATCCATCTGTGGTCTTTATAATTACCGTCTTTATAGTTGGGTTTCTGAATGGACGTCCAACTTGTTGATTCCCGGCACTAAAATCTGAGCAACCCACTACACCGGCCAAAACGGCGGCTTTAAGATTGATGGTGCTTTTCTGACTCTGCACCAAGAACCGCAGCACCAAGGCAGTGGCAAAACCGCCTCACCGGCCTTGAGAGTCACACTGGTGACCTGTGGGGCTCCTCCGCTGGGAATCTCCTGGTGGGTGAGCAACAAAAATTGATCTGAAAGTGTGGCGTCCTCTCGTTCTCTGCACTTTCAGTGGGAGCTACAATCCCGAGCTGCTAGTGATCAGCCATCTTGGATCTCTCTCGCCGAGTTTCACTCTTATCCCCCAGGCTAGAGTGCAATGGTGCCATCTTGGCTCACTGCAACCTCCGCCTCTCAGGTTCAAGCAATTCTTCTGCCTCAGCCTCCCCGAGTAGTTGGGATTACAAGCACTCACCACCATGCCTGGCTAATTTTGTATTTTTAGATGAGATGGGGTTTCATCATTTTTTTGTCAGGCTGGTCTTGAACTCCTGACCTCAGGTGATCCACCCACCTCGGCCTCCTAAAGTGCTGGGATTATAGGCGTGAGTCACTGTGCCTGGCTGATTTTTAAGTCTTTTGTAGAGACTAGGTCTCATTATATTGTCAGGGCTGGTCTCGTACTCCTGGGCTCAAGTGATCCTCTTGCTTGGTATCCCAAAGTTCTGGGATTACAGGCATGAGCCACCGTGCCCGGCCTCCAGCGGTTTTTCTGAGGGACTCCCACAGCACTAAATTAACGTTTCACTAGTGACAAACACAGAAAGATGCATGTACTTTAAAACTGAAATTTACGGAAGTAAAAGTGACAGGAACATAGGGAGAAAATGATTCTATAGCCTTCATAATTTTTTATAATACAAATAGGCAGCTATGTCTTGAAGATTACGAAAACATTCAGATTTTTAAAAATTCAGACTACTGGGTGTGGGTGGCTTGTGTCTGTAATCCCAGCTACTTGGGAGGCTGAAGTGAGAGGGTAGTTTTAGGCCAGATGTCCCAGACTAGACTGGACAACATAGCAAAACCCCCCATCTGTTAAAAAAAGTTTTAAACAATTATCTGGGCTTGGTGGAGCACACCTGTAGTCCCCACTCAGGAGACTGAGGTGGGAGGATCACTTGAGTCCAGGAGTTCAAGGCTTCAGTGAGCTATAATCATGCCACTGCACTGGAGCCTGGGTGACAGAGTGAGACCCTGTCTCAAAAAAAGAAAAAAAAATCAAAAAAAGGAAAGCCATCATTCATTGGAATGATGGCTGGGCACGGTGGCTCACACCTGTAATCCCAGCACTTTGGGGGGCCAAGGAGGGTGAATCACCTGAGGTCAGGAGTTTGAGACCAGCCTGGACAACATGGCAAAACTCTGTCTCTAGTAAAAATACAATAATTGGCTGGTTTTGGTGGTGTGCACCTGTAGTCCCAGCTACTCTGGAGACTGAGGCAGGAGAATTGCTTGAACCTGGGAGGCAGTGGTTGCAGTGAGCCAAGATCGCACCATTGCATTCCAGCCTAGGCAGCAGAGTGAGACTCTGTCTCAAGAAAAAAAAAAAATTCACTGGAGTGAGATTTTCATTCATTTATTGTCATTCATTAAATATCTAGTAAGTGCCTATTATTTGCTCTGCACTGTGCTAGATGTGCCATGGTCAAGAGGATTGTGTTGCCCTGAAATAGTCAACTTGGATTACATAATTTAAAATGACCTCAGTGAAGAGAAAAAGATATCTGAAAAAGCCATTGTGATAGTATGGGGCATTTTCTAATTAGTTCCTGTATTAATAAAAAATATGTGTATGATGGAAATAAGGAAATATGACTAAAGATGAATAGAGAAAGTTCCACAAATCTGTAAAAATGGCATGAGGAACACTAAAGCTCAAATGAGGGGAGAATTGCAAAGCCACTAAGGACAAGTAAAACAGTTTTATAGTCCAGACACAGTGACTCACACCTGTAATCCCAGCACTTTGGGAGGCTGAGGTGGGTGAATCACCTTAGGTCATGAGTTTGAGACCAGCCTGGCCAACATGGTGAAACCCTGTCTCTACCAAAAATAAAAAAATTAGCTGGGCATGGTGGTGCGTGCCTGTAGTGCAGCTACTCTGGAGGCTGACGTAGGAGAATCGCTTGAACCCAGGAGGTGGCAGTTGTAGTAAGCCAAGATTGTGACACTGCACTCCAGCCTGGGCAACAGAGTGAGACTCTGTCTCAAAAACAAAAAAAGGATTACATTTATCTCAAGAAGATAAAAGAAGACCTAGGTCTGATGCTTGGGCTGTGTAGTGTGAATAAGTGACAGAGGAAGAAGCAGAACCCTTTGGGTCTGTCTTCTGTGTCAAAGAAAATGGTCTGGATACTGAAAAATGTAAAACAAAAGTGGGTCTGAAGGAACTGGAGCCCAAGATGAGTGAGAAGTTTGAGAATATATAAATTGCACAGTGATCTAAGTAACTTTCAATTATCTGGTTTACGTGAATTATATCCAGTTTACTCAGAGAGCCCTGAATGAGTAGATGAACAGATATTCTGTTATTTGAAAATCAAGGAGAATGAAATCAAGATCAGATATAGGCAAACACAGTGGCAATTTCTTTTTTCTTTTCTTTTTCTTTTTTTTATTTTTGAGATGGAATCCCACTCTGTTGCCCAGGCTGGAGTGCAGTGGCGTGATCTCGGCCCACTGCAACCTCCGCCTCCTGGGTTCAAGTGATTCTCCTGCCTCAGCCTCCCCAGTAGCTGGGATTACAGGCGCCTGCCACAGCGCCCAGCTAATTTTTTGTAATCAGGCTGGTCTTGAACTTCTGACGTCGTGATCCACATGCCTTGGCCTCCCAAAGTGCTGGGATTACAGGCATGAGCCACTGTACCTGGCTACAGTGGCAATTTCTAATAGGAGAAGGTGGAGCTCTCAGATTATATGCTGGTGAAACTGGTCTTGATTCTCGGCAAGATTCAAAAAAGAATCCTTCAAAGTATCATTTATGTGGTTGTATAAAGGAAACACATTCTTAGAAGTGAGAGTTTGCTAGAAATGTGTATTTTCAGATTAACCTTACTTTATTTTTTCTTATTTTTTTTTTTTTTGAGACGGAGTTTCGCTCTTGTTACCCAGGCTGGAGTGCAATGGCGCGATCTCGGCTCACCGCAACCTCCGCCTCCCAGGTTCAGGCAATTCTCCTGCCTCAGCCTCCTGAGTTGCTGGGATTACAGGCACGCGCCATCATGCCCAGCTAATGTTTTGTATTTTTAGTAGAGATGGGGTTTCACCATGTTGACCAGGATGATCTCGATCTCTTGACCTCGTGATCCACCCGCCTCGGCCTCCCACAGTGCTAGGATTACAGGCTTGAGCCACCGCGCCCGGCCTATTTTTTCTTTTTTTTGAGACAAGATGTGGCTCTGTTGCCCAGGCTGGAGTGCAGTGGCATGATTACAGCTCACCACAACCTCCACCTCCTGGGCTCAAGCCATCCTCCCACCTCAGCCTCTTGAGTAGCTGGGACTACAGGTGCACACCATCATGCTTGGCTAGTTTTGCAATTTTTTTTTTTTTTGTAGAGACAGGGTTTCCACATTTTGCCTAGGCTGTTTTCCAACTCCTTGGTTTTTCAAAATACTAGGATTACAGATGTGAGTCACTGTGGCGGGCTAACTTTACTTTCTTTCTTTTATCATTATTAATGACTTTGTAAAAGAAGGAATGCAAATGACAGGAAATCTTGACTTTCCTAAGGCTATAGACTAGGTTTCTCAGAGGACCTTCCAGACTGCAAGGTCCTTGAATGTGAATGATTGTGCCTCGTTTGTCATTGTGTCCTCCAGTGCCCGCCTGAAACAGATTTTTCTTTTTTGAAGAAACATGCTGAGCTTTAGCTATTTATTTATTTATACACATTAGTTATACGTATTTATGCCGTACATGAGGTATTGATACACGCATGCAATGTGTAATGATCAAATCAGGGTAGTTGGAATGTTACATATTTATCATTTCTCTGTGTTAAAAGCATTCCAAATCTTCTAGCTATTTTGAAACATGATAAATTATTATTAACTATACTCACCCTAGTGTTTTATCAAACACTAGAACTTATTCCTTCTATTGAACTGTATTTTCATACCCATTACCTAACCTCTCTTCATCTCCGCTTCCTCTTACCCTTCCTGGCCTCTGTAACCACCATTCTATTCTCTACCTCCGTGAGATCAAATTTTTAGCTCTCACATATGAATGAGAACATGCAATATTTGTCTTTTTGTGCCTGGCTTATTTCACTTAACATAATATCTTCCAGTTCCATCCATGTTGCTGCAACTGGCAGGATTTGATTTTATTCTTTTCTTATGGCTGAATAATATTCCATTCTGTATATATACACATATATATATATGTTTCACATTTTGTTTTCTTTCTTTTTTTTTTTTTAAGATGGGGTTTCACCATGTTGGTCAGGCTGGTCTTGAACTCCTGACCTCAGGTGATCCGCCCGCCTTCGCCTCCAAAGTGCTTGGATTACAGGCATGAGCCACTGCGCCTGGCCCTTTTTTTTTTTTTTTAGTCACATTTTGTTTTCTCTCTCTCTTTTTTAATACCACATTTTCTTTATCCATTAATCCACTGATGGACTCTCTTAGGATTACATTCATTGGCTATTGTGAATATGCTGCAATTAACATGCTAGTGCAGATATCTCTTTGAAATACTAATTTCCCTGGTTTTGGGTACATACCCAGCAGTGGAATTGCTAGATTATGTGGTGGTTTCCTTTTTAGTTTTCTGAGGCACTTCTGTACTGTTTTCTACAGTGCCTGTGCTATTTTACATTCCCAGCAACAGTGTAGAAGTGCTCCTCTTCTCTATATCCTTGTTAGCATCTGTTGTCTTCTTTTACTTCTTCTTCTTCCTCTTCCTCTTCCTCCTCCTCCTCTTCTTCTTCTTCCTCCTCCTCTTCTTCTCCTCCTCTCCTCCTCCTCCTCCTCCTCTTCTCTTCTTCTTCTCCTTCTTCTCCTTCTCCTTCTCCTTCTCCTTCTTCGAGTCTTACTCTTGTTGCCCAAGCTGGAGTGCAATGGCACAATCTTGGCTCACTGCAGCCTCTGTCTTCTGGGTTTAAGTGATTCTCCTGTCTCAGCCTCCTGAGTAGCTGAGATTACAGGTGCCCACCACCACGCCCAGCTAATTTTTATAATTTTAGTAGAGACGGGCTTTCTCCATGTTGGTCCAGCTGGTCTTGAACTCTTGATCTCAGGTGATCCACCCACCTCAGACTCCCAAAGTGCTGGGATTACAGGCATGAGCCACCACACCCGGCTTATTCTTTTTTATTGATTAAAAAAAATTAAAATAGAGGTAAGGTCTCACTCTGTCACCCAGGCTGGAGTGCAGTGGTGCAATCACAGCTCACTGCAGCCTCAGCCTTCTGGGCTCATGCAATCCCCCTGCCTCAGCCTTCTGAGTAGCTGGGACTACAGGCACCCACCACCATGCCTGGCTAATTTTTTATTTTTTATGGAGACAGGGTCTCACTATGTTGAAATGATATTGCATTGTGGTTTTCATGTGCATATCTCTGATGACTAGTGATGTTAAGCATTTTTTTTCATATACCTGTTTGCCATGTGTATATCTTCTTTTGAGAAATGTCTATTCAAATCCTTTGACCATTTTAAAATCAGATTATTATTATTTTTTGCTGTTGAGCTGTTTGAGTTTCTTTCATATTCTGGTTATTAGTCCCTTGGCAGATGGCTAGTTTGCAGATATTTTCCTCTATTCCATGGATTATTTCTCTCTCTGTTTTTTTTTTTAATTTTTTTATTTTTTTATTTTGGAGATAGGGTTTCACTCTGTCACCCAGGTTGGAGGACAGTGGTGCGATCGCAGCTTATTGTAGTCTTAGCCTCCTGGGCTCAGGTGATCCTCCCACCTCAGCCTCCTGGGTAGCTGGGACTACAGGTGTGTGCCAGCATACCTGGCTGATTTTTTGTAGAGACAATGTTTTGCTATGTTACCTGGGCTAATTTCAAACTCCTAGGCTCAAGCAATCTGCCTGCCTCAGCTTCCCAGAATGCAGGGATTATAGGCATGAGCCACTGCTCCTGGCCTCTGTGAGTTGTCTCTTCACATTGTTGATTGTTTCCTTTGTTTTACAGAAGCTTTTTAGCTTGACATAATCCAATTGTCCGTTTTGCTTTAGTCATCTGTGCTTTTCAGGTCTTACAGAAAAAAATTTTTTGCCCAGATGAATATACTGGAGCAATTCCCCAATGTTTTCTTCCAGTAGTTTCATAGTTTCAGGTCATAGAATCAACTATTTAATTCATTTTGAGTTTATTTTAATGTGTGGTGAGAGATATAGGTCTAGTTTCATTCTTGGCATAGAGTTATCTAGTTTTTCCAGTACCATTTATTGAAAAGACTGTCCTTTCCCAATTGTATGTTTTTGGTGCCTTTCTCAATAATGAGTTGTTGTAAATGTGTGTATTTATTTCTTGGTTCTCTATTCAGTTTTATTGGTCTACTTATTTGTTTTTATGCCAGTACCATTGCCGTTTTGGTGACTATACTTTGCAACAAATTTTAAAGTCATATAGTGTGTTGCCTCTAGCTTTGTTCTTTTTGCTTAGGATTGCTTTGGCTATTTGGGGTTTTTTGCAGTTCCATATAAATTTTAGACTTACTGTTTCTATTTTTGTGAAGAATGTCATTGGTAGTTTAATAGGGATTACATTGATCTATAAATTGCTTTGGAAGGCCGGGAATGGTGGCTTATGCCTGTGATCCCAGCACTTTGGGAGGCTGAGGCAGGGGCGAATCACGAGGTCAGGAGTTCAAGACCAGCCTGGCCAAGATGGTAAAATCTTGTCTCTACTAAAAATACAAAAATTAGCAAGGCACAGTGGCAGGTGTCTGTAATCCTAGCTACTTGGGAGGCTGAGGCAGAAGAATCACTTGAATCCAGGAGGTGGAGGTTGCAATGAGTTGAGATCATACCATTGCACTCTAGCCTGGGCAACAGAGCAAGACTCTGTCTCCAAAAAAAAAAGAACAAAAAAATTGCTCTGAGAAGTATTGTCATTTTAACAATATTAATCTAATCTATGAGCATTAAATATTTTTCTATTTTTTAACGTCCTCTTCCATTTATTTCATCAAAGTTTTTTTTTTTTTTTTAGACAGAGTGTCATCCTTGTCACCCAAGCTGGAATGCAATGGCATTCTTGGCTCACTGTAACCTCTGCCTCCTGGGTTCAAGTGATTCTCCTGCCTCAGCCTCCCAAGTAGCTGGAATTCCAGGCGCCTGCTACCACATCTAGCTAATTTTTGTATTATTAGTAGAGATGGGGTTTTGCCACGTAAGCCAGTCTGGTCTTGAACTCCTGACCTCAAGTGATCTGTTCACCTTGGCCTCCAAAAGTGCTGGATTACAGTCATGAGCCACCATGCCCAGCCTAATTTTGGTTCCTTTGTTGATTTTTCTGTCTGAAAGATCTGTCTAGTTTTGAAAGTGGGGCATTGAAATGATCTACTATTCTCGTGTGGGGGTCTATCTCTGTCTTTAGCTCTAATAATATTTGCTTTATATATCTGGGTGCCTCAGTATTGGATGCATATGTATTTGCAACTGTTATATTGAGTTGACCCTTTTATCATTATATAATGACCTTCTGTGTCTCTTTTTACAGTTTTTGATGTTGTTGATTTTATCGGATGTAAGTATAGCTACTCCTGCTCTTTTTTGGTTTTCATTTGCATGAAATATTTTTTTTTCCCATCCTTCACTTTCAGTTTATGTGTGTCTCTATAGGTGAGGTGAGTTTCTTGTAGGCAGTTTGTAGTTTGGTCTTTTTATTTTTATCCATTCAGCCATTCTATGTTCTTAAATTGTTGCATTTAGCCCATTTACATTCAATGCTATTATTGACAGATGAGGACTTCCTATTGCCTGTGTTACCTGTTTTCTGGTTGTTTTCTAACTCTTCTTTCTTTCTTACTGTCTTCCTTTGTGGTTACTTTCTCTAGTAGCGTGGTTCACTTTCTTGCTTTTATATTTTTGTGTTTATTACAGGTTTTTGTTTTGTGGTTACCATGGAGGTTACAAAAAATCCTATAGTTATAAGAAGTCATTTCAAACTAATGACAACTTTGTTTGTAAAGAAAAGAAATAAATAGCAAAAACAAAACTAAAAAACTCTACACTTTTATTTCATTCCCCTTATATTTTCATTTTTTTGTGGTCTCAATTTATATTTTTTATCTTAATTTATTTTTTTTTCCTGAGATGGAGTCTTGCTCTGTGGCCCAGGCTGGAGAGCAATGTCACAATCTCAGCTCACTGCAAGCTTTCTCCCAGCTTCAAGCGATTTTCCTGTCTCAGCCTCCTGAGTAGCTGGGATTACAGGCGCCCACCACCATGCCCAGCTAATTTTTGTATTTTTAGTAGAGATGGGGTTTCAGTGTGTTGGCCAGGCTGTTCTCAAACTCCAAACCTCAGGTGATCTACCAGCCTCTTGGCCTCCCAAAGTGTTGGGATTATAGGCATGGGCTACCATGCCCAGCCTTTGTCTTAATTTATACATTTTAAAATAATTCTCTTTCCCATTGGTCTATATGACACATTAATTTATATCTTTTTATGATGTCTTCCACTTAATAAATTGCTGCAGTTATTATTTTTTACATATTTGTTTTTCAATCTTAAAACATGAGTGGTTTCCACACCACAATTACAATTTTAGAGTATTCTGAATTTCTCCATGTATTTACTTTTATCAGTGAGTTTTGTATCTTCAGATTATTTCGTGTTGCATGTTAGCATCCTTTTCTTTCAGATTGAGGAACTTCCTTTAGGATTTCTTGTGAGACAGATCTGATTGTGACAAATTCTCTCAGCTTTTGTTTATCTGGGAAAGTATTTCTCCTTCATGTGGGAAGGATAACTTTACTGGATACAGTATTTTTAGCCAAAAAAATTTTTTTCCTTCACTTTGTCTTTTTTTGTTTGTTTGTTTGATTTTTAGACAGAGGCTTGCTCTGTGGCCAGGCTGGAGTGTAGTGGCATGATCTTGGCTCACTGCAACCTGTGCCTCCTGGGTTCAAGCGATTCTCCTGCCTCAGCCTCCTGAGTAGCTGGGACTACAGGCATGCACCACCACGCCCAGCTAATTTTTGTAATTTTAGTAGAGACGGGATTTCATCATGTTGGCCAGGATGGTCTTGATCTCTTGACCTCATGATCTGGCCACCTTGGCCTCCCAAAGTGCTAGGATTACAGGTGTGAGCCACCACCCCGGGCATTTTTCCTTCACTTTGAATATGTCATATTACTTCTTCCTGTCCTGTAAGTGTTCCACTGAAAAGTCTGCCACCAGACATATTGTAGCTCCTTTATATGTTATTCGTTTTGTTTTTCTTGCTGCTTTTAGGATTCTTTCCTTGTCCTTGTCCTTTGAGAGTTTGAGTATTATATGCTTTGGAGTAGTCTTATTTTAATTGAATCTCCTTTGTGATTTTTGGATATTAATATCTCTCTCAAGATTTGCATACTTCTTTGTTACTATTTATTTGAATAAACTTTCTATCCCTATCTCTTTCTCTACTTTGTCTAAGAGTCAGTGACTCTTCAATTTGCTATTTTGAGGCTATTTTCTATATCTTTAAGTGTTTTTTCATTCTTTTTTCCTTTTTTCTCCTCTGCGTATTTTCAAATAGCCTTTGAGCTCACAAATTCTTTCTTTTGCTTGATCAATTCTTCTGTTGACACACTTGATGCATTTTTAAACTTGTCAGTTTCATCTTTCAGCTCCAAGATTTCTGTACTTAAAAAATTATTTCAATGTCTGTTAACTTTGTCTGCAAAATTTTAGAATTGCTTCTCTGTATTTTATTGAAGTTCTTTGCGCTTCCTCAAAATAGCTATTTTGAATTCTTTGTCTGAGAGGTCATATGTCTCTGTCTCTCCGAGGTCATATGTCTCTGTCTCTCCAAGGTCAGTCACTGGTGTTTTATTTAGTCAGTCTGGTGAGGCTATATTTGTTCTTAATGTTCCCAGTGCTTGTGGACATTCATTGATGTCCAGGCATTGAAGAGTTTGATATTTATTACAGTTCTCAGTCTGGCTTTGTTTCTGTCCTTCAGAGGGCCTTCAGAAGATTCAAAGAGAACAACTATTGGGTTCTTGTCTATGGTCACTGTAGCCATTTCAGTACCAGAGGGCACCCTAAGCCCAATTATGCTGTGACTCTCTTGCAGCCTCCTAGATACCCAGCCCCGATGGATGTGGGGATGATTAGGGAGAAATCCCTGGATTCCAAGGGAAAGTTATTCGCTCATTTTCTTCCTTATCACCCAAATGCCCAAATAAGAGTCTCTCTCAGCACTGAGCTGCCTGAAGTTGGCAGAGGGGTGATATGGGCACTTCTGTGGCCATCACAGCTGGTGTTATGCTAGGTCACACCCCAAGAACATAGCTTCTCTGAACAGTGCAGCACCAGGGTTCACACAATGACTGAGGTCACTATGACCTGGCTGCAACTAAAATTTATTGAGACTTTACTACCCTTCCCTTCCCCACCCACCCTTCCAGCACACAGATTCTTCCTACAATCTATTTAGCTGCCTAGGGTTAAAGGAGGAGTGGTGTTAACAATGTGAGATTGTCTCTTCCACTGTTTTCAATGTGTCTTTTCTTGTTATTATGCTAAAACCAGGTACTGTGATTGCTTTTCTGATTTTTTAATTCTTGCGAAGGTGCTTTCTTGCATGGAGAGTTGTCCAGTTGGAGGTTCCTGTGTGGGGACAATTATTGAAGTGTTCTATTCAGCCATCTTGTTTTACCTCTGTTAAAACAGTTCTTTTTTTTTTTTTTTTTTTGAGACAGTCTTGCTTTGTTGCCAGGCACCAGGCTGGAGTGCAGTGGTGCAATCTCAGCTCACTACAACCTCCGCCTCCCAGGTTCAAGCAATTCTCCTGCCTCAGCCTCCTGAGTGGCTGTGACCACAGGTACGCATCACCACACCCAGCTAATTTTTGTATTTTTTAGTAGAGACGGGGTTTCACCATGGTCTCGATCTCCTGACTTTGTGATCCGCTTGCCTCGGCCTCCCAAAGTGCTGGGATTACAGGTGTGAGCCACTGTGCCCCGCGAAAACAGTTCTTAATAGTTTGCTGAAGTCTGTGCTCTGGCAAGCAAATGTGCCACTGGATGAAGAAGATAGAAATATAGACCAGATGCTAGTACAAATGAGTGGTTACTGGTTAGATAATCTTGCTTATAAAGTGTTTAGCCAATAGATCAATATCAAACTAGACAAATGAAAAATTCAAATTGTGAAACAGTACCATCTCCAAAAAAAAAAAAAGAAAAAGTACACATGGGCACCCTGGCCATTGACTTGATATTTAAGGGTGGCACAGCCTGACCTGTAACCCTGCATATTCTCTGGTGTGACTGATGCTATTCAGGGTTCAGGGCAATGCATCTGCATATCCTGTTATATATCCTTAAAAAAGGGGTTAGGAGCTGAATTAGAATGATGTAAAGGTCTTTAGGTTGTACTGTTGCCAACCTTGGAGATGGGCACTGCTTTGGAGCATAGAAAACACTTGAGTGGCAAAAAACAAAAAACACTTAAGGGATAAAATACATTAATTACAGAACTTGACAAATCCTTCCTCTCAGATGCTACAAATACATTAGATTCTCACATAATGAAGCCTCTTTTCTCAGTAGTACTGGGCATCTATTTCTTTGCTTCTCTAGGTTTTCCAATTCAAGTTGCTCACAAATTAGCATTGTATTTGCAACACACAAACCTAGCAGCTGAGGTGCATTTGCAATAACGAGCAATTCATATTACAAAATATGTATATATGTGGTTTAGACGTAAGGGGCTTAAAATGGATAACTGATTCTTTACATTGGCAACCAAATGGACACAGTGCTATAATTGTGAGTAGTTTTATTTTATTATTTTATTTTTAGTTTTAGTTTTTGAGATGGAGTCTCGCTCTGTCGCCCAGGCTGGAGTACAATGGTGTGACCTCAGCTCACTGCAACCTCCGCTTCCCAGGTTCAAGCAATTCTCCTGCCTTAGCCTTCTGAGTAGCTGGGATTACAGGCGCATGCTACCATGCTTAGCTAATTTTTGTATTTTTAGTAGAGATGGGATTTCACCATGTTGGTCAGGCTGGACTCGAACTCCTGACCTTGTGATCCAACTGTCTTGGCCTCCCAAAGTGCTGGGATCACAGGAGTGAGCCACCACACCTGACTGTGAATACTTTTATTTTTATAAAAATATATTAAGCCTGTAATTCCAGCACTTTGAGAGACTGAGACAGGAGGATCACTTGAGCCCAAGAATTTGGGACCAGACTGGGAAGCTAGTGAGACCCTGTACACACACGCACACACACACACACACACACACACACACGCACGCACGCACACACAAGCACAATTCCTTAGACTTCGTAGGGCAAGTCTGCAGTGAGCCAAGAACACATCACTGCACTCCAGCCTGGATGACAGGGCAAGACGCTGTCTTAAGGAAAAAAACCCAAAACATATATATATATATATATAATATGCATCATATCTAGTATATATAAAATATGTATTTATATGTATTTATATATATATGTATTTTATATAGGTGTATATGAAGGTTTACTGAAATTTTCAAAAAACTAGATTTATTTATCTATTTATTTATTTTTTGATACTGAGTCTAGCTCTGTCTCCCAAGCTGGAGTACAGTAGTGTGACCTTGGCTCACTGCAACCTCTGCCTCCCAGGTTCAAGCAATTCTTCTGCTTCAGCCTCTCAAGTAATTGGAATTACAGGTGTGTGCCACCATGCCCATCTAATTTTTGTACTTTTAGTAAGAGATGGGGTTTCACCATGTTGGCCAGAAAGGTCTCAATCTCCTGACCTCGTGATCTGCCTACCTCGGCCTTTCAGAGTGCTGGGATTATAGGCGTGAGTCACTGCACCTGAATGTTTACAGAAAACAGTGTGACTTTTCTAGGTTTAGAATAAATTATTTTGAAAATCAAAGCTAAACATTTAAGACAGATAACAATCACTGTCCAGGATGGAAATTCTAAATGATAATAATGGTTGATAAAATGAGAAAAGAAATCATATATGAAATAAAAATTTAAATATTTACATTATTCATTTCAACTAGGTTATAGAAAGTCATATTGAATAATTATATACACACACATATTTGAACTACCACAAAGAAAAACCCAAAAAAGTAGAAAATTAAGGAATGCTTCACTGATTTTATACCTGTTGTTAAAAAAATAGTTCAGGCTTTTGGCTTAAATCACAAAGTGACAAAACATTTTTCAGTTTTAAACATTGATCAAAAGATTGCTCAAATCAAATCTGCTAAGAAATAAGTCTGGATGACCCCTGGAAGCACATTTCTTTCCCTCTTTTGGTAGTTTAGCATGGAGCTGGCTCATCAGGACTGAGCCTGTCTGCAGAGGTACAGCTAGGCCACTGGGTGAGGCTAATGTTCCCAGGAGGTAGACATTCTTCAGTGCTGTTCCCAAGACCCTTGGTATGTCACTCTAGCCTTGGTGTTCTTCCTGGACCCTTGATTTTTTTTTCTTTCTTGGAGAAACTAGGTTGTTTCTACTCCCTTTTAGTTCAATTGATAAATATGTAACAGTGAGGAGCCAAGGTCCTGTCTTCCTGACTGCTATTTATGGCATGTCCAGTCTTTTGCCTCAGGCTGGCCCCAGGGACTTTGACCAACGAGCATTTAGAACATCTAGGTTAGGGCCAGATTATACCTGTAATCCCATCACTTTTGGAGGTGCAGACGGGTGGATCACTTGAGGTCAGGAGTTTGAGACCGGCCTGGCCAACATGGTGAAATCCCCATCTCTACTAAACCTACTAGAATTAGCTAGGCATGGTGATGATGCCTGTAATCCCAGCTACTGGGGAGGCTGAGCCAGGAGAATTGCTTGAACCCAGGAGGCAGAGATTGCAGTGAGCTGAGATGGTGCCACTACATACACTCCATCCTGCATGACAGAGCGAGACTCCATCTCAAAAACAAAAAACAAAACAAAACAAAAAAAACAGAACATCTAGGCCAGGCCTGTATTATAAAATAGCAAGAGTTCATGGAACTTAGCCGGGCGCGGTGGCTCAAGCCTGTAATCCCAGCACTTTGGAAGGCTGAGGCAGGCGGATCACGAGGTCAAGAGATTGAGACCATCCTGGTCAATATGGTGAAACCCCATCTCTACTAAAAATACAAAACATTAGCTGGGCATGGTGGCACATGCCTGTAATCCCAGCTACTCAGGAAGCTGAGGCAGGAGAATTGCCGGAACCCAGGAGGCGGAGGTTGCGGTGAGCCGAGATCGCGCCATTGCACTCCAGCCTGGGTAATAAGAGTGAAACTCCGTCTAAAAAAAAAAAAAAAAAAGAAAGAGTTCATGGAACTGGTGTGCTCTACCAGTAAATCCTATTAGATGCACCATATGGCACTAGTGGTGTGTGTCTGTAGCTTTGTGATATCCTCCACCCCAAGCACAATAAAGCTTACGATAAAGGCTTGCTAAAGTAAAGTATACATACTATAATTTGAGCCAAAAATCCAGAAATATTCTTGAAATCGCTTATGCCACTCTGAATTTGTTGGATGTTAATTAGCTAGTAGAAATAATATTCTCTGGAACAAAGACTCAATGCAATATTCTTTTTTTTGTTTTGTTTTGTTTTTGTCTTTTCAAGCAACTGAATACTTTTATTAACATGGTAAGTTTTTTTTTTTTTTAACATGGTAGTGTTTTGACCTCAAATATTTGTTAGATCTGCTACTGAAATGAACTTATAGCTGGACAACGTATGAACCTTGAGGATGCCTGTTCCAGTCCAGTTTAGGGTCCAATGCAGACAGTTCCATACTCTCATCCCCCAGCCCAAGGGCCTTTGCAAATCTTTCATTTTATGCCAAGTTCCCTAACAGGGGACTATATCAACTTGCACAGAATATCAAGATCTCATCCTCTATTTTAGGTTCCATGTCAAATAAAGCTGAGTTAGGTTGCCCAAACACTCACCAGATAGATTACATCAGATAGTGTACCACATAAAACTGAAATTTTGAACAAAATACATCTCTCCACCTTTGGTCTCACACAGAAATTAAAGTCTCCAAATATAGACAATACTAACTGTTCTCCAGCTCTTCTCCAGAATCATGAGTCCCAGCCAGGTCGGCCCATCTGCACTCCCGGTTAAAGTCTGGTCCTTTCCTCAGCAGTTGCCACATGGAACCGTCTTCCAGAATGAATGCCGCTCCTTCAGCACCTCCAGAGCTGGAGAACTCCAACTGTGAGTCTCAGGCGCCACACACAGACCCAAAGTTCCAGGGAGCTATCAGGTCACACAAGAAAGAGCAAAGCACCTCAAAAATTTAGAAATAACAACCAAAGCCCGGGAACAAATGTGACTGCTGCAAGAGCTTACAATCTAGGCCCTAATTCCTGCATGTGAGAGCATTTTCCAAACAAAATTACTTTCCAAACAAAAACACTGAACAATCAAAACTCATATTGAGGTCATTAACCACAGACCATAGCAGAAAACGTAGTGGTAAGTGAGACAGAGCGTAGACAGAGGAAAAGAGAGAAAACAAAAGGCTCTCTGGTTTCAGCTTCTCCAGGGTGTCAGCCAATCTCCACGAGTTGACCAGAATCCATTGGCTGCAAACCGCCGACCGCGCTCACGAAGACTCGCTCTTCTCTATCCGCTGGACCAGCTCCACCAGCATCTCTGCCATCTTCGCGATCTCCTTGGCCTTCTCCTCTGCCTTCTCGCACCTCTTGGCAGCCCAACCCTCGGCCGTGTCGCCTGGGCTCTGGAGGTGGTTGAGGGCGCTCTACTCCGAGGCCTCCACCTGCGTTTTGATCTGGATGAGCTTATTGTCCATGTCCCACAGCTTGCTGCGGTTCTGCAGGTACGCCCGCCCATGCTCGCGCCTTAGCAACCTCAATACAATATTCTTTTTTTTTTTTCCTTGAGACAGGGTCTCGCCCTGTCACCGAGACTGGAGTGCAGTGGCACGATCTTGACTCACTGCAGTTTCCACTGCCAGGTTCAGGCAATTCTCATGCCTCAGCCTCCTGAGTAGCAGGGATTACAGGTGCATGCCAACATGTCTAGCTAATTTTTGTATTTGCAGTAGAGATGGGGTTTCACTATGTAGGCCAGGCTGGTCTTGAACTCCTGACTTCAAGTGATCTGCCTGTCTTGGCCTCCCAAAGTGCTGGGATTACAGCACTGTGGCCTGGCCTAAGTACAGTACACCATGCCTGGCCGAACTACAGTATTCTTGATCTGCCCAAACACTGAACACCCTGATAAAGCATAAACAACATCATTTTTGAATATATGAGGAAAATGCTTATTAAATTTTGTTAAAGTAATTGGATTTAACTTAGACAAGATGTGCAATGCACTAGAAAAGTTAAACAAAACAAAAGAAGAGCAATTTGTGGGCTTTTTGGGAAAATGAAATTTATTTTGAAGTTGTGCTAGTCACAGTTATTTGGTATTACTATTTCTAATGTCATTAGATATATTAGCAAAAACCTAACATATCTAAGTTTCACGATGGAGAAAACATTTGTTGTTGTTATTATTATTATTATGGAGATTGAGTCTTACTCTGTCACCCAGGTTGGAGTACAGTGGTGCAATCTCAGCTCACTGCCACCTCCGCCTCCCAGGTTCAAGTGATTCTCCTGCCTCAGCCTCCTGAGTAGCTGGGATTACAAGTGCCTGCTACCACACCCAACTAATTTTTGTATTTTTAGTAGAGATGGGATTTCCACATGCTGGCCAGGCTGGTCTTGAACTCCTGACCTTATGATCAGCCCACCTCAGCCTCCCAAAATGTTAGCATTACAGGTGTGAGCCACCCAGCCAGAAAACATTTTTTAAATTTTAGAGAAAATAGTTCTTTTTTTTTTCTGAGTCCGCTTGCCAGAGAAGAGAAAATAGTTCTAAGACAAAATATATTGAACAAGATGACAATCAAATAAAATATGCAGAAATAAGAGCAAAGAAACAAAAAAGTTTATATAAATTTCATAAATGAGATGATTCATGTACAAATAACCATTCAACATTTCCATAGAGCATGTTTTCTAGCTATGATAGATTGAAGAGATATTTGAACAAATCAATTATCATACTTTAATTTTAGTTTTCTTTGTAATGCCCCAGCATTATAAAAACTTTGAAACAACTTAATAAATATTCTCCTTCATTTTTTTTTTTTTGAGACAGAGTCTTGCTCTGTTGCCCAGGCTACAGTTCAGTGATGCGGTCTTAGCTCACAGCAACCTCCACTGTCCGTGTTCAAACGATTCTCCTACCTCAGCCCCTTGAATAGCTGAGACTATTTTTGTATTTTGGGTAGAGATGGGGTTTCACCATGTTGGCCAGGCTGGTCTTGAACTCCTGACCTCAGGTGATCCACCCGCCTCAGCCTCCCAAAGTGTTGGGATTACAGGTGTGAGCCACCACACCTGGCCAGAACTTAGTAAATATTCTATGAATAAATTGTTTTTAAAAGATTTTAGACCAGGCATGATGCCTTGTGCCTGTAATCCTAGCACTTTGAAGGCCAAGGTGGGAAGATTGCTTGAGGCCAGGAGTTCAAAATTTTGCCTCAGCAAAATAGCCAGACATCCATCTCTAGTATTTTTTTTTTTAAAGTAAAAAAAATTAAAAACTGCAATATAACTGAAAGCAATTTGTATAGTAAAATTAAAATATCTGCAATATTTTTGTTATAATTATTTATATGCATTACAATAAACAATTAATGGCATCATTTTATTATGTTATATGATGCTAGTGGTAAGATTAGTGCTTACTTTGGGGCTGGGTGCAGTGGCTAACACCTGTAATCCTAGCAATTTGAAAGACTGAGGTGGGTGGATCAGTTGAGTCCAGGAGTTTGATGTGAGCCTTAGCAATATGGCTAAACGCTATTACTACAAAAAATGCAAAAATTAGCTGAGCATGCTGGCTTTCTACCAGCTACTCAGGAGGCTGAAGTGGGAGGACGACTTGAGTCTGGGAGGCAGAGGTTGCAGTGCTCAGACAGCACCACTGCACTCCAGCCTGTGTGACAGGATACCCTGTCTCCAAAAAAAAAAGAATAGTGCTCACTTTGTGGGATACAGAATAGAAAGGGGCATAAACATGCACAAAGGTATTGAGTTATACACTTAAGCTTTGTGCACTTTACTGTATATAGGTTGTAGCTCAGTGTGAATGTTTAAAAATTCATGGTTCATTTTTGGTTTTTGTTTTGAGAAGGAGTCTTGCTTTGTCGCCTATACCGGAGTGCAATGGCATGATCTCAGCTCACTGCAACCTCCATCTCCCAGGTTCAAGTGATTCTCCTGTCTCAGCCTCCCGAGTAGCTGGGATTATAGGCACCTACCACCATGCCCGGCTAATTTGTGTGTTTTTAGTACAACCAGTGTTTCACCATGTTGGCCAGGCTGGTCTTGGACTCCTGACCTCAGGTGATCTTCTTGCCTCGGCCTCCTAAAGTGCTGGGATTACAGGTGTGAGCCACTAAGCCTGGCCCATGGTTCATTTTTTAACATAAATATGGCATCAGCTGAGTGAAGTTTCTCCAAATTAATAAAAAAATTTGTCCGGTGTGGTAGCTCACGCCTATAATCTCAGCACTCTGGGAGGCCAAGGCAGGTGGATCACCTGAGGTCAGGAGTTTGAGACGAGCCTGGCCAACATAGTGAAACTCCGGTCTCTACTAAAAACACAAAAATCAGCTGGGCTTTGTGTTGCACACCTGTAATCTGAGCTATTCAAGAGGCTGAGGCAGGAGAATCACTTGAAGCCAGAGGCGAAGGTTGCAGTGAGCTGAGATCACACCACTGTACTCCAACCTGGGCGTTTTAGCAAAACTCTGTCTCAGAAAAAAAAATTATATATCTATAACCACTCAAAAATGTTTGTCTGCACTGGTCTTGCTGCCAGGAGAAAACGAAATAGGGGAAAGTTTTGATTGTTATCTCTAGTTTCAGCAAAATAGAGATTTTGCTGAAAAATGAAGGCAAAAAAAATAAAGTTTAAAATAAATATCTAATTTTTAAATTACATATGTCTTTAAAACTCATCCAGATGTCATCAGTCCACTAACAGAATAGCCAGAGATGGGTAAAAATAATTAATTTTGGTCCTCTTGGATGTTATGCCAATTCTTTTTTTTTTTTTTTTTTTGAGACAGAGTTTCACTCTTGTTACCCAGGCTGGAGTGCAATGGCGCGATCTCGGCTCACCGCAACCTCTGCCTCCTGGGTTCAGGCAATTCTCCTGCCTCAGCCTCCTGAGTAGCTGGGATTACAGGCACGCGCCACCATGCCCAGCTGATTTTTTGTATTTTTAGTAGAGACGGGGTTTCACCATGTTGACCAGGATGGTCTCGATCTCTTGACCTCGTGATCCACCCGCCTCGGCCTCCCAAAGTGCTGGGATTACAGGCGTGAGCCACCGCGCCCGGCTAATTCTTTTTTTTTTCTCCCCATTTATTTATTTTATTGCATTTTAGGTTTTGGGGTACATGTGAAGAACATGCAAAATTGTTGCATAGGTACACACGTGGTAGTGTGATTTGCTGCCTTCCTCCCCATCACCTACATCTGGCATTTCTCCCCTTGCTATCTCTCCCCAGCTCCCCACCCCCCACCGTCCCTCCCCTATTTCCCCCCAACTGACCCCAGTGTGTAGTGCTCCCCTCCCTGTGTCCATGTATTCTCATTGTTCAACATCCGCCTATGAGTGAGAACATGCGGTGTTTGATCTTCTGCTCTTCTGTCAGTTTGCTGAGAATGATGGTTTCCAGGTTCATCCATGTCCCTACAAAGGACCCAAACTCATCGTTTTTGATGGCTGCATAATATTCCATGTTATGCCAATTCTAAGTCATATAAAAATCAGAATTTTACAGCTATGTTTCAATTTTGTCTTTTTAAAAAATTAAGTCTGAACAAAAAGGTAAAATTTGTCTTTATGAAGGAATATTTTTGGCAAGGAAAAAGATGAAATATCTAATTTTACAGTGTGTTATTAACACTTATGACTTTTAAAATATTTAAACTTATGACATATAGACTGCATTTGGTGTCTTGCCTCAGACCCCACAAATCATCGATGAGGGTAGGCCTGTTTAAGGAATGGACAGGTAAAATGTGGCATGCAGTTAGATTTGTGTATCAATATTGGTAGATCTCAAAACATAATATTGAAAGAGATAAAGAAGAAACTGAATGTCATTTATGTTTTTTAGTAATACACATTTATTTGACTTTTTTTTTTTTTTTTTTTTGAGACAGTGTCTCTGTTGCCTAGGTTGGAGTGCAGTGGTGCAGTCATGGCTCACTACAGCCTTGGCCTCCCAAGCTCAAGCAATCCTCCCACCTCAGTCTTCTGAGTAGCAGGGATTATAGGCATGTGTGACAGCACCCAGCTAATTTTTGTATTTTTTTGTAGAGATAGGGTCTTGTCACATTAGCCAGGTTGGTCTCAAACTCCTGGGCTCAAGCAATCCATCTGCCTAGGTCTCCCAAAGTGCTGGGATTATAGGCGTGACCTACCTTTCCCAGCTGACACTTATTAAATATCTGTATAGCGTCTACTATGTGCTAGACTCTGTTCTAAGCACTTAGTATTAGCTCATTTAACTATATATTAACTCTTTATAACAATCCTGTGAAGTAAGTACCAGTATTTTTTTAAAAAAATTTTAATGAGAAAACTGAGGCATACAGAGGCTAAGTAACTTGCCCATTGTCATATAGCTGGTAAGCAGCAGAGCCAGGATAGAACTCAGGAAAACTGTTGTCTCTAGAGTCCTAACCGGTGCTCTAAACTATTTGCTTAAAGAAATGTAGGAAAGTGTATTGGAAGAACCTCCAATTAAGTACACTGGAGTGGGTTTTTATAAGGAGAAGAGAATAGGGATGAAGAAATAAATAATATAAATAATAAAGAGGAAACTTGCATTGGTCAGTACCAATGGTAGTAGGAAGACATGAACTGAGGGGTATGAGCATCCCATTTCTTTTTGTTTGTTTGTTTTTCCCTCACCATGTTACTGAAGAACATCCCATTTCCATGCCCCGAGTGACTTTTTCAAAGTTATTCACCTGATAAATCAGTTGTCTTGAAGAACAGGATTATGGCAGATGTTCAGTTTCTGTATTTCTATATGTTTGAATTTTTGAAAAAAGATTAATAGGTATTATCTTTGTGATAAAAAATGCTGTATCCAGCTGGGCAGTGGCTCATGCCTCTTAGCACTTTGAGAAGCTGAGGCAGGAGAATTACTTGAGACCAGGACTTCAAGACCAGCCTGGGCAACATAGCAAGAGCCTGTCTCTACAAAACTTTTAAAGAACTATCTGGGTGTGGAGGGGCATGCCTATAGTCCTAGCTACTCAAGAGGCCGAGGCAGGGACAGGTAAGGCGTGGGTGGATTACTTGAGCCTGGGAGTTCAAGGCAGTGGTGAGCTATGATAGCACTACTGCACTGCAGCCTGCCTGGGCAACGGAGCAATGCTTTCTCAAAAAAAAAAAAAAAAAATCCCAGAACAATAGGCTAAATCTCCCAAGATGAAATTTGTAAGCATATTTAAGATGTCAATTTTTTTGCATGACAAAACAAGAATATCTTTCTTTCTTTAAACTTTTATTTTAGATTTGAAGATACATGTGTGGGTTTGTTACTTGATTATATTGCATGACTCTGAGGTTTGGGGTATGATTGATCCCAAAACCCAGGTACTGAACATAGTACCCATGACATTAATTTTTTAATCCAGTTTTTCTTTTTATATCTGTGACCTAGAATAAGTTATTAAAAAATTTAAAACCTTACTTTTTTCATGTAATGGAATTTTAAAATGGGACTCTTTTCTCAGATCTTTCCTGGGTATGTGAAAACATTTAAGAAAATAATATATAACTATGGCTGGGTTTGGTGGCCCATGCCTGTATTCCCAACACTTTTGAAGGTCAATGGAGGAGGATTGCCTAAGCCCAGGAGTTCATGACCAGCTTGGGCAATATGGAGAGAATCTGTCTACAAAATACTAAAAAATTAGTTGAGCATTGTGGTGTGGGCCTGTGGCCTGGGTGACAGAGTGAGACCCTGTCTCTCTCTCTCTCTCTCTCTCTTTCTCTCTCTCTTTTTATTTATTTATTTTGAGATGTGGTCTCACTATGTTGCCCAGCCTGGTCTCAAACTCCTAAGCTCAAGCTATCCTTCCATCTTGGCCTCCCAAAGTGCTAGGATTACAGGCACAAGCCACCATCCCTGTCCAGAGCCTGTCTCAAGAGGAAAAAAACCCAGGTGCAGTGGCTCATGCCTGTAATCCCAACACTTTAGGAGGCCAAGGTGGGAGGATTACTTGAGTCAAGGAATTCAAGACCCACCTGGGCAAGATAGCAAGACCCCCATCTCTACAAAAAAAGTTTAAAAAAATTAGCCAGGCATGGTGGCATGTGCCTGTAGTCCCAGCTACTAGGGAGGCTGAAGGGGGAGGATCACTTGAACTTGGGAGATAGAGGCTGCAATGAGCTGTGATCGCGTCACTGCATTCCAGCCTGGGTGACAGAGTGAGATTCTGTCTTTTAAAAACAAAAACAAAAACAAAAAAAGAAGAGAGAGGAGGTGTCACAATGTTGCCCAGGGTGGATGCTGACCTGAACTCTTGGGCTCAAATGATCCTCCTGTCTCAGCCTCCCGAGTACTTGGGACTATAAGTGTGTGCCACTGTGCCCAGCAAAAATCAGATTTTTTATTATCTAAGAGTGACCAGATTAAGTCACAGGGCTTGCTTCTAAAGCAAGTCATCCCTCTAGAACAGGTTTGAATGAAAAGTGGAGAAAAGAATGCCAGTTGTTTTTCCAAATATAACTATGAGTCCCATCTGTTCAGTGTATCACCTATATTCATTTCTTTTTTATTTTTTAAATTTCTTTTTCACCTATATTTATTTCTAATATGAACATATTATTAGGGTTTATCTCCTAGATTGTTGAGAAAGTAACAAAGATAAAGCAAGTAAAATGCTAAGCACAGTGTTTGTTACAAGGAATGAGGTCATCTTAGACCATCTAGCCTCAGTCAGACTGCCTGATGATTGCAGCTGCATGAGTGATTCCAAGTAAGACTGGCAGGAGAACCACACGGGTAAACTCAACCCAAATCATTGATCCTCTGAGCTGAAAGACCTTGGAGGCCAGGTATAGTGGCTCATGCCTATAATCCTAGCACTTTGGGAGGCTGAGGCAGGAGGATCCCTTGAGCCCAGGTGTTCAAGACCAGCCTGGGAAACAAAGAGAGACCCTATCTCTTAAAAAAAAAAAAAAAAAAAAAGAACCTGATAGACCTTGGAAAAGAACAGATGCAGAGGGAGCATGAAGAGTGATTGTTCTTGAGGTATGGTCCTAAAGGATAGGACTCAGTCCAAGAGGTAGATGGAAGAAATATTTCTTTTCAATATACAGAAGAACTTTAAAAATGAAGTTTCCTGAAGATTAAATAAACTTCCTTTGAAAGTAGTGGGTTTACTATCCCTTGAGTTTTTTGTTTTGTTTTAAGCTGGATGACCAGCTTGTCAGGGATGGCGTAGAATGAATGAATTCAAGTCGTGTATGGGTCCCTTTACTGTTACAGTTTTTGGAATGTAAGAAAACTCTGCATATCAATTTGGCCTGGAAGTTCCAAAAATACTTTCCTTTTATTATTCACTATAGTAACAATTTTAACAGTTTTCTATGAGTTTATGGCAATAAAGATGCTTCATTACAAATGTCTGTCAAAGCTATTGCTTTTTGTCCTTTTAGTTTATAAAATTGCAGTTTGAACTCTTAAACTCCTGTTTTCTGAGTCCATTAGACTTGTATAAATTCTAAGACTCATTTTTCTTTGCATGTTAATATATCTAAAATCTACATATATCTGATATGTCTACAGTCATGGTTAGCCACGTGACAGTTATGACAGATGCAATTGTCTGCACACATGGTCATAGCTGTTCAAAGTGACATCACTTCAATGGAGTGAAATGCATTATTGGTATCACATGTGTTAGGTGTAATTGCTATTCAGAATGATTTACAGAATGGATGCCAGTAGCTTAGTAGAGAATCCCAGAGATAATTGGAAGCACTCTTTTTTTTTTTTTTTTTTTTGAGACGGAGACTTGCTCTGACGCCAGGCTGGAGTGCAGTGGCGCAATCTTGGCTCACTGCAGCCTAATTGGAAGCACTCTTTTAAGAAACACTGCATCTCCAATACTTTTGATGGCATAGAGGATGAGATTGTGTAGAAAAATATAACTTATAGAAAGACATTGTGTTGTAGTTTAATTTGAAGTGATTGTCTTGTATTATAATTTATAAAATAATGACACATTTTACAATCAATGATATTATTCATGACATTGTTTGATATTGATGAACTACAGTAGCTATTAATTTAGCTAACCTGTGTTAGTGCTTAGTATGTGTTGGCTAGAGATAGTATGAAGGGTGTTACCTAGATTATCTGTTTAATCTTCACCAGAACTCTACCTAGTAGGTACTTTTATTATCCATATTTTTACAAATGAGGAAGTTGAGGCCCAGAGAAATTAATGTTTCTGGGATTGTACCCCCAGTAAGGGATGAAGGCAGGATTCAAACTCAGGCAGTCTGTTTCTAGAGCAATTTTTTTTTTTTTTTTGAGACAAGGTCTCACTCTGTTGCCCAGGCTGGGATGCAGTGGCATGATGATCTCAGCTCACTGCAACCTCTGCCTCCTAAGCTCAGGAGATCCTCCCACCTTAGCCTCCCAAGTAGCTGGGACTACAGGCACACCACTACCACACCGGCTAGTTTTTCTATTTTCAGTAGAGATGGGGTTTTGCCATGTCACTCAGGCTGGTCTTAAACTCCTGGGCTCAATTGATCCACTTGCCTTGGCCTCCCAAAGTGTTGTGATTACAGGCATGAGCCACCGCGCCCAGCCTAGAGCAAGCGTTTTTAAGCACCACACTGAATTGATCCTCATTAGCAAAAACACTTATTTGGCTCATGGCATATGCGATCTTGTTTTGAATTTTTCTTTCCTTTTTTAAAAGTATGTTTTATCTTCCCATCTAGACCCAAGAATCATTAAGGTGAGAATTATATTTTGTTTTGTTTTGTTGTCGTTTCACATTTGGGTCTTTAATATCCTGGCATTGTGCCTGAATGGTACATAATAAATATCTTGAGACAGATATTCACATTCTGTGTTCTTACATTCTATGTTCTTACATTCTGTGTTCAGACATGCCCTTCAGTTATAGTCTTTCTCTAGAGGCTATCTCAAGGCTCATTTAGTTGCAAAAAATAAGAACTAGTATAATTCTGTCCTTTATTTTTATTTTTTGGAGACAGTTTCATTCTGTTCCCCAGGCTGGAGTGCAGTGGCATGATCTTGGCTCACTGCAACCTCTGCCTTCCGGGATCAAGCGATTCTCATGCCTCAGCCTCCCAAGTAGCTGGGACTACCGGCACCCCAACCATGCCCAGCTAATTTTTAGTAGAGATGGGGTTTCACCATGTTGGCCAAGCTGGTCTCAAACTCCTGACCTCAGGCAATCCACCCACATCGGCCTCCCAAAGTGCTTCAATTGCAGGCATGAGCCACCATGGCTGGCCTAGAATTTTGTTCTTTTTTGCTAGTCCAGTATCCAAGCCTTTTCTACCTGGAGAATTCCTCATTAGATGACAGGTTTTGGGGAGACTGTGCTGTGCTCTCCTTCTTGGTTGCTCCAGAAGGGAGTTCCTTCCTCTCCTACTCTTTGCAGCCAGAAAATGGCAGGTGGCCTAGGCTTGACCCTCCAGCCTTTCTCCTGGAGGGCTTTAAGTCTAGAACAAATGATGTAAATTGAGAGGCTATGTAAGATTTATTAAATATGTAGATCTGTAGAGGCTAGCAGCATAGCATAGCAGTGGTGGTAGTGCTCTGGCCAGACTATCCTTGTTAAAAGACAGTTGAGCTACTGGACTCAGTGATGCCTCAATACCTGTCTTCTCAGTTTGGTTTTATAGCCTCTTATCCATTTATTGGACCCCTGACATGTTTCCTTTTTTTCTTAAGATAATTAGAGTCAGTTTCTGTTGCTTGCAATCAGACTCCTCCTGAACCCCTTCAATCAAGGTGGCTTCTGGCAAGGCAATTTATTATAGAATTTATTATAGAATACATATAGAATATGTCTTATAAAACTCATATTAGGCTTTCCTCACCATTCTCTACAAAGGAGTTTTGTACCAGTCCCTCTGCCACCACTCTCTAGCCTTTTACCTTGCTTTTCTTTTCCTCATATTATTTATCATATCTTGACATAGCATCCATTTACTTATTGCCAGTCACTCTTCACTGGATGTCAGCTCCACAAGAGCAGGGACTTTGATGGCTTATTGCATTTTTTCTAGCACCCAATGCATTGGTGAATGAATACTTAAATAAATGCATATAAAGGTAGAAACAGAACAGAAGCGCAGGGGAAAACCATCAGGACCTGAGGCAGGTTCTCTCCCAGGGGCCTCATTCTAGGACCACATATTGGTTCTTCTTTACTTTTCTCTTCCTATCTGATTTTTTTGCTTCTCTGTACAGTACAACCTAGGATGAAATGAGAAAGAATACAGATAAATAAAATGCTTTAAGCCAGAGGCTTCCAAACCTGGTGGCTCTTTAGGATCACTGCTGAATCATTTTAAAAACAGCAAATCACATTGCCGCATGTATACCTATGCAACAATCTTGCATGTTCTTCACATGTACCCCCAAACCTAAAATGCAATAAAAAAACCAAAACAAAACATTGGTTCCAAATAAGGCAAGCACAGAAAGACAAACATTGCATGTTCTAACTTATCTGTAAGTGCTAAAAATCATAACAATTGAACTCATGGCCATACAGAGCAGAAGAATGGTTACCAGAGATTGGGAAGGGTAGTTGTGGAGAGGTGAGGTGGGGGGTGGTGGGGAGAAGAGGGATGATTAATGGGTACAAAAAATAGGAAGAATGAATAAGGACTAATATTTGCTAGCACAACAGGGCGATGACAGTAAAAAAAATAATTTAACTGTACAATTAAAAACTAACTAAAAGAGGATAATTGGATGAAACACAAAGGATAAATGCTTGGGGTGAAGGAAACCCTGTTTACCCTGATGTGATTACTACGAATTACATATCTGTGTCAAAATATCTCAGGTACCTCATAAATGTATATACCTACTATGTACCCACAAAAATTAAAAATTTTAAAAATTTAAGCAGAAAAGAAAAAATTGGTTTCTGGGCCTCACTCAAGATCCCCAAATCAAAATTTCCGTGGCCATGGCTCTGGAATCTATAGTCTAAATATCCGTATTTAGTCAACTAGGCAGTGAATTGTAGGTGGGTCTCGAGAACCTCCGCTCTAAGTAAATAAAACTTTTCCTAATATAATGTAGGATTGACTTCTTCAACAAATGTTCACCTACCATGAGCCAGACCCTGGTGCAGGAGCTAGGTGACTGTAGGGAAGAGATGTCCAGACCCTGATCTCATGCAGTTGATATTTTTGTGGTTTATTTCTTATACAAAAAAAGGGAAGAAAATGCTCTCTTCTTATCCATCCTATTTCACAAGTGTCCAGAAAACTCGTTGGTACCATACTTGAGAGAGGAAAGATTAGATGAGGCCAGGCAAAGTGGCTCATGCCTGTAATCCCAGCACTCTGGGAGGCAAAGGTGGGTGGATCACCTGAGGTCAGGAGTTTGAGACTAGCCTGGCCAACATGCTGAAACCCTGTCTTTATCAAAAATACAAAAAATTAGCTGGGTGTGGTGGCACATAGCCATAATCCCAGCTCCTCGGGAGGCTGAGGCAGAAAAGTCACTTGAGCCCAGGAGGTGGAGGTTGTAGTGAGGCAAGATTGCACCACTGCACTCCAGCCTGGGAGACAGAGCAAGACTCCGTCTCAAAAAAAAGAAGGCTACATAAGATGCCAAAAGATCTAGTTTTCTAAGCTTGCCTTTGCCACCTGCATGCTGTCTTCTTGGACAAGTCACTTCACTATTTTGAGCCTTAGTTTCCTCAACAAAATACTGAGATAATATTTTTCCTGTGTATTTCTCAGGGTGTATGAACATTAGATGAGATAATGCAAAAATGCTTTGAAAATTATAGAAAGTCAGCCACTGTGTTGTTTCTATAGATCCTATAGTTTCTTCAGGTTTTAGAGAATATTTTGATTGTGAGTTCCCAACAGTCATATTAACAGAATAGTGTTCTATAGTTAACCATGTCTTTTTATGATTGAACTTACCTCTCCACCATCTGGTCTTACTTAAGTACATTATAAACATTGTATAACCTTGAATTTTTATAATACACTGGCATATCATTTAGTAATCTCTTGTATTGCTCTTTAATTGCTTTTCTTGTTGGTCTTGTTTCCTCTGTAAAATCACCTCATGTGGGCCTGTTTTGCACTTGCCGTGTGTTCTCCAAGGCACCAGGCATAACCTGGGCAGTTGGTGCTCGAAAATACTTTGATGTTGATGGAGTGACTGAATAGATAAGGTTTATTTGTATGCCCTGTTTGTTATCATCAGCCAAATGAGGAGAGTGTAGTTAACGCCTACCAATTTTTTTCTTCTTTCCCTCCTTCTCACTTTTTGTGGAATCTGAGAGAGATGGCTGACAGGATGTGGGTGGGAATGGATGGATCTGACAGGGACTGGAGTTTCAAGGCTGCATTTACCTGTTTTGCTAAAGGACTCTCAGTTCTGCTACAGGATTGAGTAGTGTGTAATGGAAAGTGTATTCGAATGTGTGAATTGTATGCAACACTTTTAAAGTGGAATGTATGACAGACAAAGCTCTTGGGATTGTAAGAATTCAATACAATGAAGTTAGGTAATGCTTAGACCAAAATATTAATACAATTCTGCTCTATATAACATCTTTTCTCTAAATTTTCAGTGTCATAAGTCTTGATTGATTAGATCTCATAATCTATTTGAGAAGAGTAACTAGAGTAGCACCTATAACTTTTTAGTGAATGGGTAAACTAAGACATAGCCAAGTAAAATGACTTAATCCTTGAGATTTATCAAACACAACTATTAAAAATTGAATCCAAGGCCGGGCGCGGTGGCTCAAGCCTGTAATCCCAGCACTTTGGGAGGCCGAGGCGGGTGGATCATGAGGTCAAGAGATCGAGACCATCCTGGTCAACACGGTGAAACCCCGTCTCTACTAAAAATACAAAAAATTAGCTGGGCATGGTGGTGCGTGCCTGTAATCCCAGCTACTCAGGAGGCTGAGGCAGGAGAATTGCCTGAACCCAGGAGGCAGAGGTTGCGGTGAGCCGAGATCGCGCCATTGCACTCCAGCCTGGGTAACTTGAGTGAAACTCCGTCTCAAAAAAAAAAAAAAAAAAAAAAATTGAATCCATTGTATCTAACTTAAAATACTTGGAGACTTTATATATATACACATATACATGTGTGTGTGTATGTATATAAACATATATATATACTTTTTTTTTTTTGATACTGAATTTCGCTCTTGTTGCCCAGGCTGGAGTCCAATGGTACAACCTCAGCTCACTACAACCTCCACCTCCTGGGTTCAAGCAAATCTTCTGCCTCAGCCTCCTGAATAGCTGGGATTACAGGTGCCCACCACCACGCCTGGCTAATCTTTTGTATTTTTGGTAGAGACTGGGTTTCACCATGTTGGCCAGGCTGTTCGCAAACTCCTGACTTGGGTGATCCAACTGCCTCAGCCACCCAAAGTGCTGGGATTATAGGCATGAGCCACCATGCCCAGCTGTATATATGTGTATTTTAAGAGACATTCTGTTGTGCAGCCTTGAACTCCTGGCCAAAAGCTATCCTTCTGCCATGGTCTACCAAAGGGTTGGGAATACAGGCATGAACCACCATGCCCAGCCTACTTGGAGACTTTAATTTCTAAAACTAGCTACTTATATGGAAAAAAGTTATAGTAATGAGTTTTAAGTAAAATAGCATTCATTGTTTCATTTACTTTACATAGAGTAATTATTCTGAATTTTCTAATAATGAACACAATGTAGGTAATTTTTGCAGTCAGGCAAATTTAGTGAGAAAAGATAAATATTTGTGCCTTCTGTTTGGTTAAAGTCCATCTCACTGAATATGTGTGAACATGACCTTGAGTCTGCTAGGAAAAATAATATTCATTATGATTTTGATTATTTGAATGTTTACCTTTGCCTTTTTATACTTTATATCTGGGAGTTTTAAAAATTAAGATTTGCTTTCTATAAGGAAGGCTTACGTTTGAACTGGGGCAAGATGAGTTCCCAGCGGAAAGAATAGAGAATTTGTCTTGACCCAAACTTCTTTTCTTTATTATACTTGGGATTAGGAGTTTTCCTTGTGGTTAACAGGCCTCTCTCACATTCCCAAACACTAAAGAAGAGAGGTAGGTTAGGCCTCTCCCTCCCCTGGCCTGTCAGGACTCCTCCAGACCAAACCCTTTGGACTGTTACTACATGGAAAAAGAGAACTTCCATGAAGGGTCAGGCACTACTCACAGCCCATTGGAAGGCATTTCCAGATTTAGGCCTTCCCAACAATGGTGCCCTTTAGGGAAGCTCACTTCACTTTTTCTTTCTTTTTTTAATTTTTGAGACAGGGTCTCACTCTGTCACCCAGGCTGGAGTGCAGTGGCATAATCTTGGCTTACTGCAACCTCCACCTCCCAGGCTCAAGCAATCCTCCTTTGTAAGCCTCCTGAATAGCTGGAACCACAGGTGTGCACCACTATGCCCAACTGATTTTTGTATTTTTAGAAGAGATGGGATTTTGCTATGTTGTCCAGGTGGATCTCAAACTCCTGGTCTCAAATGATCCACCTGAATTGGTCTCCCAAAGTGTGAGGTTAAAGGCATGAGTCACCATGCCCAGTCCTTACTTGTTTATTGATTTATTTTTTTGAGACAGACTCTCACTCTTTCACCGAGTCTGGAGTGCACTGGCACGATCTTGGCTCACTGCAACCTCTGCCTCCCAGGTTCAAGCAGTTCTCCTGCCTCAGCCTCCTGAGTAGCTGGGACTACAGGTGTGTGCCACCACACCCGGCTAATTTTTGTATTTTTAGTAGAGATGGGGTTTCACCATGTTGGCCAGGTTGGTTCTGAACTCCTGACCTCAGGTGATCCACCCACCTCCCTTACTTAACTTCTTACTTTCTCTCTCCTATTATTCTGCTCCCCACTTCAAATTCTCAGAATAGAGCCACCTCTGCCTTCAGGAAAGAGCCACTGTTTCCCCACATGGTTAGTCCAGAGTTCCTTTCATGGATTCAGCAAATCTGAGCAATACTTCAGACCTGAGCTTTGTCATATTCTGCCTCATAAATAAGAATACAGACTGAGTGCGGTGGCTCACGAGTGTAATCCCAGAATTTTGGGAGGCCGAGGCAGGTGGATCACTTGAAACCAGGAGTTCAAGACCAGCCTGGACACCATGGTGAAACCCTGTCTTTACTAAAAAAAAAAAAAAAAAAAAAAAAAAAAAA
>NW_022436959.1:13577895-13589544 GCF_009761245.1 Sapajus apella | reverse complement strand
TACTAAAAAAAAAAAAAAAAAAAAAAAAAAAAAAAAAATTAGCCAAGCATGGTGATATGCACTTGCAGTCCCAGCTAATCAGGAGGCTTAGGTGGGAGGATGGCTTGAGCTTGGCAAGTTGAGGCTACAGTGAGCCGAGATCATGCCACTGCACTCCAGCCTGGGTTACTGAGTGAGAACCTGTCTCAAAAAAAAAAAAAAATATATATACACACACACACACACACACACACACACACACACACACACACATATATGTATATATATATGGAAGTAGGGACTCCAATTCCATTTTTTTCTCCCAGTTTAGTTTTGAACTCTTTTCCTCAGAGACAACCATTAACCTCTGGAAAGGCTATTTTTTCTTGTTACCATGATATTCAGAACTTGCCTTTTAGGAATAGACTACCCACTCCCCTATTATGGCATTGAGGAAGGTGGCACTTTCCTATCTGGGGCCTGATATGAGTTGGCTGTGATTTTTCTCCTTGATTCCAGAAAGGAATGGCTTCAACTCTGATTGAATTCATTTGAGCTTCTAATTATGTTCTTCTGATTCTAGGTCTCTCTTTGACAGATGAGTGGGTGGAGTTTGGTAATACATCCTATTATTTCTAAGAAAATGGTTTCTAAATTGAAAAGTGCCATAAAAGATAATAACAATTATTTTTATTATTATTATTTTAATCTGGTGAACCTTTCAAATGAATACACTCTTTGTCTACCAAGGTGTGGAATAGAATGGAAGTGACAGAAAATCTTGAAAATAGTGTTAGATGAATCGTTAGACAGAGGTCAGGAAAGCCGCTGTCAGAGAGCCAATCAGCATCTATTAAATGCACACAATGTCTAGAGATTTGTGTACTGGAGTTAGCAGAAAAATTCATTCATTCACAATGTTTTGTTTTTTTTTCCTATCGCCCAGGCTAGAGTGCAGTGGCGAAATCTCTGCTCACTGCAACTCTGCCTCCGGGGTTCAAGTGATTCTCCTGCCAATAGTTGGGATTACAGGCACCGCCAACATGGCCAGCTAATTTTTGTATTTTAATAGAGACCAGGTTTCGCCATGTTGACAAGGCTGGTCTCGAATTCCTGGCCTCAGGTGATCCACCCACCTCAGCCTCCCAAAGTGCTGGGATTACAGGCATGAGCCATTGTGCCCGACCATTTACAATGTTTTATTGAGTGATACTACCAGTGTTTGGAAACAGTGAATAGTGAGATGTTTAGATCAAATATAGGCCATTGGTTTAACATACATACTTTAGCATAAAGGACCATTTCATAAGTTACTTGCTTTGGTATCTTTCTTTAATGCTTTAATGTGCTTACCATGATAACAGTGGATGTAGAACCTGTGGATACAGAGAGCTAACTGCAGGACCTGAGCATCTGCAGATTCTGTTATCCTATGGAATCCTGGAATCAATTCCCCATGGATACCAAGGGACAGCAGTACTGTGAAAACTACTTTATACACATAAACTCACATTCTCATTTTAATCCTCACAATATCCTTTGATGTACTCTTACTACTGACACTTTGCAGATGGGAAACAGAGGCTTAGAGAGGTTATGGAGATTGCCCAAGGTTACACAGTTGTAGGGCTTGGAATCGAATGAAGGAAATCTGACTCCAGACCTCTACTCTCGTCTTTTAAAATGGGAAACATAACACACATGTGGAAAAATGCATAAACAATAAATGCATACTCTAACGAGTTATTAAAAGCCCACAGCAGTGTAATTACCACCCATACCAAGGAATAGAAGATTTGTAGAATTCGAACCCAATTGCCTCTTTGCAATCTCAAATCCCTCCTCAAAGGGCTCCTTCTGTCTCAGAGGTAGCCTCTAACCTCTCTTTTATGATGATCAATTCCTTACTTTTCTTTGTAGTTTTAATATCTAAGTATACATTTTTTTCCTGTTTCTGAACCTTACAAAAATGAAATAACACAGTATATATTATTCTGTGAGTCGTTTCCTTTTCTTAGTATTACGTTTTTAGAATTCATCTATATTGTCAAATGTAGCTTGTTCCTTTCTCCAAGCTGCTGTATTAGTTTACTTTCCCTATGACAAAGTATGAGAATTACCATTGCTCTACTCTTGGTCAACATTTGTAATTGTCAATCTCGTTTTGTTTTAGCCATTCTGGAGGGTGGTATGTTACTCTCTCAATGTGATTTAAATTTTCTTGTCTTCATATAAGGTGGACACTTTTTCATGTTTATTGTTTATTTGGATTTCCTCCTTAGTTAAGAGACTGTTCAGCTCTTTTTCTTTTTTTTTTTTTTTTTTTTTTTTTGAGACTGAGTCTTGCCCTGCTGTCCAGGCTGGAATGCAACAGCATGATCTCAGCTCACTGCAACCTCCGCTTCAGGCATGCATCAGCACATTGGGCTAGTTTTTGTATTTTTAGTGGAGATAGGGTTTTGCCATGTTGCCCAGTCTGGTCTCAAACTCCTGTCCTCAAATGATCCACCTGTCTTGGCCTCCCAAAGTGCTGGGATTTTACGTGTGAGCCACCATGTGTGGCCTCAACTCTTTCTTATGATTATAGTTCTTATATATTCTACATACAAGACCTTTCTTGACTATACATGTTGTAAATTTTTCTTTTTTTTCTTTTTGAGATGGATTTTTGCCCTTGTTGCCCAGGCTCGAGTGCAATGGTGCAATCTTGGCTCACTGCAACCTCCACCTCCCAGGTTAAAGCAATTCTCCTGCCTTAGCCTCCTGAGTAGCTGGGATTACAAGCACCTGCCACCACACCTGGCTAATTTCTGTATTTTTTAGTAGAATCAGGGTTTCACCATGGCCAGGCTGGTCTCAAACTCCTGGCCTCAGGTCATCCATCCCAAAGTGCTGGGATTATAGGATTGAGCCACTGTGTTCAATCCATGTTTTAAATTTCTTACTCATCTCTGAGGCTTGCCTTTTAACTCTTTTAATGGTGTAATTTGATGAAACCAAGTATTATTTTTATTTTTATATTTTTTTGAGACAGAGTCCTGCTCAGATGCCCAGGCTGGAGTGCAATGGCGTGATCTCGGCTCACTGAAACCTTGGCCTCACAGGTTCAGGCAATTCTCTTGCCTCAGCCTCTGAGTAGCTGGGATTATAGGCACTTATCATCATGCCTGGCTAATTTTTGTATTTTTTGCAGAGATGGGGTTTCACCATGTTGGCCAGGCTGGTCTTGAACTCTTGACCTCAGGTGATCTACTTGCCTTGGCTTCCCAAAGTGCTGGGATTACAGGCATGAGCCACCATGCCTGGCTGTCTTAATATTAATGTAGTCAAATTTATCTATTTTTCTACGATGGGTAGTGCTTTTGGATTAGTTTAAAAAGTCTTTCCCCTTACCCTTGAGATCAATATACTGTTATATTATCCTTAAAAACAATAAAAGCACTATTCTTTTTTTTTATTTCTCACCTTAAGGTCTGCTTCGAGAAAGCTTCATTCTTCTGCCTTTAAAATTTATGGCTCAGTTGGGCATCATGACTTATGCTTCCAATCTAGCACTTTGGGAGGCCGAGGCAGGAGTTTGAGACCAGCCTGGACAACACAGCAAGATCCTTTCTCTAAAAAAAGTTAAAAATTGCTTGGGATTGGTAGAACATGCTTATAGTCCTAGCTACTTGGGAGGCTGAGACAGGAGGGTTGCCTGAGCCCAGGAGTTTGATGCTTCAGTAAGCTATGATCGCAGCACTGCACTTCAGTCTGGGTAAGAGAGCAAGACCCTGTCTCTTAAAAATAAAGTGTCTGTTAGCCACCTGAAATTGATTTTTGTGTATTAATATGAAGAGACCAATTTCATTTCTTTTCCAAAGAGAACACAATTTGTTCCAGCACCATTTGATTATTGAAAATTGTTCTTTAGGCATTGCTTTGCATTGTCAGGTTAGTCTCAAACTCCTAGGCCTAATTGATTCTTCTGCCTCAGCCTCCCAAATAGCTGGGGTTACAGGTGTGCACCACCACACCCAGGTCCCTGGGTTCTCTATTCTGTCCTACTGGTAGATTTGCCTATTCTTGATCTCCTTCCACACTGCCTTAATTACTATGAAAGTTGACAGTATCAAAATGGAATCACTTGTATGAGAAAACCCCAAAACACCCTGACAAATACAGCCAGGAAAGCTGAGAAGAGAGGGTTCTCACACTCGTATGCCTGATAACAAAATTATCACAAAAGACCGCAAAATCACAACATTAACAATGGTCATTGTAACCTTACACAAAATATACTTCTGTGAGGATATCTGCCTAGCAACTGTCTGTCTAACCTCAGACTGGAGTACCCTTGTTATTATAGATTTTTGTAGCCAAGGATGATAATTTCAAAACAATGTAACACCCCTAATTTTTATGTAACACCCCTAATTTTTCCTGTAAAAACCTTTGTCTTCCTTCACCTCCTTGAATACACACATAATTTACGTGGCATGTGTATTCCTGTTGCAATGCCCTATTCCCAAATAAACATATTTTTCTTTTAGAGAGCCTCTCTCTGTTATTTAGATTGACAGAAATGGTGCCAGAAACAAGACCTGAAAAAAGATCACTATCACAAGGAATTGGCAATCCTTGAATCTGGAGAAGTACTCATTTAAGCCATTTCAGTTCCCTGCTTCCATGGCTCACTTTTTCTGCCCTGATGAGTCTTCTCTAAGACTATGCCTCCTTCTTTATGGTAGAAGCTCTTGACTTTATTTGGGGTCTGATTTGAATAAGGAGGCTGTAAATAATGGACTTTACATCTCTCCTGGGATTAAACAAAGACTTCTTGTCTTTTCTGGTAAATCCTTTCTGATTTCTATAGAACTTCCATTCTGCCTGTGAGGCATGTCTTTTCTGATGAATTTGCTTTTGGTCTGTGTGCCTACTTTAATATTTGTCTGATCTGCATGCATCGGTTAAAATTTATAAATACTCTTGGTCTTATTTTGGTTACATACGACTGACTTAGTCTTTTCCCTTGCTTCTTTCTGAAAACCTTCTGAGAGCAAAAATAAACATTCTAAATAATGAACGCAGGATGGCTAATTAAAAGCCACTAGGGAGGTTGCTACCATCAAATACACTGGTCCAAACTTCTGACATTCTGAGAAGATTGATAAGATGTTCTTTGCTCTTGAGAGATTGATAAGTAATGTAATGGGGTTTTCTTAATTTTTCATTATTATTATTATTATTTAGAAACAGAACCTCACTGCGGCTCCCTGGCTGGAGTTCAGTGATGCAATCATAGATCATTGCAGCTTTGAACCCCTAGGTTCAAGTAGCTAGGACTATGTGTGCACACCACCATGCCCAGCTACTTTTTTTGTTTTGTAGAGAAGGTGTCTCTTCATGTTGCTCAGGCGGTTTCAAATTCCTGGCCTCAAGAGATCCTCCTGCCTTATCCTCCCAAAGTGCTGAGATTACGGGTGAGAGCCGCTGTACTCTGCCTGGGATTTTCTTTTCTTTTCTTTTTTTTTTTTTTTGAGACAGAGTTTCGCTCTTGTTGTTCAGGCTGGAGTGCAATGCACAATCTTGGCTCACTGCAACCTCTGGCTCCCAGGGTCAAGCAATTCTCCTGCCTCAGCCTCATAGCAGCTGGGATCACAGGCATGTGCCACAATGCCTGGCTAATTTTTGTATTTTTAGTAGAGACAGGGTTTCACCATGTTGGTCAGGCTGGTCTTGAACTCCTCACCTCAGGTAATGCATGCGCTTCGGTCTCCCAAAGTGCTGGGATTACAGGCATGAGCCACTGCGTCCAGCTTGGGATTTTCAAACATTAAGGCATGCCAAGTTTTCTGGGACTCCAACCAGCTACATTTCTCACGCACATTTAAAAAACTGATGGGTTCATGAAACTGCTTATCAAGATCAAACAAAACAAAAATCAATTACACGAATTTGAAAAGCTGATAAAGGTATTTTTATGTCACTTATTTTTTATTGTTTGTTTGTTTATTTATTTATTTATTTATTTATTTATTTAGTTTTGAAACGGAGTCTCGCTTTGACACCAGGCTGGAGTGCAGTGGCACAATCTCGGCTCACTGTAACCTCTGCCTCCTGGTTCAGTTGATTCTTCCGCCTCAGCCTCCCGAGTAGCTGGGACTGCAAGCATGCACCACCACGCCTAGCTAATTTTTTGTATTTTTTGGTAGAGACAGGGTTTCATTATGTTGCCTAGACTGATATCAAACTCCTGGGCTTAAGTGATCTGTCCACCTTGGCCTCCCAAAGTGCTGGGATTATAGGCGTGAGCCATTGTGCCCAGCAATTTTTAAATTATTTATTTTTCCATTTCCCTTTCTTGGCATTTATGATACTTATTTGAAACTTTTTTTTAAATTTAAATGTTTTGTTTTCCAGATTTAAGAAAATTTTCTTTCTTTTTTTTTTTTTTGAGATGGAGAGATGGAGTCTCACTGTTATCCTGACTCAAGTGCAGTGGTGTGATCTCCCCGCTTGCTGCAACTTCTGCCTTCTGGGGTCAAGCATTTCTCTTGCTTCAGCCTCTCAAGTAGCTGGGATTACAGGCATGCACCACCACTGGCTAATTTTTGTATTTTTAGCAGAGATGGGGGTTTCACCACATAGGCCAAGCTGGTCTCGAACTCCTGACTTCAAGTGATCTGCCTGCCTCAGCCTGGGATTACAGGTGTGAGCCACTGCGCCTAGCCAAAAATTTTCTCTCTTGAACTATCTATAGTTTACAACAATCTGCTAAAGAAAAGCTGTAATACATCCATTAGATTATAGCCCTGTGCATTATTTTCAAGTTCTTGTTATCTACCTGAAGACTACATTAAATCCTGAATTCTCCTAGAGTCTTCAAATATACCCTTCTTCTATAGAATTACTAAAAATGGAAACTGCTTTGTTCCTAAAGCCCTAAAAGCTAAAACTGGATAAATTTTAAGGAACAAGCTTGTGCCTGATGTATAGGCCACACAAAAAGTTTACCAAACTGCCCAATGTCATGACTAGAAACATCCAAACTGCAAACCAGAACAAGAAGTTCTGTTTTCACATTGTAGACAGCTTTTCCCAAGACATTGGAACAAGACTCCATATCGTGAGACTCTTTCCCCCTTAATGTTACTTTTCACTTGGCAGGATAATGGTGTAATGGAAATTTTACAATCAGTAGTTTTTGCTAGAAACTCGACAGAACCTGACCTATGAGATTCTTTAGTATACATTGGTTAAATAAGGAAATGTCATGGCGGTGGGGTGGGGTGCAGCGGCTCACGTCTGTAATCCCAGCACTTTGGGAGGCCGAGGCAGGTGGATCACGAGGTCAAGAGATCGAGACCATCCTGGTCAACATGGTGAAACCCCCTCTCTACTAAAAATACAAAAAATTAGCTGGGCATGGTGGCGTGTGCCTGTAATCCCAGCGACTCAGGAGGCTGGGGCAGGAGAATTGCCTGAACCCGGGGGGCGGAGGTTGCGGTGAGCCGAGATCGCGCCATTGCACTCCAGCCTGGGTAAGAAGAGCGAAACTCTGTCTCAAAAAAAAAAAAAAAAAAAAAAAGAGAAATGTGAAAATTATCAGAATCAAAATGAAGTCACTTGTGTTAAGAAACAAAACTCCCTGACAGAACTGGGGAAGGCTAAGAAGGGAAGGCTCTCACATTTGTGTGCCTCATAACTAAACTATTGCAAAATACTTTGCAAAAACCACAACCTTACACAAAGACCTTTGCAACCTTACCCAACAAGTACCTGTGTGAGAACATCTGCCCAGCAACTGCCTGTTCAACCTAGAACTCCTTGTTCTTATTGATCCTTGTGGCAAAGCATAATAATTTCAGAGCATATATTTAATCCTCATGTTTTCTGTAAAAACCTTTGTCTTCCTTTACCTCCCTGAATACACATAGAGTTTATTGTGGCATGTGCATTCCAATTTCAACACCCTACTCTCAAATGAATGTCTTTTTCTTTTAGAGGTCCTATTATTTAGATTGACAGCTTTAAAATAAAGTTTCTTTTGTTTTGTTTTTGAGGAAGGGTCTTGCTCTGTCGCCTAGACTGGAGTGCAGTGGCACAATTATGGTTCACCGCAGCCTCCACCTCCTGGGTTAAAAGTGATCCTTCTGTCCCAGCCTCCTAAGTAGCTGGGACTATAGGTGCACACCACCACAACTGGCTTACATTTTTTTGGTAGAGATGGGGTTTTACCATGGTCTTGAACTTTGCTGAAGCAATCCACTTGTCTCAGCCTCCCTAAGTGCTGAGATTATAGGCATGGGCCACTGTGCCCAGTCTACAATAAAGCTTGTTTTAGCCGGGTGTTGTGGTGCATGCCTGTAGTCCCAGCTACTCAGGAGGCTGAGGCAGGAGAATTGCTTGAAACTGGAAAATGGAAGTTGCAGTGCCAGGATCACACCATTGCACTCCAGCCTGGTGACAGAGTGAGACTGTGTCTCAAAAAAAATCCTGTTAATCTGTTAGCACAAGTTTTCCTCCTCCCACTCCTTCTCCTTCTCTTTTCTTTCCTTCCTCCTCTTCTTCGTGAATGCTTGTCTTTGCTCTTCCACATAATTTTAAATTAGCTTGTCAAGTTTCTCACACATATACAGAAATTTATTGAGATTTTGCTGGGCATTGCACTGGCTCTGTGGATAGGTTTGGAGAGACTTGGCATTTTTCAATATTGATTGACTCTTCCAATCTATGAACATGTTATATCTCTGTTTAGGTCTTCTTCAGTCTGTTTTTCAATGTTTTCTTCAGACAGGTTTTGCTTTTTTTTGATTGATTTATTCCTAGGTACTTGATATTTGTTTGGAGCTGTTGTAAATGCTATCTTTTTAAAAAAATTCTCTTTTTTTACTGGCATATATAAATATTGATTTTCTAAAAACATGATTTTTCTATCTATTAACCTTGTTAAACTCTTTTATTGTTAACAGTTTATCTGTAGATTGTTTTGGATGTGCCACATACGTATTTTTTTTTTTTTGAGACAGAGTTCCGCTCTTGTTGCCCAGGCTGGAGTGCAGTGGCATGACATCAGCTCACTGCAACCTCTGCCAAAAGGGTTCCAGCAATTCTTCTGCCTTGGCCTCCCGAGAAGCTGGAATTACAGGCGCCTGCCACTTCGCCCTGCTAAGTGCGTATTTGTAGTAGAGACGAGGTTTCGCCATTTTGGTCAGGCTGGTCTCGAACTGCCGACCTCAGGTGATCCGCCCGCCTTGGCCTCACAAAGTTTTGGTATTACAGGCATGCGCCAACGGCGCCCGGGCTCCACATACATAATTATATCACCTATGAAAAAATAATTTTGTTTACTCCTATTTAATCTTCAATCCTTTTATTTTTCTTGCCTCACTCCACTGGCTAAGGACCTTCGGCTGCAATAGTTGGCATTCTCATCCGTGGCACACTTAATCACCACTAAGCTTTCCCAGCCTCAGGTCAACTGTATTGGGAGGTTGGTTTCTCACTGGAGGTAGCCCTTCTTCAACCTCCTGCAGCGAGTTAAGGCAGAGAGTATATCTCTGGCGGGCTCATCTTCCAATACGGAAGAGCCCGCCGCCCCTCTCTGGTTGCCGCGCAACGGCGTCGTTCTGATCCCGGGTAGGTGCGGAGCTGCTGGAAGCACGTGCCGCCGCTTCGCCATTCTGATACTACATCTCCCACAATGCCTCGCGCCATGGGCGGCTAGTCCCAGAGTGCTGGAAGGGCCGGTCGGGAGGCGGAGCGGAAGCCGAGTGCTAGGGACTAGCGGAGTAAAATCTGCACAAGCTGGGAACCAACCTCCTCTCGACTCCCGCCCCCTGGCCTTTCTCCGTCCCGACCTGGAGCTGCTTCGCCAGTGCGGGACGCAGCTGACGCCCGCTAATCAGCTCTCGCTGCGTCGCCTCGGCTCAGAAGCTCCGTGACGGCGGCGACCGTGACGGGAAGCCCAAGGCAAGGTAATGAGGAGGGGGCGAGTCCGCCGGCCGGGCCCGCGCCTCTCGCGCAGCCCCTCGGCCCCGGCGGCTGCTCCTCTACTGCCGCGCCCCCGGCTCCGGTCCTCCCCACGCCGGGGCCGCAGCTGCGGAAACCCGGCTCGGACACGGGCCGGCAGCCTCCGGCCGCAGCCAGGAAGGCTCTTTGTCTCTTGCTTTGGGCCGCGTCTCTGTCCCTTGGCGTCTGACAGCTGCGGCCCCTCGGCCCGGACGGAGAACGGAGCGTGGCGGGGGCTGCGCGAGCCGAGAGGGGCGGGCTCCGTCCGGGCTGTGGGTTGGAGAGCCCGGGCGGCACAGCGTTCACTTCTTTTTTTGTTTTGACAGCCAAGTTCTGTTCTAGTTTGGGAGAGAGAGAAAGTCAGATGCCCCTTTTAAACTCTGTCTTCAAAACTCATCTCCTGGTTGACTAGTAAGGTTGAACTTAAACTGCTGTGTTGACTGTGGCGGTAATGAGAATGGCTCAGTCAACCAGGGTTCGAGTCCTGCCTGGGTTTGTCTCACTGCCTGCCTTGGTAGTCTTGGTTACTTAAGGCTCTCAGCCTGAGTTTTCTCATCCATCAAAACACACCGCTTTAAGTGGTTAGAATTAAAAAATAACAGACCTATAACGTCATTAGTTCTTCATTTGATGAAAAGATCCTTTGAATGTAATACTTAGCTATGACTGAAGTGACCGAAGTGGCCTTTGGACTTGAGTTTTGCACTTTTCTTTGTTTAATCATTAGCACCTTTGGTTATATGTTGTTCACTTTATACTTTGTTATCCTAAAGCTAAGCAAAGGATTCGTTAAAATATGTCATCTTCCTAATTTCTGCTGTTTTAAGATGGCTGAGAATGTTCTTAGGAAATTGATGACACTGCTTTTCTGTAGATCAGCTTTAGAAATACAAGAATTTATTCACCTCTCTTCTCCCCCTCAGGTGTGTGTGTATATGTGTGTCCATCTGTCCTTTGGGGATCCTTAGAGGCGCTTAAGTGTTTGTTTCATCAGAGTAGGCAGAAAGGTGTTCTGCAGTCCTGTCTCTGGGCTTCACCATATTTACCCTGTGTCAACTTTTTCTTACTTCTCTCTGCGCCTTCTCACTGATTAATAATTTCCCCAGTTTGGGATTTGTGTTTACAAGTTGTAGTTTTTGTTCACAAGACACCCTGAATGAATGCATTAAATTTCATCAGGAATGACTTGATACGTTTCAGGAGTCCCTTTTCACTTTCCGTTGTTCTTGCACTGTTTTCTCCTGAATTTTACTGATGTTGGTTATGAGTTTTTCTTCAAGGAAATCTCTATGATCCTTAATTGAAGTTTATTTTTCACTTAAAATATCTGCTCTGTACTGCTTTGAGTTCAAACACTGTTATGCAATATGTGCAATAACACGTCCTGAGTAAATACTGTTTTTTTTTTTTTTTTTTTTTGAGACTGAGTTTCGCTCGTTACCCAGGCTGGAGTGCAAGGGCATGATCTCGGCTCACCGCAACATCCGTCTCCTGGGTTCAAGCAATTTCCCTGCCTCAGCCTCCCAAGTAGCTGGGACTACAGGCGTGTGCCACCATGCCCAGCTAATGTTTTGTATTTTTAGTAGAGACGGGGTTTCACTATGTTGACCAGGATGGTCTCAATCTCTTGACCTCGTGATCCACCCGTCTCGGCCTCCCAAAGTGAAATACTGTTTT
>NW_022436959.1:13524351-13577795 GCF_009761245.1 Sapajus apella | reverse complement strand
GGCCGAAATACTGTTTTAAAATACGAAGTTGTAGAAGGAAAAAGCCAGGGGGCCTGATGAATTGCTGGTGTTACTTCTTCAGTGACAGATTAATTTTTAAAATATATGTGAGGAAAAAAAAGGAGAAATCTAATGAATGTATTTTATAAGCATAACAGAGCCATAGAATAAATAAATGGAAAACTTAAACTGTGGAAAGAGATATGCACGTAAAATTTCTGATTCACTCTAAAATGTGTTGCAAAATACTTGTTTTGAGGAAACTGTTTCTATGTTGGTGTTATTTAGTGCAGCATAGGACAGAGAGTAATGGCTACGGAAATAGAAGTCCTTAGTTTTGTCCTTGCTCTGTCACTATCTGTGTAACCTTAGAGTACTTTGTGGTCCCCAATTTCCTCATCTCTAAAATAGTGAATTGGTCTGATTCCAAGGACTCTTGTAGCTCAGACTTTCAATGATAAAGGTTTTTAGAGGTTCTTTTTAATGTGGAAACAAAATAGGTGTAAACCCTTTTAGTCATTTGTGTTCTTAGTTTTCTTCCTGCTTCAGATATAATTCTTTCAAACTACCTTGAAGGAAGAAATACATATAAGAAAACAAGAAAGCTGCCAGAAATCAGAATCTCTACTGGCGAGTTATCACTCTCTCAGGAGCTGCACGTGTTTACTCTGCATTTTTGACATGCTTTATTCTCTTTCTCCCTACTCTGTATCTTTTGCGCATAGCCTCTGTACCTATTGTGTCTGACTCTTCACAACTTTATCTTGTCAATCCCCTAACCCAACTTTATTATTTATTTTCATGCCTTCTCCTTCAGCTCCTTCTGCCAACTGTCTGGTTTTCCCTGGGGCCTCTTTGAGGCCAGAGATGCTAGCCTAGTTGGCTGTGGAAGGGGACGTGGGCTCATGTGGCACAAAGCATGATTGGCCAAGACAGTACATGCTCTGTGATTAAAGTATCTAGGGCTCCATAGTGTGTGTGTATGTATATGTATGTATATAAGTTTTAGTTTTTTTTTTGTTTGTTTTTTTTGAGACAGAGTCTTGCTCTGTTTCTCAGGCTGGAGTGCAGTGGTGCTGGCTCAATGCATCATTTACCTGTTGGGATCAAGGAGTTGTTGTACCTCATGACCAGCTAATTTTTGTAGTTTTAGTAGAGACAGGTTCTCACCATATTGGCCAGGCTGGTCTTGAACTCCTGACCTCAAGTGATCTGCCTATGTCAGCCTCCCAAATGCTGGGATTACAGGCATGAGCCATGGAGCCTGGACTGCATAATATATTTTATTTTATTTTATTCTGAGACAGAGTCTCACTCTGTCACCAGGCTGTAGTGCAGTGGTGCGATCTCAGCTCACTGCAACCTCCGCCTTCCAGGTTCAAGCGATTCTTGTGCCTCAGCCACCCAAGTAACTAGGTTTATAGGCATGCACCACCACACCTGGCTAATTTTCATATTTTTGATAGAGACAGGGTTTCACCATGTTGATCAGGCTGGTCTTAAACACCTGGCTTCGAGTGATCTGCCTGCCTCAGCCTCCTGAAGTCCTGGGATTACAGGTGTGAGCCACTATAATCTAAAATATGGCCTGGCCATATTTTAGATTAAACTTTTTACTGTAGCATAATGGTTAGTTTTCCTTTTGCCTTAACATTTTCTATTTTTGTCCCTGCCTCATTTTACTATTTTTCTTTAATCTGTTTTTGTAATGTTCACATTACAAAATGTTGTCTTCTCTTCCCTCTCCCAAATGTGCCATCTAAAAATGAACTGATAGCTTGACACTCATATTTCCGTATCTTAGCTGGAATTTTAGTGTAGTTTCTCTCAAGGTAGTGCATTTTAAGTCTTAGACCTTATTGTGGAGTGAATGGGCTGTGTTCTGTGTTAATCCCCCCCATATTAGCCTCAGGCAGTATTACACAGAAAAAATATTTTAGGAATGGCTCTTTTTTTTTTTTTTTGGTTTGTTTTTGGAGAGAACTATTTGAACCTCTGAGCTGCAGTGAACATACTGTGTCTTTTTGTAGTAAATCTATGCCTCTCTAGCTGAAATTCCTCTGGGGACTAATAGGCAGCAGTAGTTCTAGTACGTTTGGCTGAGTGAAAGCTGCTCTTCCTGCTAGTTGCCATGATTGCTGTTGATAGTTACTTTAGCTATAGTTATAATGGCACAAAATGTAGAGCACCAAATAAATGCAAAAATAAGATTTGAATGAAAGATTTTAAGGTACTATTAGCCATCTACTTGCGTTTTTAATGTTACTGTTGCTATGTTTGCATAAAATACAAGGAAGTACTTCATGACAGCCAGTGTGAAATGCAGTATTTTAAAAACTTTCTGGCTGGGCGCGGTGGCTCAAGCCTGTAATCCCAGCACTTTGGGAGGCCGAGGCGGGTGGATCACGAGGTCAAGAGATCGAGACCATCCTGGTCAACACGGTGAAACCCCGTCTCTACTAAAACTACAAAACATTAGCTGGGCATGGTGGCGCGTGCGTGTAATCCCAGCTGCTTAGGAGGCTGAGGCAGGAGAATTGCCTGAACCCGGGAGGCGGAGGTTGCGGTGAGCCGAGATCGCGCCATTGCACTCCAGCCTGGGTAACATGAGTGAAACTCCATCTCAAAAAAAAAAAAAAAAAAAAACCAAAATTATAACAATAATTCATAATAAGAGATCTTTTTATATCAAGACTCCATAGATGGCTGGGCATGATGGTGTGCGCCTGTAGTTGGTCCTAGTTATTAGGGAGGCTGAGGTGGGACCAGGAGTTTGAGACTGGCCTGGGCAATGTAGTTAGATCTCAATATGGAAAAAAAGAGAAGACTCCATAGTTGTTTAACAGTTTTTGCGTAGGCTGGGCTCACTGGCTTATGCCTGTAATCCCAGCACTTTGAGAAGCTGAGGCAGGAAGATCACCTGAGCTTAGGAGTTTGAGACCAGCCTGGGCAACATAGTGAGACCTTGTCACTGCTAAAAATAAAATTTGTCAAGTGTGGTGGCACACACCTGTAGTCCCAGCTGCTTAGGAGGCTGAGGTAGGGGCAGGGGACGGGGTGTCTCTTGAGTCTGGGAGATCAAGGCTTTAGTGAGCTGTAGCCACTACATTCTAACCTGGGCAACAGAGCCAGACCTTGTTTCAAACAGCAACAACCAAAAACTGTGTATGCATACGTCTATATATGTAAAAATCAACTGGAAATTTCACAAAATTGATAGTGTGTACAGTCTACTCTGATGGTTTCATCTTGTGTTTTGAAAAAGTGCTTATTGCAAACTGTTGATTTTGTTCCCTGCTTTTGAAAAACAGTGGAGTTGGCTAGATGCGCTGGCTCAAGCCTGTAATCCCAGCACTTTGTGAGGCCAAGGCAGGCGGATCATGAGGTCAGGCATTTGAGACCAGCTTGGCCAATATAGTGAAACGCCATCTGTACTAAAAAAAAAGTACAAAAATTAGCTGGGTGTGGTGGCGTGCGCCTGTAGTCCCAGCTACTTGGGAGGCTGAGGCAGAAGAATCGCTTGAACCCAGGAGGCAGAGGTTGCAGTGAGCCAAGTTTGTGCCACTGCACTCCAGTCTGGGTGACAGAGCAAGACTCCATTTCACAAAAAATTAAAAAGAAAGAAAGAAAAACAGTGGAGTCCTGGTCTGAGAGTTTGGATGCCTAATATTTCTCTGTGTGACTTTGAGTAGTCATTAATTCTCTTTGTGCCTCCTTTTTCTTATCTTTATAATGAAGGTGTTCTAGTTTAAATATTTGCTGATTCTTTGTTTGATTTAATTAATTAATTAAATTTTGAGATAGAGTTTCGCTCTGTCACCCATAGCTCATTGAAACCTGGCACTCCTAGGCTTGAGTGGTCCTCCTGCTTCAGCCTCCTGAGTAGCTGGGCCTACAGGTGCACACCACCATGCCTGGCTAATTTTTAAATTTTTTTGGTAGTGACTGCATCTTGCTGTGTTGCCCAGGATTGTGTTGTACTCCTGGCTTCAAGAGGTCCTTCCACCTTGGCCTTGTAAAGTGCTGGGATTATAAGTGTGAACATCATGCCCAGCCTGTTTTACTTTTCTCTGGAAATAATGTTGGACTAAAGACAATCACATATCTTTATGTCTCTGGCTAGGGAGAGAGAAACCATTGAAAAATGGCTTAAATATTTGGTTGTTTACTTAGTGTGCTGTTTGGCAGGTAGCATAATAGAGCTTTGAACAGCACGTTTCTCCAAAGATCTTATAAAGTGGAGTGGACATGTTAATACCTGTAATAAATATAAAAAATTAGAAAAAAAATTATCCCTGTTTGTTTTTCTGTTTTTATATTTCTTAACAGGGAATATCTTGGAGTTTGAAAAATTGTGTTTAAAATGCTTAATACCAGTTTTAAGTAAATGCACTGACAGATGGCTACCTAGACCTTGTTTCATACCTGATTTTGCCACAGCCCCTTTCAGATTAGAGAACACCAATAAGAATATATTTTTCTTTTGTAAATACCACCATATCAGATCATTACTGTTCCCGTATATCACCAAACAGTGGAACTGCCATTTTCATAACACAGGGGAACACACAGCTTTCTGTGGTTGTAGGTTTCCTTCTCTTTAGTTTGTACGATTTCTTCAGACCAGGCCATTTCATACTGTGCTTTGGGAGCCCTCTCATTCTCATTTCTTTGTGTTGAGGAAAATAGGAATAAGGAATTTGTTGCCTGCTCCCGAAATTCTGATCAGAAAAGGATTCTAAAGGTTTTATTTGGAAGGAAATTAGAACCAGACTTTGTACTTCCTCCTCTTTCTCAAATCAGATAATACTCGCTCATTATTCCTTGACCCCACCCCTCATGTAGATGTACCAAGACACATCACCCTTTTTTTCCTTCATAGCAATTTATCACAAGCTGATATATTTCTTTGCTTATTTATTGTTCTATTTCTATTAAAGTGTATCCAGAAAAACAGGAATCCTGTCAGTTTTTCATATCTTGCTTTACCTTTCATATCTCTGGCTCCTGGCACATGGGAGATGCTTTGATATTGTGAATGAATTAGTGAACAAGTGAATGAGTAAACCAAGTTCTTTCATGCATTAAACGGAACTCCATGTAGTAAAGGTTGTGTTTGAACCTGGATCTTTATGCATTGCCCCAACTCACCCCCTGCCCCCAATTATTTTTTCTGGAAATGTGTTATCATTGTGTTTGCTGATCACGGTAAAGGTCCCTACCTTTAGAAGACCTTGTATTTATCTTTTATCTTTGTTTTACTTCTTTTTTTTTTTTTTTTTTTTTTTTTTTGAGATGGTATTTCACTGTTGTGGCCCAGGCTGGAGTGCAATGGCGCCTGCCATCTTGGCTCATCGCAACCTCTGCCTCCCAGCTTCAAGTGATTCTCCTGCTTCAGTCTCCTGAGTAGCTGGGATTACAGGCATGTGCCACCATCCCATGCCCAGTTAATTTTTTGTATTTTTAGTAGAGGTGGGGTTGGTCAGGCTTCATGTTGGTCAGGCTGGTCTCGAACTGCCAACCTCAGGTGATCCGCTTGCCTCAGCCTCCTAAAGTGCTGAGATTACAGGCATGAGCTACCATGCTCAGCCTGCTTCATATGTTTTTATCTTCTAGTTTTTTGCCTTTATAAAAACTAACATATAAGACTTCTGAAGTTCTTCTCGTAGCAACTTTATAATACTTTATGTGAATACAGTTTATTTGAAACTTTAAGAAGCAACTTAATAATTTAGTGAATAGTTCAAATTAGGCATCTTCAGGATGATTGTCCTAAACTGCCATTTCTATTTTCTAGTTACATCCTTTTAAAGCAAAAAAGAACAAAGCTTCATTTAATACAATTTATTCCGTATTTACAAACACGGTCTTTCTAGTGGAAGTAAGGGAGGTAGTGTGGTGTAGAGAAAACCCTAGACAGTGAGTCAGGACCTGTATTCTGGACCAGTAGGATTTCTCCTGTTAACTGGTTAATTTTTAGGCAGACATTTAACATCTCTGAGCTTCTGTTTCTTCATCTGAAATGTGAGGGAAATAGATTAGTTTTCTTCTCAGATTCTTCCAGCCCAGAAAAGGATAATTGAAGATACTTTAATTTACCTCCAAATTTCTATCCTCTGCCACTTTACCCCAAAAATCATTGCAGGGAGGTCACATTGCTGCATGGGAGAAGGTGGGGTTACATTCAGGGATTTGTTTTAAAGTAAACATGAGGCATTTCTCAGTGATTGTTGATTGCTCACCAGGCTTTGTGGGGGATGTGGCAGCAGTGTAAGGCATGTTGTTCTTGCCCATAAGGGACCTGGGACTTAAGGAGACATGGCTTACACAGACGCTTGGATGATGTGATGTATAAAACTAATTGGTATAAAGTAACATGCTGTGGGCATTAGAAGATAAGTGTGATGTAGGATAGGGTAAGGAGGTTTTGAAATCCTTCTATCCGAGGTAGCATTTAAACAGATATTTTCCTAGTCTCTTTTCAGGTTACTTGGAAGATGAACTGTTCTCATCAGCGTCATGCTATTATGTCATCTTTTAGGACTGGGTATTGCTTCAGTAACTTAATCCAGTGAAATTTTCATGTTGTCCACAAATCCTGAGTAGAAACTTTTTCAAGCCTGTAGCCTCTCTGAGAGCTGACTGTATCTAATAGAATGAGAGGATGTCAGGAAACATGTAAAGAAACATGCTGGGTAAATAAAAATATCACGTAAATGTAAGATATAACTATTACTGTCGTATGAAGCAGAGAGAAGACTGGCTGGATTAGAGGAGATATTTTTGCGACTAATGAGAAATAAATTTGGTCTTTGGAGACTTGGTTGTGGAGGCCCATGAGAGCTAATCAGGAGTTTTATTTGCGTCTGTGAAGACATTTCTTATATTACCTAACATTACTCAGATTATCAAGAATTAGTAGCATTGTTGCATATGTGCCTGACACTAATAATAAAGATTAATATTTATTGAGTAGTATGAGATGTCAGTTATTCTTTACCAGTATTAAATAGGTATTGTTGTCCCCATTATATAAGCAAGGATAATAGGCTTAGGGAGATAAAATAACTTTTTCAAGGTTTTAAAGATAGAATATATAATTTCATATAGAAAATGATAGAGAGTATCTTGTGGCTGGAGGTAGGATAGGAATGGGAGTGCAACATTTTGAAGAGTTGATATTTGAGCTAAGTACTAAAGGATGAAAAGGAACAGGTTGTAGGGAAAGTATTCCAAGCCAGGGAGTAGCAATTGTATAAACCTTGAGGTCAGAAAGAATTTGATGTGTTTTCCCTAGTGTGGCTATAGCATGGTGAGCAAGAGGGAAGTGGTATGAGATTAGGACAGAGAGAAATGGGTAGAAGTCAGGTTATGTAGGGCTTGTGCATGTCATAAAGGTTGGTACTGAGTTTGCATGTTAGATTCTGAGTGCGGTGTGAAACTGTTGAAAGGTTTTTAAGCAGGAGAATGATATGCTTATGTGTGTGTTTGTGTGGTAAAAAATACATAATCTAAAATTTATCATTTTAGCATTTAAGTTTACAGTTCAGTGACATTAAGTACATTCACATCATTGTGCAACCATCACTACCATCCATCTCCAGAACTTTTTCATCATCCCCAACCGAAACTCTATATCCATTAGATCATAACTTTCCATTCTCTTCTTCCATGTTGTAACATATATCAGAATATCTTTCTTCTTTAGGGATAAATAATACTCCATTGTATGTAGATACCACATTTTATTTATCTGTTTATCTATTGAGGGACACTGGGGTTATTTCCACCGTTTGGCTATTATGAATAATGCTGCAGTGACCATTGGCAAACACATATCCCGTTGGGTTCCTGCTTTTATTTCTTTTGTGTATATATCCAGAAGTTCAATTCCAGATTATATGATAATCCTATGTTAAGTTTTTGAGGAAATGTCATACTGTCTTCCCCAGCAGCCACACCATTTTATGTGCCCACCAGCAGAGCAGAAGAGTTTCAGTTTGTTCACATCCTTGCCAACACTTGTTGTTTTCTGTTTTTTTTTTTTTTTTTTTTTTATAACTATCCTGATGGATGTGAAGTGATATTTCATAGTGGTTTTAATTTACATTTCCCTGTGATTAATGAGGTTGAGCTTTTTTTTTTTTTTTGAGGTGGAGTCTCGGTTTGTCACCCAGGCTGGAGTGCAGTGGCACAATCTTGGCTCACTACAACTCCGCCTCCTGGGTTCAAGCGATTCTCCTGCCTCAGCCTCCTGAGTAGCTGGGATTACAGGTGTCTGCCACCATGCCCGGCTAATTTTTGCATTTTTAGTAGAGATGGGGTTTCCATCATGTTGTCCAGGCTGGTCTTGAACTCCTGACCTCAGGTGATCCGCCCACCTTGGCCTCCCAAAGTGCTGAGATTACAGGCTTAAGCCAATGCATCCAGTCTTCTTTCCTTCTTTCTAACTTTCATTTTGATGTTTTTTTTTTCTTTTTTCTTTTTGAAGAATAGCTTTTAGGCATTTAGGTTGGTGACATGCATTTGAATAGACTGAGATCTCCTATATATCTCATTATTAATGTCCATGGTTTTAGTTACAAGTGAGAAACCATTTGAAGAGTTTTATGACCATGGTTGCATTTTTTTCAGGTATTTTCAATGAATTGACATTTATTTCTAGGTTAAACTTTGAAAAGATACATAAACGAGACAGGTAAAAGACTAGAAAGCTTACTTAGTGGTGGAGAAAGTTGTCAAATATATGATACAGTTCCAAATCAAAATTATAGAATATTTGCCTTATTGTCGTCTGCTCTGTTACTGATACAGATTAAGACTAATACTGTTTTTCTTCTTAATTTTACAGAGTTAATAGAGTGGATACAACCTTGCTGAAGATGAAGAATATACAATATTGAGATTTTTTTCTTTTTTCTTTCAAATCCTGATTGTTTTGTGGCTTGCATCAAGTTACCACTTTTCAGTCAAGTCTGTTTGCTTCTTTAGAAATGTTTTTTACAATCTCAAGAAAAAATATGTCCCAGAAATTGAGTTTACTGTTGCTTGTATTTGGACTCATTTGGGGATTGATGTTACTGCACTATACTTTTCAACAACCAAGACATCAAAGCAGTGTCAAGTTACGTGAGCAAATACTAGACTTAAGCAAAAGATATGTTAAAGCTCTAGCAGAGGAAAATAAGAACACAGTGGATGTCGAGAATGGTGCTTCTATGGCAGGATATGGTAAGATAACCGGAGAATATTTCTAGTCTCCTCCTATCCCCATTTAAAGATGATTGTGGAAATTGAACTTACGACTTCATACATATGTCTTTGCAAAGTGATTTTTTTCTTGACTTTTTATTATGGAAATTTCAAATGTACTAAAAAATAGAGATACTATGATAAATACTTACATATTCATCATCCAGACTTAACAACAACAACAAAAAAGACCTTCTTGGACATAATACAACATCATTATCATACCTAGTTTATATTTAAATTTTCCTGATTATCCCATTGTAAGCCATTAATTGTTAAGCATTTATTAATTCCTAAGAAGCAGGATTTGCCTATATCTCCAGTATTGGTTATTGCTAATTGTTATTCTCCCTTTTACATTACTGGGTCCTGCTGTGTTTTAAGTTTCTTATGCTGTGCTCTTCCTTTCCTTTAAGGCAACATTTGTTTTAATTTAATTGTTGAGGAATATTTAAATTATGGAAATTGTGGCGTTTCACTGCTAGATATATATCACTTAAAAAAATGTATCTTGGAGGCTGGGTGCAGTGGCTCATGCCTTAATCCCAGCACTTTGGGAGGCCGAGGTGGGCAGTTCAGGAGGTCAGGAGATTGAGACCATCCTGCTAACACGGTGAAACCCTGTCTCTACTGAAAATAAAATAAATAAAAATTTGCTGGGTGTGGTGGCACATGTCTGTAGTCCCAGCTACTTGGGAGGCTGAGGCAGGCGAATTGCTAGGACCTGGGAGGCGGAGGTTGCAGTGAGCCAAGATTGTGCCACTGCACTCCAGCCTGGATGACAGAGCAAGTCTCTGTCTTAAAAAAATTAAACATGTATCGTGGCCTGGTATTGATGGCTCATGCCTATAATCTCAGTACTTTGTGGGGCTGAGGTGGGAGGATTGTTTGAGCCTAGGAGTTCGAGACTAGCCTAGGCAACATAGTGGGACCTCTACTAAAAATACAAACAAATCAGCCGGGTGTGGTGGCAGGCACCTGTAATCCCAATTACTCGGGAGACCAAGGCAGGAGAATTGCTTGAACCTGGGAGGCGGAGGTTGCGGTGAGCTGAGATCATGCCACTGTACTCCAACTTGGGCGACAGAGCAAGACTTCATCCAAAAAAAAAAAAAAAAAAAAATTAGCCAGGCATGGTGATATACACCTGTAGTCTTAGCTAGTTGTAAGGCTGAGGAGGGAGGATGACTTGAGCCCAGGAAGTCAAGGATACAGTGAACCATGTTTGCACCACTGTACTCCAGCCTAGGCAAGAGAGTGAGACCCCATCTCTTAAAAATATATGTCTTAAAAAAATGACCTTCTAAGGCTAGGTGTGGTGGCTCACGCCTGTAATCCCAGCACTTTGGGAGGCCGAGGCAGGGGCATCACCTGAGATCAAGAGTTTGAGACCAACCTGACCAACATGGACCAACCCCGTCTCTACTGAAAATACAAAAATGGGCTGGGCATGGTTTTGCATGCCTGTAATCCCAGCTACTCAGCAGGCTGAGGCAGGAGAATCACTTGAACCCAGGAGACAGAGGTTGCGGTTAGCCGAGATTGCACCATTGCATTCCAGCCTGGGCAACAAGAGTGAGAATTCGTTTCAAAAAAAAAAAAAGACCTTCTTGGACATAATAAAATACCATTATCATACTTATAAATATTTAAATTTTCCTGATTATCCCATTGTACGCCATCAATTGTATAGCATTTATTAATTCCTAAGCAGGATTTGCCTATATCTCCAGTATTGTTTATTGCTATTCTCCCTTTTACATTACTAGGTCCTGCTGTGTTTTAAGTTTCTTATGCTGTGTTCTTTCTTTCCTTTAAGACTTAAAATGAGAGAGAACAGATAGTATGGTTCTTTCTGGAACAATGTATATACATGAATGTGTGGACATTTTCTCTCTTTCAGTTTTGTTTGTTTAATTAAAAGTTATGGCTGGGGTGGCTCACACCTGTAATCCCAGCATTTTGGGAGGCTGAGGTAGGTAAATTGCTTGAATCTTGGAGTTTGAGACCAGCCTGGGAAACATGGTGAAACTATTTCTCTACAGAAAATAAAAAAGTTAGCTGGGTGTGGTGGTGTGCACTTGTACTTCCAGCTACTTGGGAGGTTCAGGTGGGACAACTGTTTGAGCCTGGGAGGTTGAGTCTGCAGTGAGGTGTGATCCTATGCCACTGCACTTAAGCCTGGGTGACAGAGTGAGACCCTGTCTGAAAAAAAAAATTATACATGCGTGTATTTAAATAATCAAAGTGTGTTATGATTCCTGTAATGAAAAAGGGCAGCTTTTCCCACTCCCAGAAGTCCTCAAATCTCCTGTTCTTTAGAGCCACCCATTTAAAATTTTCATTTCATTTTTTGGGTGATTATTTCTATATCTAAATGATATGCTCTGTGAAGTACTTTTCGATTTTTCAGTTTTAGGTGTTACCTATTAACTTCTCACTATGCAAGGTGAGAATTTAGCTTTTTTTTTTCACTTAAACATGCATTCCATCCAGCCCCCAGGCTGTTGTCACATCCATATACTTCTTGTCTGTCCATTTTTCCATCATAATTTTGTTTAGAATAATATTCAGTATACATACTATTACGACCATGTTAATAGTATTCATTATTGAGCCATATAAATGCATACCTCACAGATACTGTGGATTCTGTTCCAAACCACGCAATAAAGTGAGTATCACGATAAGCAAGTCACACAGGTCTTTTAGTTTTCCAGTGCATATAAAAGTTAACTTTACACAGTACAGTAATCTGATAAATGTGCAGTACCATTATGTCTTAAGCAATGTACATACATTAATTAAAAATACTTTATTGCTAAAATATGCCAACAATCATCTGAGCCTTTAGCAAGTCATAATCCTTTTGCTGGTGGAGGATCTTGCCTTGATGTCAAAGGTTGCTGACTGATCAGGGTGGTAGTTGCTGAAGGTTGGGGTGGCTGTGGCAATCTCATAAAATGAGACAACAATGAAGTTTGCCACATTGATGGACTCTTTTTTTCACGAAAGATTTTTTTTGTAGCATGGATTATTTTATAGTATTTTACCTGCAGTAGAACTTCTTTAAAAATTGGAGTCAATCCACTTAGACCCTACTGCTGCTTTATCAATAAAGTTTATATAATATTCTAAATCCTTTGTTGTCATTTCAGCAGTGTCCACAGCATCTTCAGTAGATTCCATCTCAAAAAACTACTTTCTTTGCTCTTCCTTAAGACTCAACTCCTCATCTATTCAAGTCCTATCATGAGAATGCAGCAATTCAGTCTCATTTTCAGGCTCCACTTCTAATTCTGTTGTTACTTCCTCCTTCCTCCACTGAAGTCTTGAATTCCTCAAAGTCATCCATGAGGGTTGGAATCACCTTCTAATTCATTCATTCATTCTGGTGAATGTTGACATTTTTCCTCCTTTTGTGAATCATGCATGTTATTAATGGTATCTAGAATGGTGAATCCTTTCCAGAAGGCTTTCAGTTTACTTTGTTCAGACCTGTCAGCTCTGGCCTTATGAAATGTATTTCTTAAATAATAATGACCTGAAAGTTCAAATGACTCTTTTATCCATGGGCAGGAGAATGGATGTTGTGTTAGCAGCCATGAAAACGTTTATCTCTTTGTATGTCATCTTCAGAGCTCTTGGGTGACTGGGCACACTGTCATTGAGCGGTAATATTTTGTAAGGAATCCTTTCTTCTGAACAGTGGGTCTCAACAGTAGGTCTCAGTGGGCTTAAAATGTTTAGTAACTCATTCTTTAAACATGTTATCATCCAGGCTTTGTTGTTCCATTTATAGAGCACAGGCAGAATAGATTTAGCATAATTCATAAGGGCTCTAGGATTTTCAACATGGTAAACGAGCATTGGCTTCAACGTTAAGTCACCAGCTGCATTACCCCCTAATGAGAAAGTCGGCCTGTTCTTTGAAGCTTTGAAGCCAGACATTGACTTCTCCTCACTAGCTATGAAAATCCTAGGTGGCATCTTCCTATAGAAGACTGTTTTGTCTACATTGAACATTTGTTATTTAGTGCAGCTACCTTCAACAGTTATCTTAGCTAGGTCTTCGAGGTAATTTGTGGCAACTTCTCCATTAACATTTGCCGCTTCACCTTGCACTTGAATCTTATGGAGATGGCCTTTTTTTTTTTTTTTTTTTTTTTTTTTAGACAGAGTTTCGCTCTTGTTACCCAGGCTGGAGTGCAATGGCGCGATCTCGGCTCACCGCAACCTCCGCCTCCTGGGTTCAGGCAATTCTCCTGCCTCAGCCTCCTGAGTCGCTGGGATTACAGGCACGCGCCACCATGCCCAGCTAATTTTTTGTAGTTTTTAGTAGAGACGGGGTTTCACCATGTTGACCAGGATGGTCTCGATCTCTTGACCTTGTGATCCACCCGCCTTGGCCTCCCAAAGTGTTGGGATTACAGGCGTGAGCCACCGCGCCTGGCTCCTTTTTTTTTTTTTTATTGCATTTTAGGTTTTGGGATACATGTGAAGAACATGCAAAATTGTTGCATAGGTACACACATGGCAGTGTGATTTGCTGCCCTCCTCCCCTTCACCTATATCTGGCATTTCTCCCATGCTATCTCTCCCCAACTCCCCACCCCCCACTGTCCCTCCCCTATTTTCCCCCAACAGACCCCAGTGTGTGATGCTCCCCTCCCTGTTTCCATGTGTTCTCATTGTTCAACACCCGCTTATGAGTGAGAAAATGCGGTGTTTGATTTTCTGTTCTTGTGTCAGTTTGCTGAGAATGATGGTTTCCAGGTTCATCCATGTCCCTACAAAGGACACGAACTCATCGTTTTTGATGGCTATGTAACATTCCATGGTGTATATGCGCCACATTTTCCCTGTCCAGTCTATCATCGTTGGGCATTTGAGTTGGTTCCAGGTCTTTGCTATTGTAAACAGTGCTGCAATAAACATTCATGTGCATGTGTCCTTATAGTAGAACGATTTATAATCCTTTGGATATATACTTAGCAATGGGATTGCTGGGTCAAATGGAATTTCTATTTCTAGGTCCTTGAGGAATCGCCACACATTGTCTTCCACAATGGTTGAGCTAATTTACACTCCCACCAACAGTGTAGAAGTATTCCTATTTCTCCACATCCTCTCCAGCATCTGTTGTCTCCAGATTTTTTAATGTTCGCCATTCTAACTGGTGTAAGATGGTATCTCAATGTAGTTTTGATTTGCATTTCTCTAATGACCAGTGATGATGAGCATTTTTTCATATGTTTGTTGGCCTCATGTATGTCTTCTTTTGTAAGGTGTCTGTTCATATCCTTCACCCACTTTTGAATGAGCTTGTTTGTTTTTTTCTTGTAAATCTGTTTTAGTTCTTTGTAGATTCCGGATATCAGCCCTTTGTCAAATGGGTAGACTGCAAAAATTTTTTCCCATTCTGTTGGTTGCTGATTCACTCTAATGACTATTTCTTTTGCCGTACAGAAGCTGTGGAGTTTGATTAGGTCCCATTTGTCTATTTTGGCTTTTGTTGCCAATGCTTTTGGTATTTTGGTCATGAAGTCCCTGCCTACACCAATGTCCTGAATGGTTTTGCCTAGATTTTCTTCTAGGGTTTTTATGGTGTTAGGTCTTATGTTTAAGTCTTTAATCCATCTGGAGTTAATTTTAGTGTAAGGTGTCAGGAAGGGGTCCGGTTTCTGCCTTCTGCACATGGCTAGCCAGTTCTCCCTACACCATTTATTGAACAGGGAATCCTTTCCCCATTGCCTGTTTTTGTCAGGTTTGTCAAAGGTCGGATGGTTGTAGATACATTGTGTTGCCTCTGAGGCCCCTGTTCTGTTCCATTGGTCTATATCTCTGTTTGGTACCAGTACCATGCCGTTTTTATTACTGTAGCCTTGTAGTATAGTTTGAAGTCCGGTAGTGTGATGCCTCCTGCTTTGTTCTTTTTGCTTAGAATTGACTTGGCTATGCGGGCTCTCTTTTGGTTCCATATGAAGTTTAAGGTGGTTTTTTCCAGTTCTGTGAAGAAGGTCATTGGTAGCTTGATGGGGATAGCATTGAATCTGTAAATTACTTTGGGCAGTATGGCCATTTTCACGATATTGATTCTTCCTAACCATGAACATGGAATGTTTCTCCATCTGTTTGTGTCCTCTCTTATTTTGTTGAGCAGTGGCTTGTAGTTCTCCTTGAAGAGGTCCTTTACATTCCTTGTTAGTTGTATTCCTAGGTATTTTATTCTCTTTGTGGCAATTGTGAATGGAAGTTTGTTCTTGATTTGGCTCTCTTTAAGTCTGTTATTGGTGTATAGGAATGCTTGTGATTTTTGCACATTGATTTTGTATCCTGAGACTTTGCCGAAGTTGCTTATCAGCTTCAGTAGATTTTGGGCTGAGATGATGGGGTCTTCTAGATATACAGTCATGTTGTCTGCAAATAGAGACAATTTGACTTCCTCCTTTCCTATTTGAATACCCTTTATTTCTTTTTCTTGCCTGATTGCTCTGGCTAGAACTTCCAATACTATATTGAATAGGAGTGGTGAGAGAGGGCATCCTTGTCTAGTGCCACATTTCAAAGGGAATGCTTCCAGTTTTTGCCCATTCAGTATGATATTGGCTGTTGGTTTGTCATAAATAGCTTTTATTATTTTGAAATACTTTCCGTCAATACCTAGTTTATTGAGAGTTTTTAGCATAAAGGGCTGTTGAATTTTGTCAAATGCCTTCACTGCATCAATTGAGATAATCATGTGGTTTTTGTCTTTCGTTCTGTTTATGTGGTGAATTATGTTTATAGACGTGTATGTTGAACCAGTCTTGCATCCCCGGGATGAATCCTACTTGATCATGGTGGATAGGCTTTTTGATATGCTGTTGCAATAGGCTTGCCAGTATTTTATTGAAGATTTTTGCATCTATGTTCATCATGGATATTGGCCTGAAGTTTTCTTTTCTTGCTGAGTCTCTGCCAGGTTTTGGTATCAGGATGATGTTGGTCTCATAAAATGATTTGGGAAGAATTCCCTCTTTTTGGATTATTTGGAATAGTTTCGGAAGGAGTGGTACCAGCTCCCCTTTGTATGTCTGGTAGAATTCGGTTGTGAACCCATCTGTACCTGGGCTTTTTTTGGGTGGTAGGCTCTTAATTGCTGCCTCAACTTCAGACCTTGTTATTGGCCTATTCAGGTTTTCGACTTCTTCTTGGTTTAGGCTTGGGAGGAGGCAAGTGTCCAGGAATTTATCCATTTCTTCCAGGTTTACTAGTTTATGTGCATAGAGTTGTTTGTAATAATTTCTGATGATGGTTTGAATTTCTGTGGAATCTGTGGTGATATCCCCTTTATTGTTTTTTATTGCGTCTATGTGGTTATTCTCCCTTTTCTTTTTTATTAATCTGGCTAGTGGTCTATTTTGTTGATCTTTTCAAAAAACGAGCTCCTGGATTTATTGATTTTTTTGAAGGGTTTTTTTAATGTCTCTATCTCCTTCAGTTGTGCTCTGATCTTAGTTATTTCTTGTCTTCTGCTAGTTTTTGAGTTTTTTTGATCTTGCTCCTCTAGCTCTTTCAATTTTGACAATAGGGTGTCAATTTTATATCTCTCCTTGCTTCTCTTATGGGCATTTATTGCTATATATTTTCCTCTAGAGACTGCTTTAAATGTGTCCCAGAGATTCTGGTATGTTGTGTCTTAGTTCTTTATTTCTGCCTTCATCTCATTGTTTATCCAGTCAACATTCAGGAGTCAGTTGTTCAGTTTCCATGAAGCTGTGCAGCTCTGAGTTAGTTTTTGAATTCTGAGTTCTAACTTGATTGCACTGTGGTCTGAGAGACTGTTATAATTTCTGTTCTTTTGCATTTGCTGAGGAGTGATTTACTTCCAATTATGTGGTCAATTTTAGAGTAGGTGCGATGTGTTGCCGAGAAGAATGCATATTCTGTGGATTTGGGGTGGAGAGTCCTGTAAATGTCTATTAGGTTTGCTTGGTCCAGGTCTGAGTTCAAGTCCTGGATATCCTTGTTAATTTTCTGTCTCATTGATCTGTCTAATATTGACAATGGGGTGTTAAAGTCTCCCACTGTTATTATGTGGGAGTCTAAGTCTCTTTGTAAGTCATTAAGAACTTGCCTTATGTATCTGGGTGCACCTGTATTGGGTGTGTATATATTTAGGATCGTTAGCTCTTCTTGTTGCATTGATCATTCTACCATTATGTAATGTCCTTCTTTGTCTCTTTTGATCTTTGTTGCTTTAAAGTCTATTTTATCAGAGACGAGAATTGCAACTCCTGCTTTTTTTTTTGCTCTCCATTTGCTTGGTAAATCTTCCTCCATCCCTTTATTTTGAGCCTTTGTGTATCCTTGCATGTGAGATGGGTTTCCTGGATACAGCACACTGATAGGTTTTGGCTTTTTATCCAATTTGCCAGTCTGTGTCTTTTGATTGGAGCATTAGCCTATTTACATTTAGGGTTAATATTGTTATGTGTGAATTTGATACTGCCATTTTGATGCTAGATTGCTGTTTTGCCCATTAGTTGATGCAGTCTTAATTGTGTCGATGCTTTTTACCATTTGGTATGTTTTTGGAGTGGCTGGTACTGGTTGTTTCTTTCTATGTTTAGTGCCTCTTTCAGGAGCTCTTGTAAAGCAGACCTGGTGGTGATGAAATCTCTGAATACTTGCTTGTTCACAAAGGATTTTATTTTTCCTTCATTTATGAAGCTTAGTTTGGCTGGATATGAAATTCTGGGTTGCAAGTTCTTTTCTTTAAGGATGTTGAATATTGGCCCCCACTCTCTTCTGGCTTGTAGGGTTTCTGCTGAGAGATCTGCTGTAAGTCTGATGGGCTTCCCTTTGTGGGTAACCCGACCTTTCTTTCTGGCTGCTCTTAGCATTTTCTCCTTCATTTCAACCCTGGTGAATCTGACAATTATGTGCCTTGGGGCTGTTCTTCTTGAGGAGTATCTTTGTGGTGTTCTCTGTATTTCTTGGACTTGAATATTGGCCTGCCTTGCTAGGTTGGGGAAGTTTTCCTGGATAATATCCTGAAGAGTATTTTCCAGCTTGGATTCATTCTCTCCATCACATTCAGGTACACCTATCAAACGTAGATTAGGTCTTTTCACATAGTCCCATATTTCTTGGAGGCTTAGTTCATTCCTTTTTACCCTTTTTTCTCTCAATCTTGCCTTCTCATTTTATTTCATTGAGTTGAAATTCGACCTCTGATATCCTTTCTTCTGCTTGGTCAATTTGGCTGTTGAAACTTGTGCATGCTTCGTGAAGTTCTCGTGTTGTATTTTTCAGCTCCATCAATTCACTTATATTCTTCTCTAAGTTGTCTATTCTCGTTAGCATTTTGTCAAATCTGTTTTCAAGGTTCTTAGTTTCTTTGCATTGGGTTAGAACATGTTCTTTTAGGTCACAGAAGCTTCTTATTAACCACCATCTGAAGCCTGTTTCTGTCAATTCATCACACTCATTCTCCATCCAGCCTTGTTTCCTTGCTGATGAGGAGTTGTGATCCCTTGTAGGAGGAGAGGCATTCTGGTTTTGGGTGTTTACATCCTTTTTGTGCTGGTTTCTTCCCATCTTTGTGGATTTATGCACCTGTCATCTTTGTAGTTGTTGACTTTCAGATTGGGTCTCTGAGTGGACATCCAGTTTGTTGATGATGAAGTTCTTTCTTTCTGTTCTTAGTTTTCCTTCTAACAGTCAGGCCCCTCTGCTGTGGGACTGCTGAGGTCCACTCCAGGCGCTGCTTGCCTGGGGATCACCTGCAGTGGCTGCAGAACAGTAAGGGTTGCTGCCAGTTTCTTCTGCTATCTTTGTCCCAGAAGGATACCCACCAAATGTGTGTCTGAGCTCTTCTTTATGAGGTGACTCTTTGGATATGCGGGGGTCAGGGAGCTGCTTGAGGAGACAGTCTGTCCTTTATAGGAGCTCAAATGCTGAGCTATGAGCTTCGTTGTTCATTCAGAGCCGCTGGGCAGGTATGTTTAAGTCTGCTGCAGCAGAACTCATAAACCCCCTTTTTTTCCCCAGGTGCTCTGTCCTGGGGAGTTAGGGCTTTATTTATGACTTTCCTTTGTGCTGCTGCCTTTTTTTCAGGGCTGCCCTGCCCAGCAATGAGGCAGCCTAGTCACTGTCTGCCTGCAGAGGCTTTGCTGAGCTGCTGTGGGCTCCGCCCAGCTGCCATGTGTACTTCCCTGCAGTCCTGTTTATACGGGTGTAGTTAGAACTGCCTCGGGCAATGGTGGCCCACCTCTGTAATTGCAGGCTCTCTCTGTAATGGCAGGTTGCCTTGGCAACGGCAGGCTGCCTCAGCAATGGCGGAGTACCTCTGTAGTGGTGGAGTACCTCCGTAATGGCGAACACCCCTCCCCCACAGAGCTGGACCTTCCCGGGTTCAGCTGTGCTTGCTGTGAAACTCTCAACCCAGAGCATTTCCAATTGCTGTTTTATTGTGGGGGTAGTACCAGCCAAGCCTGATCACCTGGCTCCCTGCCTCAGAGCCTTTTTTTTAGTGAACGGTTGACTTTCTTCCAGGTGTTCCAGTCACCTGTTTAAAAGGCGCTGGGATCTGCGTGATTACCCATGTTTCTACCAAGTGTGTGGGCTGAAACAGCCACACTGAGATTCGTGGCCCTTTTTTGCACGGGAATCTCCTGGCCTGGCTCCCTGTTTCAGTCCTCTTTTTAATGAATGGGCGACTCTGCCTTCCCGGAGCTCCAATTGCCAGCTAAAACGGCGCCCAGACCGTGTATTTTGTATGGGAAGACCACCACGCCAGGGCCCTGGCAAAACCACCATGCCGGCCAAAACAGCTGCACTGGCGACCTAGGGGGCTCCTCCGTCTGGAAATGCAGCGTCCACTCACCCTCTGTGCTTTTACTGGCAGCTGCAATCCTGAGCTGCTCCTAATCGGCCATCTTGTATTGGAACCTCGATGCCCTTTTTTCTTAAACCTCAAAAGCAACCTCTGTCAGCTTCCAACTTTTCTTCTGCAGGTTCTTAACCTCTCTTAGTCTTCATAGAATTGAAGAGAGTTAGAGTCTTGTTCTGGATTAGGCTTTGGCTTAAGAGAATGTTGTGGCTGGTTTGATGTTTTATCCAGACCACTCAAACTTTCTTCATTTCAGCAATAAAGGTGTTTTTCTTTCTTTTTCATGTGTTCCCTGGAGTGGCACTTTTAATTCTCTTCAAGAACTTTTTCTTTGCAGTCACAACTTGGCTGTTTGGCACAAGGCCTAGCTTTCCGCCTGTCTCAGCTTTCAACATGCCTTCCTCACTCAATGTAATCATTTATAGCTTTTAGTTTAAAGTGAGAGACAAGGGACTCTTCCTTACACTTGAACACTTAGAGGCCATTGTAGGGTTATTAATTGGCCTAATTGCAATATTGTTGTGTTTAAGGGAATAGGGAGGCCTGAAGAGAGGGAGAGAGACAGGGGAAAGGCCAGTTGGTGCAGTGGTCAGAACACAGGTAACATTTATCAATTAAGTCTGCTGTCTTATGTGGGTACAATTCAAGGTGCCCCAAAACAGTTCCAGTAGTGACATCAACAATTGCTGATCAGATCACTATAGCAAATACAGGAATAATGAAAAAGTGAAATATGATGAGAATTATCAAAATGTGACAGAGACCCAAAGTGAGCACATATTGTTAGGCGGTACCAATAGACTCGCTCCATGCAGAGTTGCTGTAAACATTCATTTGTAAAAACACAGTATCTGCAAAGTGAAGTGCAGTAAAACAATGTATTCCTCTATTACATTACGGTTACTTTCCTTTCCTATAAACTTTTTCACCCTAGAGCTAATGAGTATCGATTTTTGTTTCTTTGCCCAGTTTTCTACTGCATCTGCCTACAGTTGCTTAAATATTCTCCTAGCATATTCAGACACATTAGGTATCTTAGCACATTCTTTATATTGAAGAAATCTTTCCTGATGCCTTCCAATTGACTCTGGCCTGGACTGTTTGCCCTGTAGGATTGCAGCAGTGAATTGTTTTAGAATCACAATTTGTCATTATCATGTAGATTTATTTCTCTCTCATAATGGATCTCCTGTTTTCTCGAAATTTTTAAGCTTCCTGTTTATTAGTTATCCCCTGATTTTAGGAGAACAGATCTTCTGGTAGTTTCCTGAGAAAGATGCAGACAGGAAAAAGTTTGGAGTTCTTGTATATCTGAAAAGATCTTTTCCCCCACAACCTTCATACTCCATTGTGAGTTTGGCTGGGTGTAGAATCCTAGGTTGGAAATAATTTCCCTTGAGATTTTAAAGGCTCTGCTCTGTTCTATTCCTCATCCACCTAGGTCCCAGTGTTCTTTTTGAGAAGCTGATACTGTTCTTTATCCTTTTTATGGGACCTAATTTTTATAAGCTTTTAGGTCTTTGTCCATTCTAAAATTTCTGAATGATGTGACTGGGTATGGGTCTCTTTCATACATGTGTTGGGCTCTCAGTGGAATATCCTGCAATTTATGTCATTCAATGCTGGGATATTTTCTTAATTTATTAATTGAATTTTTTTCTATGTTTTTTCATTAACTCTTTCTGGCATTCTGTTATTCAGCATTTGGGCTTTCTGAATTGTTGTCCTATAGTTTTCTCTCATTTATTTTCCATTTCTGTCTTTTTACGTCCTTTATAGAGAGGATTTCCTTAGCTTTATTTTCCAGATCTTTATGGAGTTTTTCATTTCATCTAATATTTTTAATTTCTAAGAGCTGTCTATTGGGCTGGGTGTGGTGGTTTATGCCTGTAATCCCAGCAATTTGGGAGTCTGAGGTGGGTGGATCACTTGAGATTAAGAGCTCGAGACCAGCCTGGCCAACATGGTGAAACCTTGTCTCTACTGAAAATACAAAAATTAGCTGGGCATGGTGGCACATGTCTGTAATCCCAGTTACTTGGGAGGCTGAGGCAGGAGAATCACTGGAACCCAGGAGGTGGAGGTTGCAGTGAGCCAAGATCGTGCCATCCAGCCTGGACAACAGAGTGAGACTCCATCTCAAAAAAAAAAAAAAAAAAAAAAAAAAGGTGTCTTTTGTTATGTCTCTGAGGTTATCAGTGGTAGGTTTTCCGAAGTGTTTTTATGTTTCTTCCAGATATACCTGGTGATCCATATCCTTTGTCTGTATTTGAGGAATGGGACGCTAAAAGGTTGATGGCAATTGCCGAGCTTTTGTGTGGTGTTCACTATGGGATGATGGGACATTTCCTTGGGTATATCCTTGATATTTGCAATGATTTCTCCTACCAACTACCTGCAGTTGGGCCAGACTTCACAGGTTAATGGCACAGTGCCCCACAAAACTGTCCTCGCTTACAGATACCAGCCACTAGTTAGGGTATTTCCAGGCCACTTTCACTTCTGACCAAGTGGTTACAAATTTATGGGTTTCCATTACCTCCTCATGTTTGACAATTCACTAGATTGACCCATAAAACGCACTGAAAGTACTATGCATTACTTTTGTTATAAATAGTTCATTGTCAATCTGTGATTGATTGAATTTGTGGATGCAGAACCCACAGATACAGATGTCTAACTAATGGACATGAACATCTGTAGATTTTGGTATCCATGGTGGGTGCTAGAACCAATTCCCTACAGATACAGAGAGCCAAGTATACTTACTATTACAGTTTTAGTATAGAAGAAGGATAGAAGTTAGAGCCAGCCAAAGGGAGAAACGCATAGGACAAGGTCCGGGAGGGTACGAGATGTAGTTTCCATTATCCTCTATTCATGGAACCAGGACACGTTACCCTCTTGGCATATCCAACGCACATCAATCTGTGATACCATGCAGAATACTGCCAACTAGGGAAGCTCACCTGAACTTCAATGTATAGTTTTATTGGGGTCTCATTATGTAGGCATGATTGATTGAATCATTGCCACATGGTTGAACTTAATCTCCAGTCCTCCTCCCTGAAAATCCCCTGAAAATCAGCTGAAAATCCCCAACTCTCTAATCACATGGTTGTCCTTTCTGGCATGGCCAGCTCCCTGACCCCTCATACTGAGTCATCCAATTAGCACAAAATATCTAGGGCCCCACTCTGAGTTGCCTCCTTAAGGTAAACTAACAGATGTGGTCCCAGGGGCCCACCATGACTAACAAAAACATTTCGTCAGTCAGGAAATTCCAGGCATTTAGTGGCTGCCTCCCAAGAACTGGAGACAAAGACCAGCTAATTTTTTTTTTCTTTGAGACAGAGTCTTGCTCTGTTGTCCAGGCTGGAGTGCGGTGGTATGATTTCGGCTTACTGAAACATCCACCTCCTGGGTTCAAGTGACTCTCCTGTCTGAGCCCCCCAAGTAGCTGGGACTATAGGCATGCACTACCACACTGGCTAATTTTTATGTTTTTTAGTAGAGATGAAGTTTTACCTTGTTGGCCAGGTTGGCCTTGAACTCCTGACCTCAGGTGATCCACTTGCCTCTGCCTCCCAGAGTGTTAGGATTATAGGCGTGAGCCACTGCGCCCGGCCTAAATTTTTTATTACACAGTATATCAATGTATTTTATTCATTTGAGATGATCTATAATATCAGTATATTTAAGTCTTTCCTGGAGAATCACTTCCTGTCTGTTGCTGGAGAGTATAGGCCTGTAAGTGTTCTGGGATCTGAGTGAGAGAAAAAGGCTGGGCAAGGAAGAGTGATCTCAGCACTCACTATCTAAACTTTCATTTAGCCAGCACAATGGCTCACACCTGTAATCCCAGCAGTTTGGGAGGCCAAAGTGGGTGGATCACCTGAGGTTGGGAATTCGAGACCAACCTGACTAACATGGAGAAACCCCATCTCTACTAAAAATACAAAATTAGCTGGGTGTGGTGGGAGACACCTGTAATCCTAGCTACCTGGGAGGCTGAGGCAGGAGAATCGCTTGAACCCAGGAGGGGGAGATTGCAGTGAGCCGAGAACGTGACATTACAATCCAGCCTGAGCAACAAGAGCAAGACTCTGTCTCAAAAAACAAAAAACTTTCATTTACTCTTCCAGTTTCCGGTGTAAACCCAGGCCCTCAACTGCGTCATCGCCTTAAGAAAATACATCTCAGATCTTCTGCAGTGGTGGGGGGAGGTTTGGAGTGGTGCACAGAATAAGGATGTAATTGCTATATAAAAAGTAGCTAATGCATGCTGGGCTTAATGCCTACCTAGGCGATACGTTGATAGGTGCAGCAAATCACGATGGCGCACGTTTACCCATGTAACAAATCTGCACATCTGAAGAAACAGGAGTGTGGCATGACCCTAGGGAAGCAAAAGAAAACAAGGAAGTGTGTGACCATGAAACGAATGCTTAGTCTCAGGGATCAGAGGCTTAAAGAAAAGGATAGATTCAAACCTAAAAAGAAAGGAAAGAAGGATCCCAGCACATTAAAGAGAAATTCCCCAACACCCTTCCTGCTTATTTTTCCAATGTAATGCACAGCTGAGCCCACCTTACCACATCTTCATTGATACCAACTTTATCAACTTTTCCATAAAAGCCGAACTGGACTTAGTGCAGTTCATAATGGACTATCTGTATGCCAGGTGTATCCCTTGTATAACTGATTGTGTAATGGCAGAAATTGAGAAATTGAGGCAGAAGCAATGATTGGCTCTAAGGACCTCCAAGGATCCGAGATTTGAACGATTACCATGTACTCGCAAAGGAACAAAGGAACCTATGCAGATGACTGCTTAGTATAGAGAGTAACTCAGCATAAGTGTTACATTGTGGCCACAGTTGACTGGGACCTTAAAAGAAGAATCCCTAAGATTTTTGGAGTTCCTACTGTGTACATTTCTATCCATAGATACAATATTGAACAAATGCCAGATGATTATGGAGCCCCTCGATTCTAATTCTTACAAGATAGTTCCTCTGCCTTTCTTTGACCATCTTTTTCTTTTTGCCAGTTCATTACACATGCAGTAGCATGAATTATTATTCTGTTGACCTGTTTGCTCCATTATGAGCTAAGGATGGGTAAATATGCTCACTCTGTTTTTGAGAAAGTTTCCCTCTTGTTTCCCAGGCTGGAGTGCAGTGGCGTGAACTTGGCTCTCTGTAGCCTTTGCCTCCCGGGTTCGAGTGGTTCTCCTGCCTCAGCCTCCTGAGTGGCTGGGATTGCAGGCACATGCCACCATGCCCAGCTGATATATGTATTATTATTATTATTTTTGGGTATTTTTAGTAGAGACAAATACTTTGGTATTTTTAGTGTGGAAAAATACGCCTTGACCTCCCAGGGTGCTGGGATTGCAGGTGTGAGCCACCGTGCATGGCCTGCTCACTTTTTGATGCTGTTTTGAAATTGATATTTTATCTCATAAAAATTTTAGGCCAGGCACAGTGGCTCATGCCTTTGGTCCCAGCACTTTGGGAGGCTAAGGTGGAGTGGATCACCTGAGATCATGAGTTTGAGTCTAGGCTGGACAACATGGCGAAACCCCATCTCTAGTAAGAATACAAAGAAAGTTGGCGAGGTGTGGTATCACATGCCTGTGGTCCCAGCTGCTGGGGAGTCTGAGGCAGGAGAGTTGCTTGAACCTGGGAGGCAGAGGTTATAGTGGGCCATGATTGTGCCACTGCATTCCAGCCTGGGCCACAGAGTAAGACCGTCTCAAAAAAAAAAAAAAAAAATTTGATGGTCAAAGGCTACAAAATCTCAGATGGGAAGAATATGTTTTATACTTTTTTTGAGTTCTGTTGTACAGGGTGGTGTATATACTTAACAATGGAGTATTATACATTTCAAAATTGATGTTCTCATCACAAATGTATTTGAAGTATTGGATATGTTAACTAGCTTGATTTAATTATTACACATTGTATCCGCAATTTATGATATAACTTTGTAATCCTTAAATTTATGCAATTATAAATTGTTAATTTACAATAAAAAATTTTTGTCGCATATTTTTAGGAAAAAAAACCCCAAAAAACCCACTATACATCCTGCACATATGCCCTGGAACTTAACTTAGACAGATTTGCACCTAGTCCTTCTAGGTTTTTAGTCCTTTCTTTACCTCTGTTTTCAGTAGTACATGGGGTAAAATTTCTAGGACCTTTTGGGGTAGGATGCTATGGAGAAAACAGGATTGCTTCTTGGCTTTTTTTTTTTTTTTTTGGGGGACGGAGTTTCGCTCTTGTTACCCAGGCTGGAGTGCAATGGCGCAATCTCGGCTCACCGCAACCTCCGCCTCCTGGGTTCAGGCAATTCTCCTGCCTCAGCCTCCTGAGTAGCTGGGATTACAGGCACGCACCACCATGCCCAGCTAATTTTTTGTATTTTTAGTAGAGACGGGGTTTCACCATGTTGACCAGGATGGTCTCGATCTGTTGACCTCGTGATCCACCCGCCTCGGCCTCCCAAAGTGCTGAGATTACAGGCTTGAGCCACCGCGCCCGGCCTGCTTCTTGGCTTTTTTTACTTCTCATTAAACATTTAGCCTTTTCAGGTCTGCTAAGTCAGCTCTGTAGTTTTGTTACTATGGTCTCCTTGCTTGTTTCTTATCTTTAGCCTTGTGGATTTGTGCTTAAAAACAAAAAGAGAAAAACACTTTACTGGTTTTGTGGGATATCTAGAATCAGCTTAGGCTAAATGCCTGTGTTCACTTTACCATCTTTACCTGGGAATGCCCTGGACACACATTTTTTCTTCTTCCCTTTATGATGATTTTCATGGAGTGGCAAGGGTTAGTCTCGGTCTCAAACTCCTGGCCTCATGCCATCCTCCCACCTAGGCCTCTTAAAGTGCTGGCATTATAGGTATGAGCCACCATGCCCAGCCAGATATTGCAGAAATAGATAACATAAATAAGCAAAAGTAGAGCAGAGGTAATTTCGGTTAATTTAATATATATCAGCATTTGGCTATATATTTTCTGAAAGGGATATATCATAAATATTTTCAGCTTTCTGGGTTGTATATGGTGTCTGTTATAATAAATGAACATGCCTATGTCCTAATAAAACTTTATTTTCAAAGATAAGTGGCCATTCAGCTGTAGTTTGCCAACCTGTGTTACATATGTATGCATATTCGAACACATTGCTTTATTTTGAGCAAAAATGGCATTGTACTATGCATGCTGGTTTCGCAACTTATCTTCACTAAGTTACTGTAAATATACTTCCATTTTATACATATAGGTCTGTTTTATCCTTTTTAGTTACTTAAATATTATTTTATTTTTTGAGACAGGATCTTACACTGTTGCCCATACAGGAGTGTAGTGGTCTGATCATAGCTCACTATAACCTCAAACTTCTGTGCTCAAGTGATCCTCCCACCTAAGCCACCCAAGTAGCTGAGACTACAGGTATGCACCACCCTGCCAGGCTAATTTTTTGTTGTTGTTGTTGAGTCAGGGTCTCACTGTGTTGCCCAGGGTAGTCTCAAATTCCTGGAATCAAGCGATCCTCCCACCTTGGTTTCCCAAAGTGCTGCGATTACGGATGTGAGCCACCATGCCTGGCCTATCATTTCATTTTATAAATGTCTTTCTTTCACTTCTCTAGTGATGAATAATTTGGTGCTAACCTTTTTTGTGTGTTTTCTTTAGTGCTGCGATGTATTAACTTGTGTGTGTGTGTGTGTATGAAATATGTATGAGTGTGTGTATGTATTTCACACCTAATTGTAGAATTTTGGGGTTACAGATATGCACACGTTAAATAAACATTTGTCAGATTGCCCTCCAGAATGGATCTACCAATTTACATTCTTACTATACCACTTTCCCATCAGTGGGAAGATGACCATTTATATGCACACTTTACCAATTCTGTTTAATTTTAAATGGCATTTAATTGTTTGCTTTTGCATTTATTTGCTTTCAGGGGAGGTTAAAAGATTTTTTAAATATTTGTTGGCTGTTGGTATTTCTTTTACATATAAGAGTATGAATTATTTGAGTCATTTGACGATTTTTCTGCTGGGAAATTTATTTCTTATTTGATTCTTTATAAAGATGTTAATCTGTCATGTGTTACAAATGTTTTTCTTTTGATTTTTCAGCTGCCTAATAACTGGGTATACTGTTTTTAAATTTTATGTAGTAAAATATCTTTTTTATGGTTTAGTTTTGTGCTGAAAATTTTTCTCTCCACAAATTATATTCTACTGTATTATGCTTTTAGTTGTTTTTTGTTCATTTTACATTTATATTTGTAATACAGTTGGGATTTCTGTTGTAAACAGTAAGATGCAGGTTCTTTTCTCCAAGTGAGTTAGCCAGTTATTCTAGTTTCATTATTTGAATTTCTTCCTTGGCTCTATTAATTTGAAATGGCAGTAGTTACAATCAGATTAGAATTTTACAGTAACTTAAACTTTTAGTTATCCATAGAAACCATTTATTCATAGCCTTTCATTACTATACAAAAAAGCCAATAAAAATATTTATTGAATGGACCTCTTTTGAGCTGTTTATCCTGTTTTTTTTTTTTCCAGTTGGTAAAATAAACATAAACTAATATATTTTTTAATGGAAATTAAAAAAATTTATTTTAGGTTTGGGGATACATGTGAAGGTTTGTTACATAGATAAACACATGTCATGGCAGTTTGTTGTACATATTATTACATCACCCAGGTTTTAAGCTCAGTATCCAATAGTTCAGTTATCTTTTCTGCTCCTCTCCCTCCTCCCATTCTCCACCCTCAAGTAGACCCAGCGTCTGTTGTTTCCTTCTTTGTGTTCATAAGTTCTTATCATTTAGCTCCCAATTACAAGTGAGAACATGCAGTATTTGGTTTTCTGTTTCTGTGTTAGCTAATATTGTTTTAAAAAATGCTAGTTTACAATAAATTTTTACTATTTCAAAGGCTGACAGATTAAACTTTATAATGACCTGTACATTTTGAACAGTAATGTGTACTTTCTCTTTCATCTGTAATTATTTCCATCTGACTTATATATTTTCCTCCACATTCTTAGTCCTCTGCGATGTAATTTTGTTTCTTCCTATGTAATATTCTCTCTCTTGGATTCTGTGATTTGCCTAGAACAATGAATTGGGAATACTTGCTCCAGCTTCACACGGACTGTTCAGGAACATTTTGCAGTTGGTTCATGGTTTCCTACACCTGGTTCTGAATCTCCATTAACACCAGTCCTTGACCACATCAGTCTTTCCTATTCAAAGACTGACCCTGCTTTCTTTTTTTTTTATTTCCCCTGCTAAGTATATTTTTATCCATTGTTTTAAAAGATACATTGTTCGTCTATTATAAAAGAATACTATATATCTTTCTTTATTTTCTTTTTTAAAAAATTTATTTAACTTTAGGTGCATACTATATCTGGCATTTCTCCCCATGTTATCCTTCCCCACCCTCCCCTCCCTAACCCCCGCTGTCTCTCCCCTACACCCCCACCTGCCGCCAGTGTGTGATGCTCCTCTCCCTGAGTCCACATGTTCTCATTGTTCAACATCCCACCTGTGAGTGAGAACATGCAGTGTTTGGCTTTCTGTTCTTGTGTCAGTTTGCTGAGAATGATGGTTTCCAGATTCATCCAAGTCCCTACGAAGGACACAAACTCATCATTTTTTTATGGCTGCATAGTATTCCATGGTGTATATGTACCACATTTTCTTTGTCTAGTCTAGTATTGATGGGCATTTGGGTTGGTTCCAGGTCTTTGCTATTGTACACAGGGCTGCAGTGAACATATGTGTGCATGTGTCTTTGTAGTAGAATGATTTATAGTTCTTTAGGTATATGCCCAGTAATGGGATTGCTGGGTCAAATGGAATTTCTATTTCTAGATCCTTGAGAAATTGCCACACTGTCTTCCACAGTGGTCGAACTAATTTACACTCCCACCAACTGTGTAATAGTATTCCTATTTCTCCACATCCTCTCCAGCATCTGTTGTCTCCAGATTTTTTAATGATCACCATTCTAACTGGTGTGAGATGATATCTCAATGTGGTTTTGATTTGCATTTCTCTAATGACCAGTGATGATGAGCATTTTTTCATATGTTTGTTGGCCTCATATGTGTCTTCTTTTGAAAAGTGTCTGTTCATATCCTTCGCCCACTTTTGAATGGGGTTGTTTTTTTCTTGTAAATCTGTTTTAGTTCTTTGTAGATTCTGGTTATTAACCCTTTGTCAGATGGGTAGATTGCAGAAATTTTTTTCCCATTCTGTTGGTTGCTGATTCACTCTATGGTTTCTTTTGCTAGTACGGAAGCTCTGAATTTTAATTAGATCCCATTTGTCTATCTTGGCTAATTTTTATTGCCATTGCTTTTGGTGTTTTAGTCATGAAGTCCTTGCCTATGCCTAGTTCTTGGACAGTTTTGCCTATGTTTTCTTCTAGTGTTTTTATGTTGTTAGGTTTTATGTTTAAATCTTTAGTCCATCTAGAGTTAATTTTAGTGTAAGGTGACAGGTAGGAGTCCAGTTTCTGCTTTCTGCACATTGCTAGCCAGTTTTCCCAACACCATTTATTAAACATGGAGTCCTTTCCCCATTGCTTGTTTTTGCCAGGTTGGTCAAAGATCAGATGGTTGTAGATGTGTGGTGTTTCTTCTAGGGCCTCTGTTCTGTTCCATTGGTCTATGTCTCTGCTTTGGTACCAGTACGATGCTCTTTTGATTACTGTAGGTTTGTAGTATAGTTTGAAGTCCAGCAGTGTGATGCCTCCGGCTTTGTTCTTTTTGCTTAGGATTGTTTTGGCTATGTAGGCTCTCTTGTGATTCCATATGAAGTTTAAAGTGGTTTTCTCCAGTTCTGTGAAGGTCATTGGTAGCTTGATGGGGATAGCGTTGAATCTATAGATTACTTTGGGCAATGGCCCTGCTTTCTTTTAAGGGTTTGGCTTTTCTCCTTATCAGTGTAGCTGAACACTTTAAATAAAAAATAGATGCCAGCCAGGTGCAGCGGCTCACACCTATAATCCTAGCACTTTGGGGGGCTGAGGCAGGAGGATCACTTGAGTCCAGGAGTTTGAGACCAACTTGGGTAACATAAGGAGACCCTGGCTCTACAAAAAAAAAAAAAAAAAAAAAAAAAAAGAGGCTGGGTGCGGTGGCTCATGCCTGTAATCTCAGCACTTTGGGAAGCCGAGGTGGGTGGATCACGAGGTCAAGAGATTGAGACCATCCTGGCCAACGTGGTGAAACCCCATCTCTACTAAAAATACAAAAATTAGCTGGATGTGGTGGTGTGCACCTGTAGTCCCAGCTACTCAGGAGGCTGAGGCAGGAGAATTGCTTGAACTCGGGATGTGGAGGTTGCAGATCGTACCACTTAACTCCAGCCTGGTGACAGAGTGAGACTCTGTCTTAAAAAAAAAAGGCTGGTCTCAGTGGCTCATATCTGTAGTTCCAGCACTTTAGGAGGCCCAGGCGGGTAGATCATTTGAGGTAGGTGGTAGGTGCCTTTAGTCCCAGCTACTTGGGAGGCTGAAACACAAGAATTGCTTGAACCCAGGAGGTAGAGTTACAGTGAGCTGAGATTGCACAACTGCACTGCAGCCTAGGCAGCACAGTGAGACTGTCTCAAAACAAAAAAAGACTCCACAAATATTTTAGGAGAATAATTTTTGATAGGGTCTTCCTCTGTCACCCAGGCTAGAGTACAGTGGTGTAGAATGCTCTGTATCTAATTTACACATATATGGCATTCCAACAAGAGTGGAATACACATTTTTTGAGAGTCTATGGAGGCGGGGTGTGGTGGATCACGCCTGTAATCCTAGCACTTTGGGAGGCTGAGGCATCCAGATTGTTTGAGGTCAGGAGTTCAAGACCAGCCTGGCTAAAAAAGTGAAATCTCAGCTCTACTAAAAATACAAAAATTAGCTGGATGTGGGTTGCACATGCCTGTAGTCCCACCTACTCAGGAAGCTGAGGTATGAGAATTGCTTGAGCTGGAGGCAGAGGTTTCAGTGAGCTGAGATTGTGGCACTGCACTCCAGCCTGGGTGACAGAGTGAGACCCTGTTTCAATAAATAAATAGTCCATGGAGGCTGGGTGTGGTGGCTTACTCCTGTAATCCTAGCCCTTTGGGAGGCCAAGGCAGGCAGATTGCTTGAGAACAGGAGTTTCAGACTAGTTTGGGTAACATGGTAAAACCTCATCTCTACAAAAAATACAAAAATTAGTTGGGCATGGTGGTGTATGCCTGTAGTGCCAGCAACTGGGGAGGCTGAGGTGGGAGAGTCTGTTGGGAGCAGGAGGTTGAGGCTGCAATGAGCCATGAGCATGCTGCTGCACTCCAGCCTAGGTGACAGAGCAAGACCCTATGTGCAAAAAAGAAAAAAAAAAAGTCCATGGAATACTTACCAAAGTAGACCTTGTTCTGGGCCATAAAACAAACCTCAGAAACTTAAAAGAATTTAAATCATACCAAATATATTCTCTGACCATCATGTAGAAACCAATAATGGAAAGATAATAGGAAAATCTCTAATAGTTGGAAACTGGACAACATGCTTCTAAATAATGAATCAAAGAAGAAATCTCAAGGGAAATAAATACAAATAATGCAACATAAAAATTGTGGGACACAGCTAAAACAGTGCTGAGAGGGAAATTTAGATTTATGCCCTAAGTGCATAAATCAGAAAAGAGGAAAAGTCTCAAATCCATAATCTAAGCTATGTAGAGAACCTAGAAAAAGAAAAGCAAACTAGACCCAAAGCAAGCAGAAAAAAAGGAAATGAAGAGCAGAAATCAATGAAGTTGAAAACAGAAAAACAGTAGAGAAAATCAATGAAACAAAGAGCTCATTCTTTAATAGGGTAAAAAAAAAAAAAAGAAAAAAGAAAAAAAAGGACAAACTTCTAAGACTGAAAACAAAAAAGATACAAATTACCAACATCAGGAATGAAAAAATGAGTATCACAGCAGACCCTGCAGATATCAAAAGGATGTAAAGGAATACTGAACAGTTCTATGTGCATAAATTTGGTAACTTGGATGAAATGGATCAGTTTCTCAAAAAACAAATTGCCACAATCCACCAAGTATGAAATAGTTAATGTGAATTGTTGTATAACTATTAAGGTAATTTAATTTATAATTTAAAAATTTTCCCCCAAAAAAATCTTTGGCCCAGATGGTTTTGCTAGAGAATTATCTCTGCAGTTTAAAGAAGAATTAGCATAATTTTATGCAATCTTTTCCAGAAAATAGAATGGGAAGGAATAATTCCTAATTCATTTTATAAAGCTAGTTTTATTCATACACCCAAGTAGGCAAATACAGTATAAAAAATGAAAACTACAGGCCGGGCGCGGTGGCTCAAGCCTGTAATCCCAGCACTTTGGGAGGCCGAGGCGGGTGGATCACGAGGTCAAGAGATCGAGACCGTCCTGGTCAACATGGTGAAACCCCGTCTCTACTACAAATACAAAACATTAGCTGGGCATGGTGGCGCGTGCCTGTAATCCCAGCTACTCAGGAGGCTGAGGCAGGAGAATTGCCTGAACCCAGGAGGCGGAGGTTGCGGTGAGCCGAGATTGCGCCATTGCACTCCAGCCTGGGTAACATGAGTGAAACTCCGTCTCAAAAAAAAAACAAAAAAACAAACAAAAAAAACAATGAAAACTACAGATCAATATTCCCCCAAATATAGAGGTGAACATTCTTAAGAAAATATTAGCAAACAGTTCAGCAGCATATAAAAAGAATTAAACATCAAGTAGTTTTTTTCTTTCTTTTTTTTTTGAGACAGAGTTTTACTCTGTTGCCCAAGCTGGACTGCGGTGGTATGATCTCAGCTCACCGCAACCTCTACCTCCCAAGTTCAAGCGATTCTCCCACTACAGCCTTCCAAGTAGCTGGGATTACAGGTTCCTGTCACCATGCCAAGCTAAGTTCTGCATTTTTAGTAAAGACAGGGTTTCACTATGTTGGCCAGGCTGGTCTCGAACTCCTGACCTCAAGTGATCCATCCACATTGGCCTTCCAAAGTGCTGGGATTACAGGTATGAGCCGTCACGCCTGCCCACAAAGTGGTATTTATTCCAAAGATGCAAATCTGTTCAGTATTTGAAGATCAATCAATGTAATACCATACACCAAATACACAGATCAATGGGAGGGAAGTGAGTTTTACTGTAAAAGGGCAACATGGGGACCCTAGTGGTGATAGAAATATTCTGCATCTTAATTCTTATCAATGTCAGCATTCTTGTTATGATATTGTATACAGTTTTGCAAGATGTTACCATTGTAGGGAAACTGAGCAAAGGATATTGGAATTTTTGTATTTATTATTTCTTACAACTCTTCGTAAATCCACAGTTATCTCAAAACAAAAAGTTAATTTAATAATTAAGGAAAAAACATGACGCCAAACCTGTAAAATGAGTGGTCTTTGTATTCCAGATGTGTTAAAGGAAAGTCAATCTCAGAATTCCTATTAGATATGATATTGATGTAGCTATTTAAAACATAGCCTATTTATGGTGATTTGTATCAATTTAGGCAAAAGCATTATTTATCATTCCTTAGGAAAAATTAGGCTTATTTTAGGTACAGAGGTATTCAGTTTGTATTTAATGTTTGATGAAAATATATCTTAGTTCACTCGTGATTTAAACTGCCTTGCAATCTTAAGAAGAGAAGTAATAAAGTAATTGTTGAATGACATAATTTATTAAGCACCCAGTGGGAGAAGGTAGCTATATTAAAAATACAAAAGATTAAACAATGAATGCACATTTAATCATATAGTTGATGAGGTCTTTGAAAGCACTAATACTTAACAGTGTTCTCTTTGCTATGATATTTAGTTTGTATTTCTTTTGAGGCATTCTTTCTTTACTGCTAGGAGCTTCATAATAAAATTTAACGCTTGGTAACTCACTTCAATAACCAAGAAGCGACTTCTGGCCAGGTGCAGTGACTCATGCCTGTAATCCCAGCACTTTGGGAGGCCAAGGTGGGATCACTTGAGCTCTGGAGTTCAATACCAACCTGGCAACATGGCAAAACCCTGTCTCTACAGAAATTAGTGGGTGTGGTGGCAGGCACCTATAAACCCAGCTACTTGGTTGGCTGAGGTGGGAGGATCACCTGACCCCAGAGCTTGAGGCTGCAATGAGCCGAGATTGCACCACTGCACTGCAGCCTGGGCAATGACAAAGTGAGACCCTATATCCAAAATAAAAGAGAAAAAACGAAGCGATTTCTAAATTTTCTTGTTTGTAACATTAAGCTGATGTTTAGTTGTGGTAAAGTATTGACTTGAATTTGAAAAATACTAGTAAGGAAAAGTTTTTGAGTTGTACAGTGTATATTAAACACTTTTGTGTCATTTTGCATTTTACTACAGTTTTATTCCTTTTGTGTGTACATAAGAGGTTTATCTTTATTTAGACCTGCTTCTCTACAAAATAGATTTGAGGCAGCTGACATTAAGGGTACAAACCAGAAAACAATATTTAGGTATAAAAAGATAAAATACAACCAGGCCTGGTGTCTCATGCCTGTAATCCCAGCACTTTGGGAGGCTGAGGTGGGTAGATTGCTTGAGCCCAGGAGTTTGAGAATAGCCCAGACAATGTGGCAAAACCCTATCTCTACAAAAATTAGCCCAGCATAGTGGTGCGTGCCTGTTGTCCCAGCTACTTGGCAGGAGGTGGGGAGGGGGCGCTGAGGTGGGAGGAAATCACTTGAATCCAGGGCCTCAAGGCTGCTGCAGTGAGCCATGATTGTGCCATTGCACTCCAGCCTGGGCAATAGAGCAAGACCCTGTCTCCAAAAAAAAAAGAAAAAAGGATAAATTAAGAGACATATGACATAAGTAGGGGATCTGCAAGAGTGCAAGAGCATGTGTGCTTATGTTTGTGCCAGTCCTATGGCTGGTCGCCCTCAGATTTATTCCTTACCGTTTTTCTGTTCTATTTCTCAAGGAAGAGTGATTTCAGTGGGTAGCATTTTCCAAGTTACCAAATCTGCTGGTTTCTGCCTGGGTTCAGCCAGTGGGAGGTATTGGGAGGAATTTGGAAAATAGGATGAAGGGAAGGTATATTTTTCCTTCCCTCTCTGCTTCAGGTGGGGTCTGTGGCGGTGCCCATGACTGTTTTGTAGTGCCACCTTCTGCCAGACAGCTTGTCTTGGTTCTATTTTTCCACAAGGTGACCTTGGACTTAGCCTCTGGTAAATCACCTCATTCTCCTCTGTTCCATAGTTCAAGGGATGATAGTGGCTTCCTGCTATGCCTTACGATCACTGATTATGTTTATCATAGTTAGGATCTTTTTATACCCAATATCTTTAGCATATTTAATAGCATTGTGTACCCTTCTTTTGATTTTTGTGTGGTATGAAATCATCAGGTTAGGTCTATGTTTTTATGTGCTTTTATTTTTTCTTAAACTTGATCTTCTCCCAGAATAAAGAAGTTAAAGTAGAAACAGAGCAACCTTAAAGGATTTCATTTTCTAAATTGGAACCTTCATTTTGATCTCAGTGATGATGATGCCACCTAACAAACATGTGAATTAGGCGTTCAGCAAATGTTCATTTCAAACATTTGTCGAGTGTCTACTGTGTGGTGAAGCACCAACCTGGGTGAGCTGAGAGTGAAGGGATAGATATGATAGGATTTCTATTTTCAAGTTGCTTTTAGGGGTTCAAGGCCTAAGATAGGGAAAGAGTTCTTACTGCTAGCACCTTCAGCGACACAACTTTATGGGGAAAGTATTATGGATGCACATATAATATTAATACAAGCATATAATTCCCTTAAAGATGTTTTCTCATGACATGTAAACAAAATTGTATTGTGAATATAGAGAAAGGAGGATATTTGGTGTATTTGAAAGAACTCTGAGAAATAAGAATTTTGTTCTGATATTCAACAAAATGGTTTTATATCATGGAGCAAAGTAGATAGACTCTCTTAGTCTCTTTTTTTGTAATATTAAAACAGCTGACTTTAGAAAATTTAAAAGCTCTATATTTAATAATACTTTACAGCATTATAAAATTATAGTTGTTTTTCATTCATTCTGACTTTTTCTTTAATTGCCATTTCCTAACCCTGACTCAAGTGATTAGACCGCACCTTTACAATTCTCACACTTGTTTAGTTCAGACCTCCTAGGGTTTTAGCTTCATTTTGTTAATGTGTTGTGTTAAGACTGTCCCCTGCCTGCCCATTTTAGGTTGCTGCTGCTTTTAATATTATAAAGGAGGTAATTGCCATGGAAAAGGAGATCCAGTATTTATCATTTAGTCTTACTGCCGAAGGGTTTTAAAAAATATGATTATCTCTTATTTACCAAATACTGTTGCAACTCTTGATTGAAAGGTATTAATAAATAAATGTCCCCTCTCCCAGTGTTTTATTTTGAAAATTTTCAACTCTACTGAAAATTTTTAAAAAGTCATATGATAAACATCATAAACTTTCATCTAAATTCACAGTTGGCTAACATTTTTTTATGTCTGCTTTTTCTTTTTTTTTGATTCAGAGTCTTGCTGTGTCTCCCAGGCTGGAGTGCAGTGGCGTGATCTTGGCTCACTGCAACCTCCACCTCCCAGGTTCAAGCAGTTTTTTGCCTCAGCCTCCCAAGGAGCTGAGACTACAGACATGTGCCACCATGCCCAGCTAATTTTTTTGTATTTTTAGTAGAGACGGGGTTTCACCATGTTGGCCAGGCTGGTCTCGAACACCTGACCTCAAGTGATCTACCCTGCCTCGGCCTTCCAAAGTGCTGGGATTACAGATGGTGAGCCACCACGCTCAGCTCTTTTTATAGATACAAATATCTATAAATATCTGTGTTTATATCTGTGTTTATATCTTTTCGGAACCATCTGAAAGAAGTATGTGTCATTATATTTAATTCCTGGGTACTTCTTGCTGAAGGACTTTTTTTGTACATTTTTTCTTGTATATTCCACTAAACTAGAATGTTTGATGCCTGAGATATACTGCTTAGAAAATCTCATTTTTCAATAAGACTTCCTCCAAATCGTTTTCCCCTCACTTTATGTTACATTTCTATTTTTTTGATAAGTATTTTTTGTTCACCGTCTATCACAACCACTACTGTAGTACTACCCCTTTCTGATACTTTTTTTCCCCACTTCTAAACAATTGTAAAATATCTATAATGTAAAATTTGCAGTTAAAATAACTTTTAAGGCCAGGAGTGGGGGCTCACGCCTGTAATCCCAGCACTTTGGGAGGCTGAGGTGGGTGGATCACCTGAAGTCAGGAATGTGAGACCAGAGACCAGCCTGGCAAACATGGTGAAACCCTGTCTCTACTAAAAATACAAAAAATTAGCTGTGTGTGGTGGCACACGCCTGTAATCCTAGCTACTTAGGAGGCTGAGGCGGGAAAATCCCTTGAACCTGGGAGATGGAGGTTGCAGTGAGCCAAAATTGTGCCAGTGCACTCCGGCCTGGTGACAGAGTGAGAGTCCGTCTCAAAAAAATATTTTTTTTTAAAATGTGGAGTTCATTGATATTCATTATATTAACAGTGTTGTGCAACCATCACTACTGTATCTTTCCAAACCTTGTACCCCTTCAAACAAGAAATCTGTAACATTGCTGGGCATGGTGGCTTATGCCTGTAATCACAGCACTTTGGGAGGCTGAGGCCTGCTGATTATGAGGTCAGGAGTTCGAGGCCAGCCTGGCCAATATAGTGAAACCCTGTATCTACTAAAAATACAAAAATTGGCTGTGCATGGTGGCATATGCCTGTAGTCCCAGCTACTCTGGAGGCTTAGGCGGGAGAGTCGCTTGAACCCAGAAGGCAGAGGTTGTGGTGAGCCGAGATCGCACCACTGTACTCCAGCCTGGGCAACAGAGTGAGACTCGTCTCAAAAAAAAAAAAAAAAGCTGTAATGTTTAAGCAACATATCTTTCTTCCCTCCTTCCCCTGGTTCTTGATATAACCTCTAGTCTACTTTCCGTCTGTATTCTATATAAGTGGAATTGTACAATATTTGATGTTTTCTTTCTGGCTTATTTCACTCAGCATAACGTTTTTAGGGTTTATTGTGTTGTAGCATGTATCAGAAGGTTATTTCTTTTTCTGGCTGAATGATATTCTGTTGTGTTTACATATATACACATTTTGTTTATCTGTTTATGTGTTGATGGACACTTGGGTTGTTTCCACCTTTTGACTATTGTGAATAAAGCAGAAATGAACATTGGTGTATAAGTATCCCTCTGAGCTCTGTGTCCTTGCTTTTGATTTTTTTTTTTAGAATATGCCTAGGAGTGGAGTTCCTGGGTCATATGGCAATTTTATGTTTAAGTTTTCTAGGAACTGACAAACTCTTTTCCACAGCATCTGCACCATTTTATATTCCTACCACTAATGTACGAGAGTTTCCATTTCTCCGCATCCTCCCCAACACTTAACTTTCTATTTCTTTGATGATAGCATCCTGGTAGGTGTGAAGTGGTATTTTATTGAGTTTTGGCTTGTATTTCTGTAGTGGCAGTGATACTGAACATTTTTTTCATGTACTTATTGGACATTTGCATATATATATATATATATATATATTTTTTTTTTTTTTTTTTGAGACAGAATTTTGCTCTTGTTGTCCAGGCTGGAGTGCAATGGCGCGATCTCAGCTCACTGCAACTTCTGCCTCCCTTAGTCTCCTGCCTTAGTCTCCCTAGTAGCTGGGTTTACAGACATGCATCACCATGCCTGGCTAATTTTGTAGTTTTAGTAAAGATGAGGTTTCTTCTTGTTGGTCAGGCTGGTCTTGAACTCCTAACTTCAGGTGATCCACCCACCTCAGCCTCCCAAAGTCCTGGGATTACAGGCATAAGCCACCATGCCAGGCTGCATATCTTCTTTAGAGAAGAGTCTATTCAAGTCCTTCGCCCATTTAAAAAATTGATTTGTCTTTTTGTTCATGAATTGTAAGAGATCTTTATATATTCTGGATCATAGATCTTTATCACATATATGGTTTGCAAATGTTTTCTCTCATTCTATAGGTTGTCTTTTCATTTTCTTGATTAATGTCCTTTTATGCACAAAAAGTTTTAAATGTCAGTGAAGTCCAATTTATCTATTTTCTCTTTTGTTGCTTGTGCTTTTCTGATAGAACCATCAGCACATTTATCAGTTGTTAGATGATTTCTCCCTGGTGATCCAGATTAGGGCTTGAGCTGATTTTTTGGTCCAGAATCAACAAAAATAACAGTGTTTGTTGTCACTAACGGAGTACCTAATATATGCTAGATAATTTTGGGAAACCTGAGAAAGAGAATTCTAAGGCAGAAACGCCTCATAATTTTATTCTTGTCAAGTAAAGTTTACTAAAACTCCATAACGTTACAAAGAGGTTGGAAGATACTGTCTTCCCCACCATTTTTCTGGAGGAAATTTAAGTCAGAACTACTGCTAGTATCCTACTGCACTCAACAGGTTCCTGTCATTTGCACTGGACCCTAGGCTCCCCCACAATTCCACCCTGTGGATGTTCCCGATTTCTGCATTTCATGGACTCTTTCTTACTTAGCTAGCTTTTTACTTTATCTGTTTAGTCCGTAGTATTTTTTATAAACTTCTTAAGAAACTCAAGGGAAACCAGTTACTCACAGTGGGAATAACATTTTGAATCAGACTTTAAAATCCATTATCTCGTACTAGAAAAGTGAGAGTTTCCCCCACATTTACAACTCTGAAATTCGTTTTGGAAGCTCTGTAAATGATGCTGTTGATTTAAAAATTATGGCTGGGAGTGGTGGGCTCCACCTGTAATCCTAGCACTTTGGTGGGGAGGCCCAGGAGGACAGATCACCTGAGGTCAGGAGTTCGAGACCAGCCTGACCAACATGGTGCAACCCCGTCTCCACTAAAAATACAAAAATTAGCTGGGCATGGTGGTTCATGCCTGTAATCCCAGCTCCCCAGGAGGCTGAGGCAGGAGAATCGCTGGAACCCAGGAGGCGGAGGCTGCAGTGAACTGAGATCATGCCACTGCGCTTCTGCTTGTGACACAGAGGAAGACTCCCTCTCAAAAAAAAAAAAAAAAAAAAATTTAGGCTTTTCCTATTTGTAGTGTGAATGTGTTGTCTCTAGTATATTTTCTCTCCAATGGCCCAGTGCATGTTCACTTTTTTCCTTCACACTGTAAAAGCACCATAATTAAGAGCTCTATTAATGTTTATTTTATTCTGACTTTTTTCCTCTAGCGGATCTGAAAAGAACAATTGCCGTCCTTCTGGATGACATTTTGCAACGATTGGTGAAGCTGGAGAACAAAGTTGACTATATTGTTGTGAACGGCTCAGCAACCAACACCACCAATGGTACTGGTGGGAATTTGGTGCCAGTAACCACAAATAAAAGAACGAATGCCTCAGGCAGCATCAGATAGCAGTTGAAGATCACCTTGTGCTGCTCCATCCGCTGTGGATTATATCCTATGGCAGAAAAGCTTTATAAGCGTTGGCTAGGACAGAGTAATATTTTACAATAAAATCTCTACACATTTTCAAGGAGTATGCTGGATTCATGGAACTCTAATTCTGTACATAAAAATTTTAAAGTTATTTGTTTGTTTTCAGGCAAGTCTCTTCAATGCTGTACTATGTCCTTAAAGGGAATTTGGTACCTTGATGTAGTAAGCAGGTAGGTGAGTTTTGTATAAATCTTTTGTGTTTGAGGTCAAGCTAAAACAAAAACACTGAAAGACATGGATTTATTTCTATAACATATTTATTTAAGTATATAACATGTTTCTTGGACAAGTGGAGAATATTTAATCATTCTGTCATTTGTTCTCAATAGATGTAACTATTAAACTAAGGCTATTTGAAAATGTCCTTCCTTCTTGTACTATATTTTGTTATTCCAGTTGTGAGCAGAGAAAGGAAATATAATGTTGAAAATAATGTTTTGAAATCATGACCCAAAGAATGTATTCATTTGCACTATCCTTTGAAATAACTGAAGGTTAATTACTGTATATTTTTAAAAATTACATTTATAAGAGCATAATCTTGAAATGGGTAGCAGCCACTGTCCATTACCTTTCGTTAACATTGGGGCAATTTAATAACAGCATTAAAATAGTTGTAAACTCTAATCTCATACTTAAATTTTTCTCATATATATATTCTGAAGAATAAAATATTTTTCTGGTAAGATTTAACAGTAACTAAAGTATTCATGATTTTTCACATACATGAATGTTCATTTAAAAGTTTAACACTTTGCGTGTCTATGCTATCAGGAAAGCACATTATTTCCATATTTGGGTTAATTTTGCTTTTATTATATTGGTCCGGGAGGAAGGGACTTGGGAGACTGGAACTCTTGAGGACTTTAGCCAGATGTATATAATAAAAGTACTTTAGTGCTGCATTAAATTGCTGGGAAAATGTTAACATTATATTGTATAAGAGTATCCTGCTTTAAGAAATTTTGAATTTGTATAACAGAAACATTATATATTCATTTTATATAATGGCCACTTAAAATAATTAAGAACATTTAAAATATAAACTATGAAGATTGACTGTCTTTTCAGGAAAAAAGCTACTGTATATAGCACAGGAAATCCTAATCTTGGTAATTCTAGTATAAAACAAATTATACTTTTATTTAAATTTCCCTTGTAGCAAATCTAATTGTCACATGGTGCCCTATATTTCATAGTATTTATTCTCTATAATAACTGCTTAAGTGCAGCTAGCTTCTAGATTTAGACTGTATAGAATTTAGTTTTAGATATTGTATTGTTCATTATTACAATATGCTACCACATGTAGCAATAATTATAATATTTTGTTAAAATAAATACGTGAAAATATTGTTTCATGAAAGACAGATTTCCAAATCTCTGTTCTCTTCTCTGTACTCTCTACCATTATGTGAAGAAATTAATTATATACCATTGCCAGGTAGAAGTTTGGAATAATTGTTTAGTCTCTCCTATTAGATGTGGACATTTTTGTTTTTTGTTTTTTTTCAGGGATGAAATAAAATATATTATTTCTACTTACAAAACATTACAGGCTTTTTTCTTTCATGTTGGTTGTGCATTTAATAAATTATAAATGGTTAAAAGGAGTCTTAAGAAGATTTTGGTTTCGTTTCAATTCCTGATAACTTTTTCAAAAGAGAAAAATGGAAGGTTACCCTATAGTGCCTCTTATTTGATACCTAGGATAGGAGAGTCTGATGCAGAGATAGAATGGAGAGCTGAGGCTTGACTTCTTAAAAATCACTGTTGATTTTCAAGTGATGCCCTCTGTGCAAATGTCCAAATTAAGATTAACTGAAGGTATAAATACTAAGGCTTGACATTTAATCTTAGTTAATTTGGACATTAGCACAGAGGGCATCACTAAAGGTACTAAAAACTTGCAAACTTGTATTAGGGTGTCTTTGGGTTTACTTTAAGCAAATATGTGAATTAAAAAGTAATTTAAACATTATTTCAGGTAGTTAATGATACTTGGGTCTCATTAGTGTTCAAGAAACATGATTTTGACTCTGAAGCTACATAGACTATAAAGACTCGTTTGCCTTTTTAGTGACCATATTCTTTTGAATTTATAGAAATCCATCTCATCTCATTTAGTTATGCCTTGGAAGCCTACAGTGTTAGCAGCTTACATAGGAACCTCTCTCTCACAGTTTTGGTTTAAATGTAAACAGTGTTCTGTTTTTAACCAAACACTTTTGAGTTGAGTAGCTATTAATATAGTTACCATTTTTCCCCTTCTCTTTTAGAAGTATATACCTGAAAAGGGAGCATGACATAATGAAACAGACCAAAAAAAAAAAAATGTAGTTAATTGAAACCATTTTTCTCCCATAATTGAAAGCCCTGAAGGATTCTTAAGAACTTTTATTTAGGGGACTGGTATTGCTCATGCAGTCTCAGTTACTCAGGGGCTGAGGCAGGAGGACTGCTTGATCCTGTAAAGTAGAGGCTGCGCAGTGAGCCATGATCGCACCACTGCACTCCAGCCTGGGCGACGGGGCAAGACCCTGCCTCAAAACAGTAACAACAACAACAAACCAGGAGAAACAATGAGAATATAGAGAAGCATAATGGGGAAAAGTTAGGCTAATTTTTGTTGTTTTTTTTTTGAGGCAGAGTTTTGCTCTTGTTGCCCAGGCTGGAGTACAATGGTGCTATCTCAGCTCCCTGCAACCTCCGCCTCCTGGGTTCAAGAGATTCTTCTGCCTCAGCCTCCCTAGTAGCTGAGATTATAGGTGCCTGCCACCACACCCAGCTAATTTTTTGTATTTTTAGTAGAGATGGAGTTTCATTGTGTTGGCCAGGTTGGTCTCAAACTCCTGACCTTTATGTGATCTGCCTGCCTCAGCCTCCCAAAGTGCTTATTTTTAAATTATACTCCACCATAGCTATTAATCCATTTTATTTTTTAATGCTTTTCAAAACAAATTATAGACATCAGTACACTTCCCCATAAATACTTTAGCATGTAAATCATTAGCAAATTTGGTATTTGTTTAGGGTTTTCTTCTTTTGATGTAAAAGTTACATATAATAAAATGCACAAATTTTAAGTATGTACTAGCTGAGGTTTGACAAATGCATTTACCTGCTACTCAAACTCCTATAGATAAAGAATATTACCGTCACACTGAAAAGGCCCCTCATACTCTTCCTACTCAATTCTCACCTCTCTACCTACAAGGCAAAATTTTCCACCATAGATTTGTTTTGCCTATTTTAGAATTTCACGTAAATGCTATCATAAAAACATGTATTCTTATGTCTAGCAGCTTTCACTCATGAGTTTTTGGTATTCATTCACGTTGTTGCATCAGTAATCTATGTATTGCTGAGTTGTATTTTGTTGTATGAATCTGACATAGTTTATATATCCATTCTATTGATGAACACCTGGGCTATTTCTAGTGTTTGGCTATCATAAATAAAGCTGCTATGAACATTCTAAAAGAAGTCTTGTGAATTTAAGCTTTCATTTCTTTTGGATAAATATGTATGAGTGAAGCTACTGGATCATAGGATAATTGCATTAAAAAATACACTTTTTTTGGCCAGGCACAGTAGCTCATGCCTGTAATCCCAGCACTTTGGGAGGCTGAGGTGGGTGGATCACTAGGTCAGGAGATGGAGACCATCCTGGCCAACATGGTGAAACCCTGACTCTTAAAAGAATACAAAAATTAGCCTGGCGTGGTGGCGGCCACCTATAATTCCAAATACTGGGATGGATCACTGAACTCTGGCCTGAATGGCAGAGGGAGACTCAGTCTCAAAAAAAAAAAAAAAAAAAAAAGAAAAGAAATGTGCATTTTTCCAAATTATCTTTCCCAAAAGTGTTTGTGCCATTTTACGTTCCCATCGATTGGATGTCTCCATATTCCCCCATTCCCAGGCTAGGTAAAAGGTAATAGAACGGTCATAATACCTCCTTCCATCAGGGAAATGCAAAATATTATTTTTAAAACAGAGAATAAAGGGACTAGTAGAATGACTTTTTGATCAGTCACTATCTTTTGGTGTCCCAAAACTTGTTTGTTAATTGCATTATAAAGAAAGTGGCTGGTCGAGGTGGCTCACGCCTGTAATCCCAGCACTTTGGGAGGCTGAGGCAGGTGGATCAGCTGAGGTTAGAAGTTCTTGACCAGCCTGACCAACGTGGTGAAACCCCGTCTCTACTAAAAATACAAAAAAATTAGCCGGGCATGGTGATGCGTGCCTGTAATCCCAGCTACTTGGGAGACTGAGGCAGGAGAACCTCTGGAACCTGGGAGGTAGAGGTTGTAGTGAGCTGAAATTGAACCATTGCACTCCAGCATGGGCAACAAGAGCGAAACTCCATCTCAAAAAAAGAAAGATCTAGCCTAGAAATGACTCATCCCTTGGGAAAATTCAAAACCAAATTGCTACCTATTTCTCTGTCAATAATGATGTGGCTTTTGTCTTGTTTTTGTTTTTCCTTGTATTGTAGATTTATTTTACTCTCAGGCATCTGGTTATAATGGGCTTTTGATTCCTAGTCCATGTTACTGTCAATTTGCTTTGTTTTTCTTTATTCTCTTAATATGGTGAATTGCATTGATTGATATTAAGCCAATTTTGCCTTCCTGGAAAAAACTGAACTTGGTACAAAATGTTTGTATTATTCCTTTTATATTTTACTGGGTCAATTTGCTATCATTTTGTTGTAGGAAATTTAAAAATCTACATGTATATTAATGAGAAAAAAATGATCTGTGATTTTTCTTCTTTATAAAAGATAAAACAATGGAATGCAACAGATGATCATTGATTGGATAGTGCTATGAAAAAAGGTGTGTTACAAATGACATTTTTGGGGACAATGGGGAAATTTATAGAATGACCATGAGATCAAATTATGGAGCTATTTTTATGTTTTGAGGTGATAATTCGAGTCATCCATTGTTAACAGTTTGTCATAATAGCTTCATGATTTATGCATCTATATTTTGTTTTTTATAATTGTGGTTGAACTGTTTCAAAGTAAGTTTTACACATTATGACATTTCACCCCAAAATACTTTACACATCTGGAAAAAGGTGTATTCTCCTACCAAAGCTGTTGATTTTTAGGTGTTCATTGTACTATTTTTTTTCTACTTTTACGTATCCGTAAGTTTTATAAAATGTAAAAAGAAAAAATTATGTAAAGATTGTTTTATCTATCTAATGAATTATTTTCATTCTCATGTTGTAACTTTCTTTGTCCATAAGAATTTTTTCTTAAAAATATATTTTGTCTGATACTAAAATAATTATCTCAGAATACCAATATACTGTGTCAAAATACATGTGTAATTTCTTTTAGTTAATATTTGCTTGTTATTTTTTTCCCATCCTTTTTCTTTGAAGTTTTTTACCCCCATATGTTTTAGATGTGTCAACAACCTATGTTTAGATGTTTTTAATTTCTCCAGTCTCAGATCCTTTTTCTTTTAATTGGTGAGCTTAATCTATTTGCCTTTATTGTGATTACTGATGTTTTCATTTACTTACTTTGTGCTTTTTATCCTTTTTTTTTGTCTGAGATGGAGTTTTGCTCTTTTGCCCACGATGGAGTGAAGTGGCTCGATCTCAGCTTACTGCAACCTTTACCCCTCAGGTTCAGGTGATTTCTCCTGCCTCAGCTTTCCGAGGAGCTGGGATTATAGACGCCCACCACCACTCCCAGCTAATTTTTGTATGTATGTATGTATGTATGTATCTTTTATAGAGACGGGGTTTTACCATATTGTCCAAGATGGTCTCGATCTCCTGACCTCATGATCCGCCCGCCTCGGCCTCCCAACGTGCTGGGATTACAGGCGTGAGCCACCACGCCCGGCCAATTTTTGTATTTTTAGTAGAGATGGTGTGTCGTCATGTTATCCAGGCCGGTCTCGAATTCCTGACCTCAGGTGATTCACCTGCCTTGGCCTCCCAAAGTGCTAGGATTACAGGAGTGAGCCACTGTGCCCAGCCAATCCTTGTTTGATGTAGGAAAACAATAAACAGGTTTTTCTGCTACTACACACACAACACAGAACAATTCTGCGACCAAAATGTGGGAGAGTGGTTTCTCCCCACACCAAGCAGTTCTTCAGCTGAGTGTCCTGTAATTCAGTTCAGTTCCAATATCATCTACCGGGAGATAGTGTCAGGCCCCACAGGTTAAAGTCTTCATTCCACACACTGCCATTTCTGATGCCAATCAGTGACTAACTGGCTATAAACTGGGGTTTTTATGACCCTCTTTTTGGGTTTACTTTGCCAGAGTTGCTCCTGGAACAGAGGGTAACACTTTACTTACATTTACCCATTTAGTACAAAGGGTGTTTTAAAAGATACAAATGAACAGCCAGATGGAAGAGATACATAGGCAATGGTATGTGGGAAGGGGTAGAGACCTTCCATGCCCTCTCCAGGCACACCACACTCCAGGAACCTCCACTTGGTCAACAATTTGGAAGCTCTGCAAACACTGTCCTTTTGGGTTTTATTTAGGGCTTATTAAGTAGGCATGATTAATTATGTCATTTGGCCATTGGTTATCAACTCAACCGTCATTCCTTCTCGTCTCCCTGGAGGTCGGGAAGTTGAGGCTGAAAGTCCCAACTCTAATCACATAGTTGGCTTCCCCTGGCAACCAGCACCCCTGATTCATCAGCCTTACCATAGAAAAATACACTGCTTCAGAGAGTCTAAGGGTTTTTGGAGCTGTGTGTCAAGAGACAGGATGGGGTGAAAATCAAATACATGCTTCTTTTCATTCTTTCTTTCTTTTTTCTTTTTTTTTTTTTTTTGAGATGGATTCTTGCTCTGTCACCAGGCTAGAGTGTAGTGGCACAATCTCAGCTTACTGCAACTTCTGCCTCCTGGGTTCAAGCAGTTTCCCTGCCTCAGCCTCCCGAGTACCTGGGACTACAGGTGCGTGCCACCATGGCAAGCTAATTTTTTGTATTTTAGAGGCAGGGTTTCACCATGTTGGCCGGGATGGTCTCAATCTCCTGACTTCGTGACCCACCCCCCTCAGCCTCCCAAAGTGCTGGGATTACAGGTGTGAGTCACTGAGCCCAGCCCCAAATATATATTTCTTACTATAAATCACAATATCACAATCCTTGTTTATGCTTTTTTCTCATTTCTTGCTTTCTATTAGATTAATTATATTTTCTGTATTTCTCCTTTCCCCTCTATGGTTTTGGAAGTGATACATTATACTTCTAATCATATGCTAGTTATCTTTAAATATTTAATGCTTACTTGACTTAAAATCTAAAGTTAGTAAAAACCTTGACCTCCTACAACAGTAGAAACTGAGAATATGTTAACGCTATTTCCCTCTTGCCTTTTGTTTAAAAGTTTTGAAGCTGGTTTCACTGAGGTATAAATTTATACATTTTAGGTTAATTTGCTTTTTTAAAAGTTTTGACCATTATATACAGACCCGTAACCACTACCATAATGAAGATATATAGAATATTCTCATCACTCCAGAAAGTTCTCTTTGTTCCTTTGTATTTTGTCCCTTTCCACAGGCCCTGATGTATTGATCCAGTTTCTTTTTCTGTAAATGGAATCTTTTTCATGTAAATGGAATCATACATTGTGTTTTTTTGTGTCTGTCCTTTTTGCTTAGCATAATGATTTTAAGATTATAGGATATTGCCTGCCACGGTGGCTCATGCCTGTAATCCCAGCACTTTGGGAGGCCAAGGTGGGCAGATAACCTAAGGTTGGGAGTTTGAGGCCAGCCTGACCAACATGGAGAAACGTCTCTACTAAAAATACAAAATTAGCCAGGCATGGTGGCACATGCCTGTAATCTCAGCTACCTGGGAGGCTGAGGCAGGAGAATTGCTTGAACCTGGGAGGCAGAGGTTGCAGTGAGCTGAGATGGTGCCATTGCACTCCAGCCTGAGCAACAAGAGCAAAACTCTGTCTCACACACACAAAAAAAGAAAAACAGTTTAGGATGTTGCAGCATGAATCATTAGTTAATTTATTGTATTGCTGAGTAGTTTTGAAACTTTGAAACTACCTTTGCAAAACTTAGGCAGTGAGAAATTTATGGCAGCGAAAAAGATCTGATCTAACCAACCTCCATCTTGTCTTTAACCCCCAAACTGTCCTTAATCATTTCTAGGTGTAGGCCAAGTTAATTTTGGGAGAAATTTTGTTTGTAACTTAAACGATAATAGCCATTCCCACAAACTACACTGTCTTTGCAAAGCTAATGAAAGGCCATCAGATTAGCAAGATGAAAGGAATCTGAATTCCGCTAAAGTGTAGACATAAACAGTCACCTGCCATTATTCCAGGGGTCAGAAGATTTGCAACTTCCCCAATTACTCCTCCAGATAAAATCATTATTGTAGAATCTAAGACTGGCCTTTTGTGATGTATTTTCAGGCTTTTGCATTTCTGACTATGGATGGCTTCACTCACACCCCACCAACTGGTCCTGTGACCTGACCAGAAGCAGACTTTGTGCTTTTCAGAAGAGGACCATTTCCCACACCCCTGTGATTGCACTTCCAACCAATCGGCAGCAGGTATTCCCTAGCCACTCCCCTCTCCCCAAACTGTCTTTGAAAAACCCTAGTCTCCAAATTTTTGGGGAGGCTGATTTGAGTAATTATAAAGCTCCAGTCTCCCATTTAGTTGGATGTAGGTGCCTTAAACTTTTAATCTTTTGCATTTCTGTCTTGATAAATTGGCACTATCTGGGCAGTGGGAAAAATGAACGCTTTAGATGGTTACAGTATTCCATTGTATAAATGTACCATAATTTGCTTATCCATTCACTAATTGATGGACATTTGTGATATTTTGTTATAGTTTCTTGTAATTATGAGTAAAGCTAATCTAAACATTCATGTGTAAAAACATTTGCATGTTTATGTAATTTTTTATTTCTCTTGAGTAAATACCCAGGAGTGCTGGGATTTTTGGGTCATATGGTAAGTGTGTATTTAACTTTATAAGAAACCATGAAACTGTTTTCCAGAGTGGCTGTACAATTTTGTATTCCCAACAGCAATGTATGAAGAGTTCTAGTTCTGCTTCTTCCTCAGTATTTGATATGGTCAGTTTAAAAATTTTTTAGCAATTCTAATTACTATGACTAAATCACTGTCATCAAACATTCTGATCAGTACTCAGTTAAAGACTTTTCTGCCTTGCAAATTCTAGCTGCACTGGCTTTGCTGAATTCTCAACCTTTCCTTTTCAATTTGAAGAGAATGTCTGGCCCTGTTTGGGTTCCCTTTCCTTGTGCTGTGGCCTGGAAACTCTCGTGTGGTAAGGGCTTACTTCATTTGTTTTCCTTCTCTCAGGGATCACTGTTCTGTGCTTCCTGTTGTTCAACGTCTGAAAAGTGTTTTATATGTTTTTTCCTGGGTTTTCGTTTGTTTAAGGTGAAGGAGGAGTGTAGTAACAAATCATCACAAATTTGGTGGATTAAAATGTTGGCCTAAAGGAAGAAACTGAGGCACAAAATACAATTTTAAAGAGTTGACTTGTGCCAGAATGAGGACAGCTGCCTAGAAGACAGACCCAAGTAAACTTGGATATGATGAGCTCCATTAGACCTTTGTTATAAGCAGGTTTTTAAAGGCAAAAAGGGAGAGAACGAGTGGGCTGCTACAAAGCTATTTGTCAGGAATTCTCATTGCTTTTCAGAAAATAACACTGATTAGTAATTGGCTATACACTGTTGAACTACAGGGTGTGGGTTATGGTGTCCATGACGACAGTCTAGAGCAGGGGTCCACAACTCTCAGGCCATGAACCTGTACTGATCTGCGGCCTATTAGAAGCTGGGAGCACAGCAGGAGGTGAGCAGTGGTGAGCAAGCATTATCACCTGAGCTCTGCCTCCTGTCAGATCAGCAGCAGCATTAGATTCTCATAGGAGTGTCTGCACTATTGTGAACTGCACATGTGAGGGATCTAGGCTGCGCACTCCTTATTAGAATCTAACTAATGCCTGATGATCTGAGGTAAAACAGTTTCATCCCCAAATGATCCTGCCCCACCTCCCTGGTCTGTGGAAAATCTGTCTTCCATGAAACTGTCCCCTGGTGCCAAAAAGGCTGGGGACCACTAGTCTGGAGTCCACACAGCAGGCAGCTTCTAGAAATGATTACTTAGTTCAGGCGGGGGAAGGGTGACATGATGTCAGTGCTGTCCCATATCCCATCCCCTCTGGCCTGGTAATTTAGAAGAGGCTCAATTTCTCACATAAAATGTTTCCTTTCTTTCTCAAAAACAGTTCATTTATTATCTTACAGCTCTGGATATCAGAAATCTGAAATCAGTTACACCGGCTGAAATCAAGATGTTGGCAAGGGCTGCACTCCTCTGGAAGCTCTAGGAGAGAATATTTCCTTGCCTTTCCAGCTTCTAGAGCTTCATTCCTTGCATTCCTGGGCTATTGGCCCCTTTTCCCATTTCCAAAGTCAGCAGTATAGCATCTTGCTTCAGTCATCACGTTGCTTCTGTCAAATCTCTCTTTGCCTCCCTCTTATAAGGACACTTGTGATTACATTTAGTGTCTGTTAGATAATCTCCCTATCACAAGATCCTTAGTTTAATCTGCAAAGCCTCTTTTGCCATATAAGATAACATTCACAGGTTCTAGGGATTTGGGCTTGGATATTTTGGGGGGTCATTATTCAGCCTACCACAGAGGGTAAATACAGTTCCTATTTCTTCCTCAGAGCTAGAAGTGGAAGTTCTTTTTTTGAATATGCCTGTATTTTTTTTTTTTTTTGATAAGCTTTTTCCCCTCATGCTTCGGATTTTTTCAAAAATAATAATAAATGTAAACCAAAAATAAAATTTTAAGCCCCATGATCATCTGAAAGGACTCCTCCTCTCACCAAGGGCATTCCAAAACTAACCCAAAAAACTGTTTCAGGCCATGATGTGAAGAGGGGTGGTCAGACATGCCTCATTATATTCCTCTCCCTTTTAGAATTAATTGTAGACTCATTAGGTCTGACAAGAAAAATTTGGCTCCAGGTAGGTTTCACCTACATGATAAAATCTTGGTCTGCACAACTCTTATCTTAACCCAGACATTCCTAAGTCTTTAGACAATAACTCTTTCAACCAATTGCCAATCAGAAAAATCCTTGAATCTGCCTATCACCTGGAAGTCCCCCTGCTTCCAGTTGTCCCACATTTCCAGATACATGTACATCTTACATGTATTTGATTAATGTGTCATGTCTCTCTAAAATGTATAAATCCAAGCTCTTCCCCAACCATCTTGGGCACATGTTCTCAGGATCTCCTAAGGGTTGTGTCTTGGGCCATTGGTCACTCTTACTTGGCTCAGAATAAATATTCAAATATTTTACAGAGTTTGACTCTTTTTGTTGACAGTGTACTTATTTTGTTGCTGGAAGGCTTAGGTGGGTCTCCAGAAGCTGTTAAGACCCCAGCCCCAGCCAGTTTTCAGGTTCTTGACACTATCTTGAGAAAGAATTCAGGGATGAGTCAGAATGAAGCAAAAGGCAGGAAGCTTTTTTTTTTTTTTTTTTGAGACGGAGTTTCGCTTTTGTTAACCAGGCTCTCACCGCAACCTCCGCCTCCTGGGTTCAGGCAATTCTCCTGCCTCAGTCTCCTGAGTAGCTGGGATTACAGGCACACACCACCATGCCCAGCTAATTTTTTGTATTTTTAGTAGAGACGGGGTTTCACCA
>NW_022436959.1:13420946-13524341 GCF_009761245.1 Sapajus apella | reverse complement strand
ATGCCCAGCTAATTTTTTGTATTTTTAGTAGAGACGGGGTTTCACCATGTTGACCAGGATGGTCTCGATCTCTTGACCTCGTGATCCACCCGCCTCGGCCTCCCAAAGTGCTGGGATTACAGGCGTGAGCCACCGCACCCGGCCAGGAAGCTTTTATTGCCAAGTAAAAGTACACACTTTAAGAGAGAAGTGTGGGCATGCCTGTGAGAAAGAGTTGTGTACAATGGAGTCTGGGTTTCTAATTTTATGGGTTTTTAAAAATTAGGGGGTGGAATAATAATCACTAGTTATTCTGGGAAAGGAGGGGATTTTAGTGACCCCCCTACCCTCATTACCAAACCCGTTATTCCTTATTTGGGGTTACCTGGAGAGTCACAGACATGTCACCTTGACCAGGGTTTTGACTGTTTTCACTCCCTTATTTTGAGTTTTCTGTTATCCTGTGATTTCATTGACTACTTCATGTTTTACACCCAGTGCTATTCCTATCTCTGTTTCATAGCATTTATCTATAAAATTCTGTTATTATAATTGCCTGATGGGTTATTCCTGCTCACTGAACAGGCAAAACTAATTCACTGAGGCCATGGTATTGCAATAAAGAAAAAGTTTGACACAAGGCCAGCCACACCACACAGGACACAAAGTTATCACTCAAATCAATTTCCCTGAAAATTTGGAGGCAAGGGCTTTCCAAGGATAGTTTGATGGTCAAGGGAATGAGTGATGCTGTTTGGTTGAGGATACAATCTTAGGGGTGTGCCAGGTCCAACCCACAGACCCTGACCGAGTGAAGGATGGAAACATATACTGACACAAATATTTTGCTTATGTCTGGCGTGGGGTCCTCTGCTAGAGTCAGCCCCAGCCTCAAGAAGCCAGCAGCCTTCAAATTTTTTTTTAGCACAGATTAAATGACAAAGGTCTCAAGTAAACACCATTAGAGGGTAATTAACATTGCCAACCCCCCGAATAGAGATCAGTCATGTGTCCATGGAAGATGAAAGATCGGCCTTAGGACCACACAAGTAAACAAGCTATTTAGATAAACTTCTCTGCATTGCTTTGTATCTACTCCTAGCTATTGGCTCAAGGTAAGGGCGTAAGGCTGCCTTCACTCATAATCTCTTTCCAAGGCTTTCACAAAACCTTCTGGTCTTCTAAGAAGGTTTGTGTTTTCTAAAATTTGTCCCACCACCTTGACTGAGCTCCTACAGGGGTGTGGAAAACATTCCTTGTGTACTGAGTCTGTATCTGGGTGAGGGCCACAGGACTAGTTGAGCCAAGAGTTATGGGTCTCGGTGGGCCCATCCAGTCATCAGAAATGCAAAAGGCTGAAGGATATCTCAGGAGGCCAATCTTTGGTTCTATAATAGTGAATTGGGCAAGCTGCAAATCTTGTGACCTCTGGAATAGGCTGGTAATCATTTAACTATGCTTACATCTTAGAAAATTTCAGGCCCCTCTCATTTTCCTAACCTCTTGGCCTTTTGTTAGTTTTACAAAGGCAGTTTAGTTTTCGGGAAGCGCTATTATCATTTAAAATATAAACAAACTCCTCCCAAAGTTAGTTTGGCCCACACCCAAGAATGAATAAGAGTGGTTTAGGAGGTTAGAAGCGGGATGGAGTTGGATAGATCAGAATCTCTCTCACTGTCATAATTTTCTCATCGTTGTAATTTATTGCAAAGGTAATTTCATTATTTAAAGTTCTTGGTGACTTAAACCTGCTGTTTGTTGTGACTACTGATATTCATTCATAAGAGGTTGTTTCTTATTGTTTTGTAATATTGGATTGTGATCTCATGTTCAATGTGTCTTTTGTAGTGGGAATCCTGACAGGTCTGGGCTGAAGTTTGTATCTTGATAGTCATTTTGCATTTGTTTTCTACCAGGTATCCTGGGAGTGTTGCTATCCATCTAGGATTGATTTCTTTCTTTTTTTTTTTTTTTTTAAGTTGGAGTCTCACTGTGTCACCCAGGCTGGAGTGCAATGGTGCCATCTTGGCTCACTGCCACCTCTGCTTCTGGGTTTGAGCAATTCTCCTGCTTCAGCCTCCTGAGTAGCTGGGATTACAGGTGCCCACCACCCCATCTGGCTAATTTTTGCATTTTTAGTAGAGATGGGGTTTCACCATACTGGCCAGGCTGGTCTTGAATTCCTGACCTTGTGATCCACCCACCTCGGCCTCCCAACGTGCTGGGATTACAGACATGAGCCACCGTGCCTGGCCTAGGATTGATTTTTATGTTTTCATTTTGGTGGTTACAAGATTAGGCAGTTACCATGAATTAAACCTGAAGGTCCTGTGAGGACAGGCTTGAAACACCTCCTTCTTGAAACACTGCTTTTGCTTGTCTTCTGTGGCATTACTTTTTCTTCTGTTTCATTTTTTTTCTTACTGGGTACTTCTACTCAGTCCCTTTTCCTGGTTCCTCCTCTTCCTGCTCTAAACTTGGAAGTGTCCCAGGACCTCTGCTCTACTCTATTGGTACTCACTGCCTACTAAACTCATTTTGTTTCATGCTTTTAAATACCAGTGATTTTCTGACCACTTTCAGTTTATGTCCAATCAACCTTCCATTTATCACCATCTCCACTGCCATCGTCCCAGGCTCAGTTGCTGCTGGTTTGCCCAGATTATTGTGATAGCCTTGTAACAGGTCTTTGGGTGTCTATGTATGCTTCTCCTTTAAAATATCCAGGGTTAGGGGAGAGTGGGTAGAGGTACAGGTGAATTAAGATTGGCCATGTATTGGCCAGGTGCAGAACTCCCACCTGAAATCCTAGCACTTTGGGAGGCCAAGGTGGATCACTTGAGGTTAGGTGTTCAAGATTAGCCTGGCCAACACGGCAACCCTGTCTCTACTAAAAATATAAAAAATAGCCAGGTGTGGTGGCATGTACCTGTAATCCCAGCTACTCAGGAGGCTAAGGCAGGAGAATCACTTGAACCTGGGAGATGGAGGTTGCAGTGAATTGAGATCATGCCACTGCACTCCAGCCTGGGCGACAGAGTGAGACTCTGTCTGAAAAAGAGAAAAAAAGAGAGAAAAAAAAAGATTGGCCATGTATTGCTAATCACTGAAACCTGGTGAGAGCAACATTGAGTTCATTATGCTGTTCTCTTTATTTTTGTATATTTTTGAAAAAACTCTTCAAAACCTTTACAATATTTTATGACTGCATAGTCCAATATGGTAGATACCACATGTAGCTATTGAGTACTTGAAACATGGCTAGTCTGTATTGAGATGTGCTGTGAGTATAAAATATATGCTGGATTTTAAACAGTAAGAAAGAAAAAAGTAAAAGATCTCATTAATATTTTGTTACATTGATTACAAGTTGAAATGATAATTCTTTGGTTCTATAAGATCAATTAAAATGTGTTTTTAAAATTAATTTCACTTGCTTCTTTTCACCTTTTAAATATGGCTGCTAGAAAATTTAAAATTACCTGTGTGGCTCATGTCATCTTTCTATTGGATCTATTAGGCCTTATGCGTTCTGGGTCCTGCTTCCTCTCTTGCCACATCTCCTACAGTTTTTCTCATCTTTGTTCACACCATTTCAACCACACTAATTTCATTGCTTAGAACAGGCAAAGTACATTTCTGCCTCACGTCCTTTGCACTTGCTAATGTGTCTGCCTGGAGCTCTCTTTCTCAGTGTCTGTGTGACTCACTTCCTTGCTTCCTTCAGGATTCTGCTCAAGTCACCTACCTTTTGAGAGATACTTACATGATCTATAGAACATCCCATCACCTTCACCCTCTGCTCCCCTTAATCTGCATTCTTTTTCTTTCTTTTTTTTTTTTGGAGACAGAGTCTTGCTTTGTTGCTAGGCTAGAATGCAGTGGTGTGATCTCAGCTTACTGCAACCTCAGGTTCAATTGATTTTCGTGCCTCAGCCTCCTGAGTAGCTGGGATTACAGGTGCGTGCCACCACACCTAGCTAATTTTTGTATTTTTAGTAGAGACAGGGTTTCACCATGTTGGCAGGATGGTCTCAATGTCCTGACCTCGTGATCCACCCACCTCGGCCTCCCAAAGTGCTGGGATTATAGGCATGAGTCACTGTACCTGGCCCTGTTTTTTAATAGTACTTATCACCACTGATGCTTTTTTTTTTTTTTTTTTTTTTCTGAGATGGTGTGTCCACTCTGTTTTCTAGGCTGGAGTGCAGTGGCACGATTTCAGCTCACTGAAACCTCCACCTCCTGGGTTCAAACAATCCTCCCTCCTTAGCCTCCTGAGTAGCTGGGATTACAGGCATGTGCCATTATGTCTAGCTAATTTTTTTTGTATTTTAGCAGATACGGTGTTTTACCATGTTGGCCAGGCTGGTCTCGAACTCCTGACCTCAAGTGATCTGTCTGCCTTGGCCTCCCAGGGTGTTGGGATTACAGGCATGAGTCACCGAGCTTGGCCATGATGCTTTTACTTGTAGTCCTGTATCCTGACTACTTAGTATAATACTTGATACAGAATAGGCATTTACTAAGTTTGTGAAATGAATAGCTATAGATTATGAAGATTTTTATCTCAAGTTCAATATTGACTTCTTTTGCAATAACGTTCAGGTTCCCTAAATATATAAAGAGTAAAATAAACTCTAAATTACTTATAACTACATGAAATTCCCTAAATAAGAAAACAGGCCAGCCATGGTGGCTCAAGTCTATAATCCCAGCACTTTAGGAGGCTGAGGCTGGAGGATGCTTGAGCTCAGGAGTTTGAGACCAGCCTAGGCAACATGGTGAAACCCCATCTCTACCAAAAAAATAAAACAAAAATTTAGCTGAGTGTGGTGGGTCATGCCTGTAGTCCCAGCTATTTGGGAGATTGAGGTGGGAAGATCACTCCCCTGTGCCTGGGAGGTTGAGGCTGCAGTGAGCTGTTATTATGCCACTGCATTTCAGTCTGAGTGACAGAGTGAGACCCTGTCTCAAAAAAAAAAAAAATAAATAAAAGCTTTATAAAATAATATGGAATGGCTGCTTTATTCCTTTCAAAGGAATTAAGGTAAAATAAACAACTTTGTACTAAATGTTTATATGTATATGCAATTAATAGTATGGAGAGTTTTAGAGATACTGGTAAGGAATTCAAAAAAGTAATAAAATACAGATCAAGAGATACTTAAGAGTCAGAATAACTTTTTCCAGTAGGTAAAATCCCATTTCTCAAAGGAATTTTTCAAATTCTTTTGTTGCTCTGACATTTTAAATTGTATTAATAATAATCCAGTAAATTGGACCATGTTAAGGAGCTTAGAAATTTTTGGGATACACTGAAATTTTTGTTGTGTTGATAATTATAACAAAATCAGTTTATAAAATAAATTTTTGAAAGCAGTCATTATTTTTTATTCAGGCTTAAATGATGAGGCACGGAAAGGAACAAAAAAAAGGAAAAATTAGGGCTATTTTTAACTTTGTCCTAATTATTAAAATGTAAGGTGACTATGGCCAGGTGCAGTGGCTGACACCTGTAATCCCAGCACTTTGGGAGGCCAACGTGGGTGGACTGCCTGAGCTCAAGAGTTTGAGACCAGCCTGGGTAACATGGTGAAATCCTGTCTCTACTAAAATACAAAAAATTAGCCATGCACGGTGGCACATGGCTGTAGTCCCAGCTACTTGGGAGGCTGAGACATGAGAATTGCTTGAACCCGGGAGGCAGACATTGCAGTGAACCAAGATCATACCATTGCATTAGTGCATGGGCAACAGCACAACTCTGTCTCCGAAAAAAAAGATAGGATGACTAAATGTCCTAATGAAATAAAAGCAAGGGGATCTTCTCCTCAATATATTTATTAGGTTGGTGCAAAAGTAGTTGCTTTTTTATTACTTTTATGGCAAAAAAAAAACAAAAACAAAAACCACAATTACTTTTGCATTAACCTAATGCTTTTTTCTTTCAATTTCAGTCTTCAGCACAGCATCCCCTTCCAATATAACTGGAAAAATGAAATGACACCAATATGGTATATGACAATTTGGACTGCCAAATTTAGCTCTGAGCCAAGGTCTTGCTCTGTCACCCAGGCTGGAGTGCCATGGCGTGAACACAGCTCATTGCAGCCTCCACCTCCTGAGCTCAAGTGATCCTCCCACCTCAGCATCCCAAGTAGCTGGGGCCACAGGTGTGCACCACCATGCCAAGCTAATATTTAAAGTTTTTGTAGAGACAGGGTCTCCCTAGGTTGCCCAGGCTGGTCTCAAACTCATGGGCCCAAGTGATCCTCTCACCTTGGCCTCCCAAAGTGCTGGTATTACAGACGTAAGCCACTATGCCTGGCCAGACTGTGAGATGTAAATATGTGAAACTGACAAATCAAGGCTAGCAGTTCATTAAAGAACTTTAATATTTAAAAAAAATATTTTTTTGCAACAAGATCTTCAAGGTAAACTAATACTTTTAAAGTGTATCTCCAGTGGGCTTTTTGGAGATATTATTTTGTACTCATATAGAAAACATTTATTAAATGTATATTGTATGCTAACACTGTCCCAACTACCCAAGGATACAAAATTATACTTTTATAGTAGCTATCCTTTACTAACAATGCCAAGTATGTTCTTTATAGTCAGTCAATTCGCATAGGAGAGGTAATTTCACTATTCTCAACACACAAATGAAGAGACAAAGATTTCAAAGAGTTTCATTTTCAAAGAGTTCACCACCTCGAGAGATTAAAAACCAGCATAAATTTAATAGAAGGTGCCAAATGCTACAATAGAGAGTGCAGAAGGATTGCCTTTAGGGGTGGCAGTGAGGGAAGGCCTTCCAGAGGATAGATGCTTGTCCTGAATTTGACAGGGGTAGGAGTTTGCAGGGTGGAGAAAAAATTATTGCAACCACATGCAAAGGCACTAAAATCTGAAATGATTTGAGCATTAGTGAAAACTTTTCCATAGGTCTTTGAGTTATTCTTCATGTACCATACATTTTGGGCAAGGAAGGATCATCTGTTTGAGTTACTGCTGGGGCCCTGAGCTGCTGTCAGGGCCTGTTAGAATCAGTATATTGGTTAGAACTTCACATCCTAGGCTTGGGCCTTAACTTGGCAAGTGAGTCAGGCAGATTCCACACCGAGTAGCATAGAGATTAGGAAAACAGATTCTGTGCCAGACTGCCTGAGTTTAATTCTCAGCTCTGTCGCTAATCACCAGTGAATGTGACCTTGAAAAAAATCACCTAACATTTTTAGGATTTAGTATCTTTATTTATAAAATGAGAACAGCAACAGAATCTACTTTACCATAGGGATGTAAAGAATAAAAGGCGTTAAATAGATAAAGTTCTGAGAACAGTGCCTGGTACATAGGAAACTACATAAGTGTTAGTTACTAGTATTACTTGAGACTGACATTTAAACAGAGAGCTACTTTGTTCATTCAGAATAAACTTTGTTCCTTTCTAATGATGCCTCAGTCTTCTAGCATAGTACTTTTTAAGTGTTAAGATACCTGAGAAGATAAATTTTGATTCAGAAAGTTGTTTGGAGGAAAGAGGCATAGAATATTTAATTCAAGCTCTGGTAAAGGCCAGTGAGATATTCCTACACCATAAAGACAAATTCACTATTGATTAGGTTATTTCTGTCTCCCAGAATTATTATCTTACTCCTGTGTTTCTTCCTGCCCAGCCATGTACAGCTAGTAGCTCAAGGTGGGGAGAAGATAGAATCTGGAAAGAATCCCAGAAGTGCTAGACATTAAGTTAAGATCATTTTGCTGATATACTCAGGGTGAACTGTTTAAAGAACTATTATGCTCTATTCCACTAACTCCCTTAGGTGGAATGTGGTTTGGGTTCCTAAGCTGTGGAAGGACTTTGGAATAGTCAAGGAACTCTAACAATTGCTAAATGTCCCTGACAGACTAGAGAGAAGGAAGGTTTTACTATAGAATTACAACTCTTTTTTGTTTAAGACAATGTCTTGCTCTGTTACCCAGGTGGGTGTGCAGTGGTGCCATCTTGGCTCACTGCAGCCTCAAACTCCAGGGCTCAAGCAATCCTCCCACCTCAGCCTCCTGAGTAGCTGGGACTACAGGTACATACCACCACACCTGGGTAATTTTTATATTTTTTGTAGAGATGGGGTTTTGCCATGTTTCCCAGGCTTGTCTTGAACTCCAGGGCTCAAGTGCTGGGATTACAGGCCTGAGCTACCATGCCTGGCCTACTATAGAACTGTTGTTACATTCTTTGGAACCCTCTACTAAGTAGAGGTGGCTCAGGATATTTATCCTGTGGCTCTCAAAAACATGTTTTTCTAGGTTGGGCTTAAAGACGATGCGTCTGTAAACCATCAGAGATTCATGACATTTGGGTTGAAAAGACTGTAGTGGGATAGTGTTTATGTGCCCAATAACCTTGTCAGCCTTAAGTCCTCCAAGACGCTGGCCATAAATGCTTGAAGAAGTGAAGGCAATATATAATCCAAATAACAGTTCTATGTGTTCACACTGCTCAAGCCTTGTCTGGAAGGTTTTACTTGGTTCCTTCTGGAATAAAGGTAAACTTGTAGGCACACTGGAGCTCTTATTTAATAAAGATCGTCTCGTTCCAGGGAGCTGGTTCAGAAGGCCAGAGACCAGTGGCATCCAATAACTCATGGGTGGACCGTTTGAGACTTCTACCGTGGCCATAGAAACAAAGTTTAGCTTCTCTCGTTCTCATGAAGAACCATGGGGCTATCTCTGGGATTTCGAAGGACTTTTTATCTGCTGTCTAGAGGGGAGAGACAATATAAAGTGCCACATTCTAAAAGAGAGAGTTTAGAGAAAGAACTGTTGTTGGAAAGTGGGAATCAAGGAAGGCCTCAAAGAAGACAGGATGTTTGTGCTGAATTTTAAAGTTGAGGAGGAGCTTGCATAGTGGACAAGTGTTACAGCCTACATAACCAAAGATCCAGAAATCCAAAGTCATCTGAACCTTATTCAAAAAGTTTCACATTATACTATTAGCAATTTCATTATGTTTTGAAAGGGCCTAATACTGCAGGGCTGGGAAAGAGAGTAACTCTCCTGAGTGTTGAGGACAGGGGTTTGATAAATAGAATGGGATGAAGGAGGGCTGATGCCGCATCTGCCATTTTGTGATAATGAAGGAAAGGCAGAGGACACTGCAGAGATGTCAACCACAATGTCTTCCAGCTGCTGAACCAGCCACATTTTGTTTAGAACACTTGAGTTTTCTGTTATTTTTATAAAATGAATTCCTAATTAGGAAGAATTCAGTACGGTAAGTGGAGTGCTAAGGGTAAGATACTCTGAAATATGAAACTGGATGACTAGAGGGGTTGTAATCACAGGGTGTGATGATCTGCAATTTTTAGAGATAGTGGAAAAATTGGTCAAATTATTATCTACACCTCTTGGGACCTATGTAATAACAGCATGGTTATAGTTTTAGGGAAAATGTTTGGAAACATCTCAGGTTTTCAATGTGTGTTACCTTTACTTGCTGTTGAAGAGACAGGAAGAAATAATCAAAATAAAGGTGGTGACATTTTATTAATATGAAGTAAAATAGACTTCAAAATTTGTGCCCCATTGAGTTCCACCTTCCATCACACCCTCTTCAAAGACATCTTCTTCATCCTGCAAGAAACAAGCAGCATCCATGGCCGTCATCATCCCAGATGCTGCCCTTAAGGAGGGGCTGAGTGGCAATGCCCTCAGCAGCCCCAGTACACCTGAGCCTGTGGTGGGCACCCATGACAACAAACTAGATGTTGACTACATCAAGAGGTACCTGGACGATTTGACTCCACTGCAGGGGAGCTGCCTCATTAGACTTTGCCGGTGGCTCCAGGAGACCCACAAGGGCAAAATTCCAAAAGATGAGCCTATTCTTCAGTTCTTACCTGGGTGAGATTTTAATATTGACAAAGCCAGAGAGATCATGTGTCAATCTTTGACATGGAGGAAGGAGCACCAGGTAGACTGCATTCTTGACACCTGGACCCCTCCACAGGTCCTTCAGGATTTCTACATGGGAGGCTGGCATCATCACAATAAAGAGGGGTAGCCCCTCTATGTGCTCAGGCTGGGGCAGATGGACACCAAAGGCTTGGTGAGAGCACTCAGGGAGGAAGCCCTGCTGAGATACATTCTCTCCATAAATGAGGAAGGGCTAAGGTGATATGAGGAGAATACAAAAGTCTTTGGTCAGCTTATCAGTTCATGGACCTGCCTGGTGGACTTGGAAGGGCTGAACATGTGCCACTTGTGGAGACCCAGTGTCAAAGCGCTGCTGCAGATCATTGAGGTGGTGGAGGCCAATTACCCTGAGACACTGGGCTGCCTTCTCATCCTGCAGGTGCCCAGGGTGTTTCCTGTGCTCTGGATGCTGGTTAGTCCATTCATTGATGACAACACCAGAAGGAAATTCCTCCTTTAAACAGGAAATGACTACCAGGGTCCTGGAGGCCTGCTGGATTACACTGACAAAAAGATTATTCCAGATTTCCTGAGTGGGGAGTGCATGTGTGAAGTGCCAGAGGGTGAATTCGTCCTCAGATTTCTGTACTGCACTGCAGAGGAGCTGGAGGATGAAGACCACAAGCTCTGGACTGAGAGCATTTACCAGTCTGTAAGCATCTTCAAAGGAGGCCCCCAAGAGATTTTCATTCGGATTGTGGACGCCTCTTCAGTCATCATTTGGGATTTTGATGTGTGCAAAGGGACAAGAGGTCACCACAGCCATCCCAAAAGGACTCCCTGGGGGCCCACAGCATCACCTCTCCAGGTGGGATCCATGTGCAGCTCATAGACAAAGTCTGGCAGCTGGGCTGCTACTACAGCATGATGATTGCCTCTGATCTGCAAAGAAGGAGAAAGTGCGCAGGGCTCCCCCAGTGACCAGGTGGCTGGGCTTCTACAGCCTGTAGTGAAATGCCACAGCATGCCCACATGCGCTGCCAGCAGCCTGCCCCGGGTGGACGACGTGCTCGCATCCCTGCAGGCCTCTTTGCACAAATGTAAAGTGATGTACTACACGAGGTGATCGGCCCCGAGGATTTCAGAGGTTCCATGACAAGCCTGGAGTCCAGCCACAGTGGCTTCTCACAGGTGAGTGCCACCACCACCTCCTCCAGCCAGTCCCACTCCAGCTCCATGATCTCCAGGTAGTGCCACGCTGTCTGTGCCTAGTGTGCAGAGGGGATGGCCACCCCTCTTCGGACAGCCAGCTGCACCCATCTGCCCAGCGGTGACACTGTATAGACTCCTCTCACCTCTAGATAGCAAATAGCTCTCCAGATGGTAAACATAGTCGTTTGATCCCAAAGCTATCTTGGCAGGTAGTTTTAACTCTGATCCTAACTTAACTCAGTAGCCATAGATTTTGGATAAGTTGTGCACAAAAACCTGATTTTTATATCTATTAACCTTGTTAAACTCTTTTATTGTTAAAATTTATCTGTAGATTGTTTTGGATGTGACACATACATATTTTTTTTTTTTTGAGACAAAGTTCTGCTCTTGTTGCCTAGGCTGGGGTGCAGTGGCACGATATCAGCTCACTGCAACCTCTGCCTTCAGGGTTCAAGCAATTCTTGTATGCCACTTGGGAAAGAATACACCAACACATTTGCATTTTTTTTTTTCTTCTTTAAAGGAGATGACAAAAACCCAGTTTACCAGCTTTACTTTTTGGAACCTAAGCTTAACATTACATATTTAAACAATTGTCAAAAAGTTGCTAAGTTGCCAGCATACATGCACAACTAGAAAACACCCTTAATTTATATTAAACCGGAAACATATTACCATTAATGCATTAATATCTTTCACTACTAAGTACTGAAAAACATTGAAATTGTTTCTGTAGAAGATTCGTCCTGGCAATGTTAACTTCACAGTAGGCCGACACTATGTGGCTCACATTTCAGACACAATGGAAAAGCAGATCCATGCCAGTATTAGTGGACTTTTATCTAGGTGCCACTTCAGTGCCAGTTTCTGATATGCCTTTTTAAGATCCTTGGATGAGGCATGCCTCTGCTCACCTAGAACTTCATAGTAATCTCTACCGTGTTTTAAGAGATTGTTGGAGGTTCAAGGACGGAGGTGGCCGGTGGCAGGACACAGGGGAGGTGGGGTGGTGGCCCGAATCTCCTCATGGCTCCAGCACTACTGTGCTGGTGGTGGCAGTTCTTCATGCTTTCCTTTCTCTCTGATTTCAATTTTTAAAAATTTATTGAGCTGGGCATGGTGGCTTATGCCTGTAATCCCAGCACTTGGGAGGCCGAGGCAGGTAGATCACCTGAGGTCAGGAGTTCGAAACTAGCCTGGTCAACATGGTGAAACCCTGTCCCTACTAAAAATATAAAATCAGTTGGGCATGGTGGTGCATGCCTGTATTCCCAGCTACTTGAAAGGTTGAGGCAGGAGAATCGCTTGAACATGGGAGGCAGAGGTTGCAGTGAGCCAAGATTGTGCCATTGCACTCCATCTTGGACAACAAGAGCTAAACTCCAGCTCAAAAAAAAAAAAAAAATATTGAGACTTGTTTTGTGGCCTAAAATAGCTATTCCTGAAAACATTCTATGTGCTTATGAGAAAGATGTATATTGTGCTACTGTTGGATAAAATGTTCTGTAAATGTCTGTGAGAACCTTTTGATCTAAAGTGTAGATTAAATCCAATGTTTTTTGTTGATCTTGTGTCTAGATTATCTGTTGAATGCTGAGGGTAGAGTGTTGAAGCACCCAGCTATTATTGGATTGGAGTTTCTCTCCCTTTAGGTCTACTATTTGCTTTCTACTTCTGGGTGCTCCAATGTTGGGTGATATATATTTAGAATTGTTATATCCTTTTGCTTAATTGATGACTTTAGCATTGTATAATGGCATTTTTTGTCTCTTTTTTACACTTTTTGACTTAAAGTCTGTTTTATTTGTTGTAGGTGTAGCTACTCCTGAATTTTTTTTTCTGTTTGCACACAATATCCTTTTTCATCACTTCCCTTTTAGTCTATATGTGGCTTTACAAGTGAAGTGAGCTTTTTTTTTGTAGGCACATATAGTGGGATCATTAAAAAGAAACTCATTCAGGGCCAGGCACCATGGCTCAGGCTGGGCACAGTAGCTCACACTTGTAGTCCCAGCACTTTGGGAGGCCAGGGTGGGTGGATCATAAGGTCAGAAGTTCGAATCCAGCCTGACCAACATAGTGAAATCCGGTCTCTACTAAAAATACAAAAATTAACTGGTGTGGTGGCATGTACCTGTAGTCCCAGCTACTTGGGAGGCTGAGGTGAGAGAATTGCTTGAACCCAGGGGGCAGAAATTGCAGTGAGCTGAGACCACACCATTGTACTCCAGCCTGGGTGACAGAGTAAGACTCTGTCTCCAAAACAAAAACAAAAACTCATTCAGGCAGTCTTTATCATTTAAGTGGGAAATTTAATCCATTTACATTCAATGTTATTATTGATAAGGGACAACTTATTCCTATCATTTTGTAAATTGTTTTCTGGTCATTTTGTATATCCTTTGTTACTTTCTTCCTCTATAATTGTTTATCATTGTAGTTTGATGGTTTTCTTTTGTTGTATCATTTGACTACCTTTTCTTTCTCACATGTGTGTCTGCTCTACCAGCAAGTTTTATATTTTTGTGTGTTTTGCTGATAGTATATATAATATCAGCCTTTTCAGAAATAGGATCCCCTTAAGCATTTCTTGTAGGACTGGTATAGTGGGTTTGAATTTCCTGTTTTCTCTTCCTTATTTTTTGAAGGGTAGCTTTGCTGAAGACAGTATTCTTAGCAATTTTTTTCTTTTAGGACTTTAAATATATCACTCTATTATCTCCTGACCTCTAAGGTTTCTGCTTAGAAGTCTACCATTAGTCTGATGGGAGTTCCCTGAAAATGTGACTTGACAACTTTCTCTTGCTGTTTTTGGAATTCTCTCTTTGTCTTTGACTTCTGACAGTTCAATTATAATATGCTTTGGAGAAGACCTTTTTGGGTTGAATCTATTTGGAGATATTTGAGCTTCCTGTATCTCGGTATCTAAATCTCTTGTAAGACTTGGAAAGTCTTCAGCTTTTATTTCATTAAATAGATTTTTTTTTTTTAAAAGACAGAGTCTCATACTTTTGCCCAGGCTAGTGTACAGTGGCGTTATCTCAGCTCACTGCAACCTCCAGTTCCTGGGCTCAAGCAATCCTCTTACCTCAGCCTCCTGAGGGAGGAGAGAGGTGCTTAGCCACTTTTCTCTGGAACCCTCCTCCCTCAGCCCCTCCAACTGCATATATAATCTTACTCTGCCCTTCACAGAGGGGAAGGAGCCACTGAACTGAGAACGTCCTGGCTCTAAGCCCACCAGAGAGAAACAGGCCTCTGTACCCCCATTTGAGGTAGAGGGTCTTCATCTGTCAGTATCCCCTGCCTCTCCTTCCTCATAGAAGGGAGGAGCAGGAGGCAGCTGGGATCCTCAGCTTGGCCAGGGTGCAGCCAGGAGCAGGGTTCCACGTGGCTGGGCCAGCACTGTGGCTTTGCTGCCTTTTCCTGTGGCCAGTCCCAGGAAGTGCTAGCAACACCTCTCTTCCCTCTGGATTCTGGGGGTCCCCCACACCCTATTTCCTCCACTCCAGCTGCCACTTTTGGAAGGGTATTGAGTCAGGAGCTGAGGGAAGGGGTGAGGAAGGTGGACCACCCACCCCAACTGTAACGTCTTTTTTTTGGGGGGGCCATTTGAGTCATGTATGGTACCGATCAATAAAGAGACTTTTCGGTTTTTTTAAAAAAAAAAAAAAAAAAAGAACCTACTTAGCTGGGAATACAGGTGCAAGTCACCATGCCTGGCTAATTTTATTTTTGGTAGAGACAAGGTCTTACTACGTTGTCCAGGCTGGTCTCAAACTCCTGCACTCAAACAATCCTCCCACCTTGGCCTCCCAAATTGCTGGGATTAGAAGCATGAGCCACTGTGCTTGGCCGTTAAATAGATTTTCTATGCCTTTGCCCATCTCTTCTCCTTCTAGAACACCTCAAATTAAAAAATTTGGCCACTTTCTGGTGTCCCATATGTCAGATAGGCTTGCTTTCCTCTTCTTTTTCATTCTTTTTTTTTTTTTTGAGACAGAGTCTTGCTGTGTCACCTGTCACCAGGCTGGAATGCAATGGCGAGATCTCTGCTTGCTACAACCTCCGCTTCCTGGGTTCAAGCGATTCCCCTGCCTCAGCCTCCTGAGTAGCTGGAACTATAGGCGTGTGCCACCATGCCCGGCTAATTTTTTTGTATTTTAGTAGAGATGGGGTTTCACTTTATTGGCCAGGATGGTCATGATCTGACCTTGTGATCCATCTGCCTTAGCCTCCCAAAGTGCTGGGATTACAGGCATGAGCTACCATGCCTGGCCTCTTTTTTTTCTTTTTGTGTAATTGAGTTATTTCAAAAGAGCTGTCTTCAAGTCCAGAAATTCTTTCTTCTGTTTGAACCAGTCTGTTGTTGAAGCTTTTGATTATATTTTCTATTTCATTAATTGAATTTTTCAGTTACAGGATCTCCTTTGGGTTCTTTTTTATGATATCTATCTCTTTGAGTTGAATTTCTCATTCAGATCATGAATCGTTTTCCTGATTTTTACTGTTTACCTGTGTTTTTTTACACCTCACTAATTTTCTTTAATATCATTATGCTAAATTCTTTTTCAGGCATTTCATAGATTTCCTTTTTGCAGGAATCTGTTGCTGGAGAATTATTTTCTTAGGAGATGTCTTGTTTTCTTGGTTTTTTCATGTTTCTTGTGTCCTTATGTTAGATATCTGTGCATCTGATATAACAGTCATTTTTTCCAATTTTATTAATTGTCTGCTATAGGGAAAGACTTTTCCTATAAGTGTATCTATAGTGTTGGCTGGGTAGGGTGCTTTGACTTTGATCCTGGGTGGGCATAGTAATGTAGTCTTTGTATGACTTATTTGGTTATAATCAGCATCAGTGGTGTCTATGAGTTCCTTAGTGGCTTACACTATGGTTGATAGTAGAGGCTGTGGTGAGGCTTTGCTAGGGATGAGGATGACAAATGAGCAGCTCTTAGGCTCTGGGGAGTGCAAGCTTCATTCAGCTCCCTTTGTCCCAGGGGCAGTCTCCTTGGTGCACTGCATTTCCCGTTTCCTGGGGTGTAGGAGACTACATGGGCTAGAATGCTGAAGACTTGGCTGTACTGCTGTGGCTAGCTGGTGTTGAGATATTCCAGCCCTCTGGGTGGGCTTGGGAGGTTGTCAGAAGCACTCCAGGGATGTGGAGATGGAGGCACTTTTGGGTTTCAGGGCAGAATGTAGTTTGGTGGGAGCTGGGCTCTCAGAATGGTGTTGTGCTTGCAGCTGCTTGGATCTTAGGGGTTCTGTGGGCTCTGAGCAAACTTTCTTTTTGGAACAATGCATTCCTGTGGACTTGAAGATCTCTACACTTATCTTAGGGCCTACATTGGTAAGAAGCTCTTCCTTGGCTAGGATTGCATAAGTCTGTAGTAGGAATGTGGACCCTTGGGAATCTCTTGCTTATAGCTTCCCTGCACTGGGGTGTTTCTCCTGGCTGTGAGCCAATCCCAGCTGGACAGGCTACTTCTCTCTCCTCTTATTCCATGCCTTAGAAGTTCCTTGTCACTTTCCTGATGAATTCCAATGTTATCTCTCACTTTATTCTACATGTGATTATGTACTTGCTGTTTTGGTCCTTCTTTGTAGTGGAGGTAAGTGCTAGGTGCCTGTAGGTCACCATCTTAAAGCCCTTTCCTAAGTGACAAATCTTAACATTACAAAAAGAGACAGCCAAATATTTACATGTGTATTCCAGATGGAAGTATATGACACCATCTATGAGATGTTCTTGCCAAAAATTTGAGCTGTTCTTACCAAAAATGAAGGTTTCAGAAAGATTCATCTGATCAAGGATCTAATCTGTTTGTTCACAGAAACTAGGCAGGGCATACAAAGCACCACAGGAATATAATTAGCAAAACCCAGAATGTGGGAAGCTCTACAGAAAGAAATGGCCCAGTGTGCTCAGTAAATAACATTTCAAGGGAAAAGAAGCTAAACCTATTGATTAAAATATATGTAGGACACTGTCTTAGCCTGGCTTCCCGTGAAATTATGAATACCTTATGTGAAAGTATGAACCCAGTGATTAAGGAAATAAACAGAAAGAAAGAAGAGTAACTATAAGGACAGGCTATGGATCAGGAAACTCTTTGCTCAATCCTGTGGGACTCTGAGGAGCCATATGAAGTGTATCTCCAAAGCATCTGTACTGGAGAAAGAGGGACATATCTATCAGCTTACATTCCTCATTGGTCAAAGTTTGTTCCCAGGGTATTAGCTTGCACTTTTTGGATCTTGCTCACCCATAAAGAACAAGCAGTTTTCTGCACTATGAATGGAGATCCCCAGGGCCAGGAAGAGAAAGGTGCGAAGCGTAGGCTGGAGGCCTGGCACTGTCAGGCTGCACTTGTATGAAGTTGGCTGGAAGATGCATAGTACTAGCCAGTGCAGCAGTGTCGGAAATAAGAGATAAATGATCCAAGTGGATCTAAAATGGCACACACCAGAGGTATCTGAAACAGGGACACTTTGCCAAATGCAATATATGGAATCTTGTTTGGATCCTGATTATAACAAACCAACTGCAAAACGATATGTTTGAGACAACTGTGGAAATTTGAACACTGGATATCTGAGAACCTTAAAGCATTTTTTAAGGTATTATAATGGTATAGTGATTATTTTTTAAAAGTGTCTATTTTTTGGATATATATACTGAAATAACATGAAAAAACAAAAACAACTATTAAATGGGAAGAAAAGTTGTAACTGCAAGGAGACACTGCCTAAATCATCAGAATGAAAGCTTGTAATACCCCTCCTTTCAATAATTGACGAATTGGACAATCAATAACTCTTATAGAGGATTCAAACAATTAACAGGCTTATTATAATGGATATATAAGGAACATTTCTGTGAACAGCTGACAAATATATATTATTTTCAAGCACATATGGAACATATCCAAAAATCTACCATGTATTTGGCTATAACATATATAACAACAAATGAAAAATAGGAATCCTTCAGACTCCATTGTCTGACCACAATGCAATTAAGTTACAAACCAATAAAAAACAGATAAATATTTAAAAATATATGTTTAGAAGGACCGGGCACAGTGGCTTACACCTGTAATCCCAGCACTTTGGGAGGCTGAGGCAGGTGGATCACAAGGTCATGAGTTCAAGACCAGCCTGGCCAATATTGTGAAACCCTGTCTCTACTAAAAATTAAAAAAAGTTAGCCAGGTATGGTGGCACATGCCTGTAATCCCAGCTACTCGGGAGGCTGAGGCAGGAGAATTGCTTGAACCCAGGAGGCCGAGATTGCAGTGAGCTGAGATCTCTCCACTGCACTCCATCCAGCCTGGGTGACAGAGACCCCTCAAAAAAAAAACATATCTATCTATCTATCTGTCTATCTATTTATCTATCTATATATACACACACACATATATACATATATATGTATGTATACACACACATATATACATATATATGTATGTATACACACACATATATATGTTTGGAAAATTTAAAATCACAACTACATACCTCATGCATCAAAAAAGAAATCATATTGGCTGGGTACAGTGGCTCATGCCTGTAATTCAGGCACTTTGGGAGGCCAAGGCAGGCAGATTGCGAGGTCAGGAATCGAGACTATCCTGGCTAACATGGTAAAATCCTGTCTCTACTAAAAATACAAAAAATTAGCTGGGCATGGCGGTATGTGCCCGTAGTCCCGGCTACTCAGGAGGCTGAGAATTGCTTGAACTCAGGAGGTGGAGGTTGCATTTAGCCAAGATCACGCCATTGCACTCCATCCTGTGTAACAGTGAGACTCTGTCTCAAAAAACAAACAAACAAACAAACAAAAAAGAAATCCTAATGGAAAGTAGAAGTCGGAAATATGTGATAATGAAAGTACTAGATAACAAAACTTGAGATACAAATAAAGCAATGATTAGAAAGAAATTTGTAACCTGAAGTGTATATATTGGATAAGAATAAATGCTGAATACTCCTGAACTAAACATTAAATGTTGGAAGTAAAAGAATAACGGAAAAATAACAAAAAGTAAAAGGTAAGCTCTACTTTAAGTAATATGGCTGGTTATTTAGGCTATTTGGGTCAATCCTTCTGTTGAAAAACAGGAAAATGTTGGCTGAAACATAGAAACAACAACAGTTTTCTTAGAGACATTAGCACTGTCAAGACAGAAGGAATTATCATGCTAACATCATTTTTCTGGCTTATATTATAAAAAATTTCAAACACAGAAAAGTTAAAGCACAGTGCAGTGAACAGCTGTACAACCTCTGTCTATATTCAACAACAGTTAAATCATTTGAAGGTAAATTCTTGGCATCATGATGTCTGACACCTAAATACTTTAGCTCCCGAGAATTAGAATGTTCTCCGACACAAGCATAATACCATTATAACAGCTAAAAAATTAACAGTAATTCCAATATCATATCTATTATATCCAAATCCTGGCAAAAAACCTTAAAAAAAAAACTCCAATTATCCAGGGAGGAAAGCAGAGCACAAAAACTGCTTTTGCCCTGAGGACATTAGCTGTTCCAAGCCCACTTTAACTTTGCTTTTGATAACTTAGCACAGCGAGAAGGTCTGATGTCAAAGGCCAAGGCCTGCACAAGGTGAGGAGTCTAATAGGAGACTCTCCACAGTAAGCTGGGTCCCCAAAGGGCCTAGAGTAAGGGCAAATGAGGTTTATCCACTTTCTTCTCTTCATCCACAGACGATTGCAGAGAAAATGGCATTGATGCTGAGCTGGGGTGGGTGATGGGGAGGGCAGGGATAAACTGGCCACACAGTATCACCTTCTGTGGCCTGATATGGTTTGGCTGTGTTCCCACCCAAATCTCATCTTGAATTCCCACGTGTTGTGGGAGGGACCTAGCAGGAGGTAATCATGGGGGCAAGTCTTTCCCAGGCTGTTCTCATAATAGTGAATAAGTCTCACAAGATCTGATGGTTTTAAAAAGAGGCGTTCTCTCATGTTTTGCCTGCCTCCACCCTTGTGAGATGTGACTTGCTCCTCCTTGCCTTCCACCATGATTGTGAGGCTTCCCCAGGCACATGGAACTGTAAGTCCAATTAAACCTCTTTCTTTTGTAAATTGCTCAGTCTCAGGTATGTCTTTATCAGCAGCGTAAGAATGGACTAATACATGGCCCTTATGGGAATTTGTAGCCCCAATTCATTTCACCTGGGCTGTTCACAAAATTTCAATCTATGAATTCAGGACATAGCACTATCAATAAAGTACTCTTGTGAAAAGACCTACTCCTGACTCTAAATACCTACTCAAGTCTCAGAACTGATATACCAACTTACAGGAAATACAGGGGATAAAGAACATAGTAAGTGACCCCTTTCTGTAAACAACCAAATTCAGAAAGATATTCTAGAGAAAAAGGGATCCAAATTCTTCAACAAATTAATGGCACAAAAAATTGTGGTAGGAGAATACGAACTGTCTAAAATTACAAAAGACTCGTAATATATTAAACACATATAAACCAAAGGTGGTATGGACCTTGGTTGAATTCTAATTAACATAAAACTAGGTTTATTAGATGATATCTAGACTGGGTATTATTAGATGATATCAAGGAATTATTGTTTAATTTGTTAGGAGTGATAATGGCATTGTGGATTTTAAAACAAGTTATTGGCTGGGCACAATGACTCATGCCAGTAATCCCAGCACTTTGGGAGGCCGAGGTGGGTGGATCAAAAGGTCAAGAGATCAAGACCATCCTGGCCAACATGGTAAAACCCCATCTCTACTAAAAATACAAAAATTAGCTGGACATGGTGGTGCGCATCTGTAGTCCCAGCCACTCGGGAGGCTGAGGCAGGAGAATTTCTTGAACCTGGGAGGTGGAAGTTGCAGTGAGCCCAGATCGTGCCACTACACTCCAACCTGGTGACAGAGCAAGACTCCGTCTCAAAAAAAGCAAAAGCAAAATGAAAACCAAAACCAAGTTATCTGTTAGACATACATGCTGAAGAATTATCTTTCTAGTCTTGTAGCTATCAACTGTCAAACCATGAAGACAATAAGAATCAGACTGATCAGGATTAAGAATGATTGATAGAGAAAATTGCAGAGACTTAGACTTCAAGCTGGGTGCAGCAGCTCTTTGACATTTTGGAGCTGTCTTAGTTAGGGGTCTAATGAATGCATTTAGTGTACAATGCCTGCATGGGAAGAAGGGTATGCATGGATATTATTTTAAGAATGAGCTGTCATTGACCATGTTTTTTGGTGAACTAAACACATTTTTAACAAAAAACACCTTTCCTTCTTTCTTTCTTTACTTCCTTCCTTTCTTCCTTCCTTCCTTCCCTCCCTCCCTCCCTCTCTCTCTCCTTTTTTTCTTTCTTTTTTCTGGAGTTACACTCTCATCACCCAGGCTGGAGTGCAGTGGCTGAATCTTGGCTCATTGCAACCTCTGCCTCCTGGATTCAAACAATTCTCTTGCCTCAGCCTCCCCAATAGCTGAGATTACGGGCACCTGACACCATGCCTGGCTAATTTTTGTATTTTTAGTAGAGACAGGGTTTCACCATGTTGGTCAGGCTGGTCAGGAACTCCTGACCTTGGGTGACCCACCTGCCTTGGGCCCCCAAAGTGCTGGGATTACAGGTGTGAGCCACCACGCCTCACCCCAACACATATTTTTAACACTTTCCTTGAAAATTGCCATCATAGAGCCTGGAAAACTAAGTGCTGGATTGACTTTCCCAGTCTTCTTTATACGAAGGGGTGGCCATGTGAGATATAAATGAAAATCTTTTTGCAGAGGGGCCTCTAGGAAAACTCTTTGATAAAAGGAACAAATGATGTTGGTGGCCCTCCTTTTTCCTTTCTTGAATTTGGATATGATTTCTGGAGCTGTAACAGCTCTTGCAACCATGAGGAAAATGCTCTAAACCAATGTGAGTAACTACCTACCCCCACGTTGTTTAGAGCAATAAAAAATAAAATTTATGTTTAAGCCACTGTTAGTTGAATGATTCTGTTATTTGCAGAGGAAAGCATTCCTAACCTATACATCACAGCTGGCAATTCCTATCTCATAAACTTTTATGAGGATTGATTAAATAAAATGCCTAACACTTGCCTAGGCAACTTGTATGTTCCTCTGTCCATCCTACTTCCTAGATCAATTTGGCTACATTTTGGGAGGAAGTTATGGTTTGATTATACCTTTTTATTAAAGCTGAGGTCAGAACCATATACAGCATTTTAATTTGCAAAGGTGTCAGTTTTAATAAGGTTAAGATAACATTTTCTAGTTTGTTCCATACTCTTATTCATCATGCTCAATATTTTTGTTGACTTCTTTGGCAAGAAGAGTTTACTGCTCCAGCATCTTCCTGGAAGAGTCCACAATTGTGCTAAATCTGTTTTAACCATTCCCCTTTAGATTCTTTAAATTGTACTTGCCTACACAGACATTTCCCTGCCACTTTACTGTAAGCTTGCAGAGCGTGGCATTTTCTTCTATTTTCTTTGTTAGTTTAGTTGCTGCCTAAAAGCAAGACTAGGCTCTCATAAAGTGGTAAAATGGGGCTGGGCACGGTGGATCATGCCTGTAATCCCAGCACTTTGGGAGGCCAAGGCGGGCATATCACAAGGTCAGAAGTTTGAGACCAGCCTGGCCAACATGGTGAAAGTACATCTCTACTAAAAATACAAAAAACAAAAAAACAAAATAGCCAGGCACAGTGGTTTGTACCTGTAATCCCAGCTACTCAGGAGGCTCATGCAGGAGAATTGATTGAACCCAGGAGGCAGAGGTTGCAGTGAGTCGAGATGGAGCCACTGCACGTCAGCCTGGGTGACACAGCAAGAATCCGTGGGGATTGGGGGAGGAAAAAAGGTAAAATGGGCAGCAGCAAACTGCAGGTGTGATAGGAGAGATTACTAAACTGAGATCTGTCTCCTAAAAAATGGATCCGATTTCAGAATCACTCATTTATTTGACTGTCAAGAACGCCTCTGAACAGGAGGAAGACTTTGGGCAGAGGGTGGGAGATGTTGAAAGAGCACCGAGAAGGGAGGAGTTGGTACCCAAACAATTTGTTTACATAATGTTTTCTGGACCTGAAATATGTAGAAACGTACTTTGAAAATAAAATTCTGTGCTGAAGTTTATTTTTCTTACGGTTTGCAGTTTCTCCCTCCTAGGTAATTTACAGAGGGCGCTGAAGCTGATCCCCTGGGAGCTTTAGGGTTTATACAAATACAAAATACAGGAGGTTTACAAAAATCCTCCTGTATTTTTGTATTTTCTGTAGAGACAGGATTTCCTACTTCTTTTCCACAATGTGCTAAGTCAAATTATGGCCAAATTACCAATCGCATGGTAATTCAGCTTCTAAACATATTTGGTAGAGTTTCCAAAAATTAAAAAAAAAGAAACAAAACATACCTAAATTGTTTTTACTTGGTTCTCTTTAAATCAGTGATTCGGTTCCTTTGAAGAACACTGTTGCTTTAGCATCCCCCAAAGTGAACGAGACACCCAGGGTAATTGATTTACATCACAGTTTTAAAAAGCGCCAATACTGGAAACAGGCCGACACTTAAGGCGAGGCGGGCCTCAAACTAAAGCAGAACCTTCTCAAAACCACTTATATTTCAAGAGATGGATTAAGCGAGAAGAGCTGTACAAAGAAATAAGCCATTTTCTATGCGCCTATAATACGCAAGGCACTGCACTCTCTCGTCACTTGTTAATTTACAAGAAGACTTGCAGGTCCAGGGAAAGGGAGAGGGGAACAGAGGGCAAGGTTCGCGGAGGGCGGCAAACTGCACCCTAAGCGGCGCGGGGCTGCGCTTAAGGAGACAGGGGTTCCGGTGCAGGGCGCCCACTGCCAGGTAGGGGCGCGCGTCCTGCGCCGTAGCCGCGCGCGGCGTCCTCGGGCTTCAGGCCGGGCCAATCGGGAGGCAGGCGGGAGGGGGCGGGGCTGGGTCGGGCTCCGGAATCCGCCGGCGCGTAGGATCCGCGCGTTTGGCTTCCCCGCCCGTCATGGAGCGGCTGACCTTGCCTCCCGGCGGCGCGGCGGCGGTGGACGAGTACCTGGAGTACCGGAGGTGAGGCTGTGACTCCGGGCCGGCCCTCCGCCTGTCGGAGGGGCTGGGACCCCAGGGCTGGCGACGCGGGCAGGGGCCCGGCGGGCGTCCGCGGGGATTCTCGGAATCTGTGCATGGGGTGTTTGGGGAGGCCTAGATGAATTCCAGATTAGCCTTTCCTTAATTAAATATTGTAGAGTCACGCAGTTCTATGCAGTAATCAGTCTTCCGAAGCCATTTGAGAGGTCCCTCTCTTCTCTTCCAAGAAGGATGACTAACTCTAGATTGATGCAGAGGTCCAGCTGTTTTTTAAATGGCCATTGAAGACATACACATCGAGTACTCGGGGCTATAGATGTTAGCAGACATCAAATTAGCCCAGTATTAGGGCCAATCGTGAACGTCTGAACGCGCTCCCTACCCCCAGGTGCTGGTTTTAGGAGAAGGGCACCGACTGGTGTTTGGCGTTCCTTCGAAACTGGAAACGTAGCTGCTCCTTTGGCCTGAGGACACGGTTCGTTGTCCTGGGTCCTGACCAAGGCTGGTGCACCTGTGGTGACGCGCTCCTTTTCCGCTTCCTGGGGTTTTTGTGGTCGCGAACCTGGGCGGATGGGAAGTCCTGGGGAGGACCGACAGAGGACGCGGAGTTGCGGCGGGAGGATGTGTGTGTACAAGCAGAGGGGAGACGCTCCAGGCTTTGCCTGGGACGCTGGAGCGAGAGACAGGGCCTCCTCTGTGGGATCGTGGGCAGCCCGGATGACCCTGAGGTGTGTGTGCAGATGAACCCCCAGCTGACTGTGCTCCCCCACTCTGACTGCCCCGTTGGTGTAGTTTTGAGTAACCCTTAGAACTGCCTGGAGATTCTAAGCCAGAAGCAGGGCTAGGCGCTTGATGGGGTCAGTTCCCACGCCTGGTTCAGGGTCAAAACAGCCACCATCCCATCTTCCTCCATAGCAGAGCCGGCCCCGTGAGCCTCCAATTCTCCTGAGCTTTTCCCTGGGAGGAAGTTACTGGAGCTGGTGTTGACTTATAATTTGCATATAGATATGTGAATTATGGGCCTCCAGTTGACTCTTGCCTAGCCCTGAACATGTTAGGCGCAGACCCGGTGGGAAATGATGTATTTATTTATTATATTGACACAGGGTTGTCTCTGACTCTTGCCCAGGCTGGAGTACAGTGGTACCATCTCGGCTCACCGCAATCTCCTCCCAGGTTGAAGTGACTCTCCTGCTTCAGCCTCCCGAGTAGCTGGAACTACAGTTGCGCGCCGTGACGCCCAGCTACCTTTTGTATTTTCTGTAGAGACGGGATTTCACCATATTGCCCAGGCTGGTCTTGAACTTCTAGACTCAAGCTATCTGCCCGCCTCCGCCACTGCAAGTGTTGGGATTACAGGCGTGAGCCACCGCACCCAGTTGGGAAATTATTTTTGCAAGCATAAATAACTTGAAACACTTCCTTCTGAAAGAGATTATCAGGTCCTTTACTGACATCAGAATTTCAGAAAAGTGGGGAAAACAGGACTTGAGTGCCTAGATATGAAAGGGTGGACTGGGAAGGTGGGGTGGGAAGATGAGTCAAAATATGAGTTTAGAAGGAAACAAACTTTCCTTCCTAAGAGTTTTCCTCCATTTGGTCTTGCCTAGGTACTTTGGTGGGAGTCAGTTGAGAGGGAAAGTATATGGCCTTGTTACAGTATGGGAGGCACTGACCAGTGTCCTGGCATCACCTGGGAGCTTGTTAGAAAAGCAGAATCACAGGGACACTCTAGACCTATTATTATTTATTATTTTCAGACAGAGCCTCACTCCGTCACCCATGCTGGAGTGCAGTGGCACCCATAATGGCTGAGAGCAACCTTGAACTCCTGAGTTGAAGTGACTCACTTACCTCAGCCTCCTAACTAGCTGGGACTACAGGCATGCATCACCACACTCAGCTAATTTTTAAATTTTTTATAGAGATGGGGCCTCACTATGATGCCCGGGCTCATCTCGAGATCCTGTCCTTAAGCAATCCTTCCACCTCAGCCTCCCAAAGTGCTGGGATTACAGGTGTGAGCCACCACACCTGGCCTTATCTTGTATGTGTGTGTGGATATGTATATATATATATGTGTGTGTGTGTGTGTGTGTGTCTATCAATCAATCATTTTTTTTTTTAGACGGAGTCTTGGTCTGCTGCCTAGGCTGGAGTGCAGTGGTGTCATCTTAGCTCACTGTAACCTCTGCCTCCGCAGTTCAAGCAATTCTCAGTGCTTCAGTCTCCGGAGTAGTTAGGATTATAGGCGCCTACCACCACGCCCAGCGAAATTTTGTGTTATTGATAGAGACGGGGTTTTGCCATATTGGCCAGGCTGGTCTTGAACTCCTGACCTCAAGTGATCCGCATGCTTCAACCTCCCAAAGTGCTGGGATTACAGGCGTGAGCCACTGCGCTGTGAGTCTTAATCTGCATTTGTACAAGATTCCCTGGGGATTCTGTAAGTACAATAAAATTTGAGTTGCACTGGTTTAGAACTTAAATACCAATGACATCTAACTTTTAAAAGATCTTTTAAAGATCTGTATCTATCTTAAGATCTTAATACCTGTTGGTATTCTTGATAGCTACAAGAAAGTGAAATGGCTGGGCTCAGTGGCTCACGCCTGTAATCCCAGCATTTTGGGAGGCTGAGGCCAGCGGATCACGAGGTCAAGAGATTGAGACCATCCTGACCAACATGGGGAAACCCCGCCTCTACTACAAATACAAAAATTAACTGGGCATGGTGGTGTGCACCTGTGGTCCTAGCTACGCAGGAGGCTGAGGCAGGTGAATCACTTGAATCTGGGAGGCAGAGTTTGCAGTGAGCTAAGATTGAGCCACAGAGCAACATTCCATCTCAAAAAAAAAAAAAAAAGGAAGTGAAATAGCCCAAAATTTATCTCAGAATTAAATGCCCTTTTTTTTTTTTTTTTTTTAACTATTATGTATCTAGATTGTTTATATAAGGAAGATGGTTGTGATTATTTTATAGCTTATAAATTGGTGTTTCTTTTTTTTGTTTTAGTGGCAAGTACGTAGAGCAATGGCTTTTATTTTCTACCTTGGCTAAAGGCTTCAAAGTATGGAAAAAAGCATGTATTGTACAAAAAAGTATATAGGATTCTACAAACAACACTTTTTGTGACTTTTCAAGGGGAGTATTTCCAGGGAGAAGTGTCTGCAGTTTTGAAAAACTTCTTTTAATTATGCTTTCTTTTCCTCCAGGGAGGCCAACTCTTACTTTCTTTTCATAGAAATAATGAGGGCTTAATGTTTTCCCATAAAATTTTGGGTTCTTACTTCTGAAGTTAAACAATGATAAACCTGAACACATAACACACAGCTGTGGTTTGAGCTTGTGCTGAACCAAGTGTGTATGTAGGTTCCACATTAGTTTAAACTCCTGGCCAGGGTTTGGAGACAGGCAGGAAAATTAGTCATGGTGGCTTCTGCTTTGATATTTTTTTGTATTTCTTTTTGGATACATTTTCAAAGCAGGAAAATGTTAGAATTTTTAACAGTTAAGCCTCTACTTTTAATGAGAAGAATGAGCATCTTTGCTTCATTATCAGAGGAAAAACTGAGATGAGTATGTGGTAATCCTCTGTTGATAAACCTGGATCAGTAAAGTCACGTTATGAATTCATTGTCTTTCCTATTTATAATCCTCCTATATAGAAAGCATAGGGGAGAAAAGATTTCTTTTCTCAGCCACCACGCGGTTCATGGCTGAGGCACGTGCGATTCCAGATCAAACAGAGGGTCGGGCTTCTTATTCTCTCAGCCCAATAATTCGTTGTAGATGAACTGGGAAAGAAGGGAGTTTATTTTTGTAACTAGGTATAGGGGGAAGGCCTGGAAAATATCACCAGACCAACTCAAAATTACAAAGTTTTCCAGAGTTTGTATACCTCCTATGCTATATGTTTACATGTAAATGTGCATTTGTCTAAAGACATAAGTGATTAACATAAGTTGACCCAACTCAAATTTAGTAATATAGATTACTAAAGACATAATCATTTATGTCTAAAGACATAAGTGATTAACTTATATCTTTAGTAATCTATATCTAAAATCTGAGTCCTGAAGACCTTCCTCTGGAGCCTCGGTAAATTTACTTAATCTAAATGGGTCCAGGTGCTGGGGTGATTACCCTTATCTTGTCGCCTGCTAAATCATGGAGATCTGGGAGCTCCTTCAGACCCCCAATAAACTTGTTTGTGGAGGCCTGGGGAGTTTTTTCAGATCTCCCAATAAACTTGTTAGTCCTAAATGGGTCCTTTAAAAATTCCTTCATTATCTTGTCATGCTTCAAGGCCCAGAAAAGGCCTAGGCAAAACTCTTGGTGGGCTTTTATTACATTCCAGCCTTTGGATAAGGACGCTGGCTCTATCAGCTTTTAATATTTAACTTAACTGCTCATTCAGTGCTGAAACAGTTGTTACGGAGACCTGGCCTGCCTATCCTGTAAGAAAGGACAGATGTACAGAATAAAAGTTTACAAACTTATTTAATATTTTCAGTGGCCTGGTCATCACTTGTCTGGAAAATAAATACTCAAAGTTTAAGAGAAATATATTTTTTTGTTGTAGAATTGTTGGTGAGGATGATGGAGGGAAACTTTTTACCCCTGAAGAATATGAAGAATACAAAAGAAAAGTTTTACCTCTGCGCCTACAAAACAGATTATTTGTGAGCTGGCGGTCACCAACTGGGATGGATTGTAAACTTGTGGGCCCAGAGACACTATGTTTTTGTACACATAGGTAAGATATTTTTTTGCTAAGTTTTTTGATAATCAGAAAATAAAAAGCTAAGCATATCTTACTTCTACAAATGAAACTGTGATGATTGAGAAACATGTAACAATTGTCCTTTATACATTAGAGTAGAAATTATCAGCTGGGCATGGTGGCTCACATCTGTTATCTCAGAAGTCTGGGAGGCCGAGGCAGGAGGACCACTTGAGCCCAGGAGTTCTAGTCTGTAGTGAGCTCTGATTGTGCAACTGCATTCCAGCCTGGGTGACAGAGTGAAACCTTGTCTCTTAAAAAACAAAAATTATCTAAAGGTTTTTAAGCTATAATTAAAAAATTTCTGTCATATCCTATTAGAACTCATGATGGAGTCTATCACCTTAAGCAGTTCTCTTGCCATTGGTAAACATGTTTGGTGGTCCTGTGGCTTTGCCAGGGGTCTTTCAGTTTGACTAGGGAGCAGAGTCTACCCACATCTGGCATCACTGGAGAGGGTAGAGAGTGGGTCATCAGATTGAGGAACTACTTTAAGCATTGCTTGAATTGATCCACACTGATCATGCTGTCCATCTGTAAGTATAAACATTTCTCCTCAAATTTACTAATCGCCTTTTATACCTTAAGGAGCTGCTGTGTTGATACCTTTCTTTAAACAAACAAACACATTGCTTTGTATTACTAATGGTCATGTTCCAAGAAAAGTGCCGAAAGAAAAGGAAGTAAGTGAGGCTCCAGTTTTTGCCCTGAGTTGCCCGTATCTGCATTTGGCGTTTTGCTGTGTGTATGCTCTACTTTAAATTTTGCTACTGTCTCACAGTTGTAAAGTTAGGAATACCTAAGCTGCTTCACAGAAAAGTCTCTAAATCTATTCTGTGTTTTCAGGTAGCAACTTCAACTTTCTGTTCCAAGAGAAACCACCCTATTCTGATAGCAATTTCTGGGACTCTGTGAGACTCTTTGTATAATTGCTATTTACAGAGTTGCAGTTTGCCCAAGTTTGTTAGGCAGTTGCTAGGGTGAGTAATGTTGTAGATAGATTGACTATAAATTTATTTAGCAACCCCAACTGAAAACACTGAGGAGGAATGGAGGATGAGGGATGTGTTGATATCTTTCGGAATTAAAGAAGGGTTTGGTAAGGTTTGTGATAGTTTTATAGTTTATTCTTACACAAATTTAGTGCTACTTTCTACTCTCTGTATAAGTTATACAGCATGGACTTGTACCTCAAAATTGATCTAACTCAACTTTTTTTTTTTTTTTTTTTTGAGACAGGATCTTACTCTGTCGATCATGCCACTGCACGTGGCATGATCTTGGCTCACTGCAGCCTTGACCTCCTGGGCTCAAGTGATCCTCCTACCTCAGCCTCCCAAGTAGCTGGGACCACAGTTGTGTGCCACCACACCCAGCTAATTTTCATATTTTTTTGTAGAGATGCAGTTTGGCTTTATTGCTCAGACTGGTCTAGAACTCCTGGGCTCAAGTAATCTGTCTACCTCGGCCTTCCAAACTACTCAGATTACACTTGTGAGCCACCATGCTCAGCTGACCCAACTCAACTTTGATGGAGAAGTCAATATATTTAGTAGTGATCCAGTCAATGAGATCTTTTCCTAAACTCTTTTTCCCCACTATAAAAGTGATACATGATTATTAAGGAAAATGGGGAATATATAGAAACATAGAATATATTCTATATTCTGTATAGGATATATAGAAGCAGCTCGCTACCCAAAACCAGCTGCTAATTTTTTTTTTTTTACAATATCTATATGACTTTTTCTTTACATGGTCCATTTAATTGTTGTTAATTATGCATGTGCATAAAATACTGAGCCAGTTTTAATAACAGAATCACAGAAATGTTTCCATGTTGTTATGCACTGATCAAAAACAAGATTATTAATACCTGCCAGGTAGTCCAGCTAGTCCAGTGGTGTTTATCTGTGTTCTCCAGGCCTGTGAGGGAGGCTTGGGGGGCGTGCCAGGTGGAAGGGAAGGTTAGGGGAAGGTGAAACTCTATGCTGTTCTTCCTCTTGCTGTAACTAATTCTGCATTTGTTTTATGTATTCTGGTTCTGTAAAAGATTTTATTTTACAAAAAGATTTCACTGCTAAGAGAGTTGAAAACTGTTGTCTAGTAATTTACGTCCTGATTCTCGTGTGTGTGTGTGTGTGTGTGTGTGTGTAATGTAGCTGATGTAAGTACTATTGCTAATACTATTGGTATTATATTTATTGCATAAAGCTTTTTCTATATATGGAATTATTTTCCTAGGTTATATTTTCCAAAAATGAAATTTCTGGTTTAAAGAATGGACTTTTTAAAATTTCTTGAAACATTATTAAATTATTAATTAGAATTTGTTCTTTTATAACACTTTTTTTTTTGACAGCGTCTCCCTCTGTTACCTAGGCTGGAGTGCAGTGATGCTGTCGCAGCCTACTGTAGCCTCTGCCTCCTGGGTTCAAGGGATTCTTCTGCCTCAGCCTCCTGAGTAGCTGGGACTACAGGCATGTGCCACCACATTTGGCTAATTTTTGTATTTTTAGTAGAGATGGGGTTTCATCATGTTGCCCAGGTTGGTCTCGAACTCCTGAGCTCAAGTGATCCACTTGCCTCGGCCTCCCAAAGTGCTGGGATTATAGGCATGTGCCACCAGCTCCTGGCTCTTTTGTAACACTCTTGATAGCATTGTGTATTACATATAGTTTTAAAAAACTTTGGTTCTTTTTGCTAAATTAAAGTGGTATCTCATTTTAATTTGCATTTCTTTGATTAATATGGAGAATAATAAATTTAGTATTATTTTACTCAATATCACCTTATGAGAAGGAAGTAAGTGGCCTATTTAAGAAAATAAGAGGGAGCTTTGGCTTTCAAAAATATTGATCATTTATTTTGAAGTCAAAAGTTATATTAAAATAAATTACATCAATACATGTTTATTGAATATATTTCTATTTTAAGTAGCAAATGTATGCAAATAAATTTAAATAATGCACTTTGATAAAAATAACTTTTATAAAGAAAAATTTTCATACTCTTAGGTTGTGCTTCTATGTTAAGGAATTTGTAGAGGTAAGTACTTTAAGGAAATTATATGATATTTCTTTGTATTGCTGTGAAACAACTTCTTAAGTAACTAAAAATAGAAATTTAAAAGAGTTAAGATTTCCTCTGACCAAAGCAAGATAGCTGATGTAAGTACTACATGTAGGAGGTTTCACCTTACTAACAAGAATAATAAAGCAATAACAATTTAAAAATCGTATCTTCCTTTAATAGAATAGAAATTGTAATTTTAGATAATACCTGCATTGTGTTTATACTTCCCCCCCCCCCCTCTCTCTTTAGGTATAAACAACATAAAACTGACTTGGAGACGATTCCCCAGCAGCGCCCCATTGATCTGCCCTGCCGAGTGACTGGCTGCCAGTGCAGGGCTTACCATTATGTCCCCTTGAATGGTACCCAGCCCATTCGCTGCAGGTGCAAACACTTTGCTGATCAGCACAGTGCCGCACCTGGCTTTACATGCAATGCATGTGAGTTACATGATTATTAATACACAAACACAGAATGTTTCTATGTCTTCCTTATTTAATGTGCACAATATTTAATGTGCTTTTGTACTGGTCAGAGAGTTAATATTCAGTTGTATTAGTTGTAGAGTTAATATTCAGTTGTAGCATTAATATTAAGCAACTAAGGAAAATTCAATGGATAAATACTCCTCGATTTCATTTTTGTGGAAGAACTCGGAGTTAATGGTATGCTTGGTAATCATAAACCCTCATCTCATGTAGTTCAGATAATTTAAGTAATTGTAATGGATTTTAAAGAATTACCAGATATGATCTGATTCAAATTTTTGAATATGGGAATTTAATGAACTAAATTCTATTCATAGATTTTAAAAAGCCATTTTATAAGTCAAAAAATTGTTATGATTTGCTGATAGATTAACATAGCATGATCATTTTAATGCTTTGTATGTAATAGCGCCCTTACCTTAATATGTGTACCCAAATTCCAACCACTACCCCATATGCCCTTACACTGGATCATCCATTGAACTAGGTAGGGTACCAGTCCATTAGTTTCCTTCAGGAGGTAGTTAATCCAGTTGTTTTTGTAGTAGTTTGAGTTGAAATCTTATGATGAAATATGTAATAAACATTTTTAATGACAGTTGCAGTAATAAATGTTTCATTGGCGGAATATGGAAGTAGTTGGAGAAAACTGATTTATTTATATACCTTGGTTCCCATATATATGTATATATATATTTTGTTTGTTTGTTTTGTTTTGTTTTTTGAGACAGAGTTTTACTTTTGTCACACAGTAGCACAATCTCGGCTTGCTGCAACCTCTGCCTCTGGGTTCAAGTGATTCTCCTGCCTCAGCCTCCGGGTAGCTGGGATTACAGGCACCCACCACCACCCTAGCTAAGTTTTGTATTTTTAGTAGAGACAGGGTTTTGCCATGTTGGCCAGGCTGGTCTTGGATTCCTGACCTCAGGTGATCTGCCTGCCTCAGCCCCCAAAGTGCTGGGATTACAGACGTGAGCCAGCACACCTGGCTGTTCCCATATATATTTGTCAGAGATGTGAGTGGGTAAAGATTTTGTTAATCATATATTCTGGCCTCCAAATATGGCTTGATTTTTTTATATAACCACTTTGTTAAGACATAATTTACATATCATACAGTTAACCAATTTAAAATGTGCAGTTTAATGATTTTTAATACACAATCAGAGTGAATGTTGTGTAACCACCAGCACAATACACTTCAGAACATTTTTCTCACCCCCGAAAGAAACTCCATATTCACTATTATGGAGTCATTCCTTATTTTTCCCTCTCCCCAGCCCTAAGCAACCCATAATCTACTTTTTGTCTCTGGATTTGCCAATTCTGGACATTTTATATAACTAAAATCATAGAATATGTGGTCTTTTGTGACTGGCTTCTTCATTTAGCATGATGTTTTCATGATTCATCCATGTAGCCTATATCATACTTCTTTGCTTTTTATTGCTGAACAAGATTCCACTGCACACCTTCTGTGTCTACAGGTTGGTCTTCCAATGTGGCTTTTTTGGGGAGTTGATCTGTAGGAAGATTTCTACATTACCTTTTCACCTGGTGGTGGCCACTGGGCTGTCCCTGCCATGCCTTCTTTTAATTCAGTTTGTGAGGACAGGGCCTGCATACCTGGCTCTTCAATTTCTTTTAGTCCTTGTTGTTTTTTGCAGGTTGTTTTTTTTTCCTATGGCGTACCCGGTTACTACTTCAGCATGTTTTACAAGTAAGAACAGTGGCTAGGAAGGAGTTCAGCGGTGGGAGGTAAGAGTTATACGGGCCAGAGGATCTAGATTCAAATAGCCTTAGCCAGGCTAAGTGTCTTTAGGGTAGACAAGTTAGTACCTTTAAGAATTTAACTCCCGACCGGGCTCGGTGGCTTACACCTTTAATCTTAGCACTTTGGAAGGCTGAGGCAGGCGGATCATGAGGTCAGGAGTTTGAGACCAGCCTGACAAACATGTTGAAACCCCATCTCTACTAAAAATAGAAAAATTAGCTGATTGTGGTACCGTACGCCTGTAGTCCCAGCTATCTGGGAGGCTGAGGCAGGAGAATTGCTTGAACCCAGGAGGCGGAGCTTATGGTGAGCCAAGTGTGTGCCATTGCACTCCAGCCTGGGTGACAGAGCGAGACTCAGTCTCAAAAAAAATAAAATAAAAAAGAATTTAACTCCCTTTCCATCTTGATTCAGGTTCCAAGTGTTCTGGATTCCATAGCTGCTTCACTTGTGCTTGTGGTCAGCCTGCATATGCCCATGACACAGCCGTGGAAACTAAGCAAGAAAGATTGGCTCAGGGAAAACCAGTGGGACAGGATGTTCCTTATGCAGCCATGGGAGGATTAACTGGTTTCAGCTCGCTGGCAGAAGGCTACATGCGATTAGATGACAGTGGGATTGGTAAGTGATACTATATGAAATGTGAGCCTGTCATTTTTATATGTGTTAACAATAGTGAAGGCTTATATTTGTTAAGCACTTTATAGCATTTTGGGAGGCCGAGGCAGGCAGATTGCTTGAGCCCAGGAGTTTGAGACCAGTCTGGCAACATGGTGAAACTCTGTCTCTACAAAACTACAAAAAATTAGCTGGGTGTGGTATCATGTGTGTGCCTGTAGTCCCAGCTACTTGGTGAGGGCTACATCCCACCTGAGCCTGAGATTTAGAGGTTGCAATGAGCTGTGATGGCGCCATTGCCCTCCAGCCTGGGGACAGAGAGAGACCCTGCCTCGAAAGAAATAAATAAAATGTGGCCGGGCGCGGTGGCTCAAGCCTGTAATCCCAGCACTTTGGGAGGCCGAGGCGGGTGGATCACGAGGTCAAGAGATCGAGACCATCCTGGTCAACATGGTGAAACCCCATCTCTACTAAAAATACAAAAAATTAGCTGGGCATGGTGGTGCATGCCTGTAATCCCAGCTACTCAGGAGGCTGAGGCAGGAGAATTGCCTGAACCCAGGAGGCGGAGGTTGCGGTGAGCCGAGATCGCGCCATTGCGCTCCAGCCTGGGTAACATGAGTGAAACTCCGTCTCAAAAAAAAAAAAAAAAAGAAATAAATAAATAAAATGTTATACTTTCAGGGGGCAGCTCTGTTATAATCTTATGGGGCCACCATTGTATATGCGCCCACTGTTGACCAAAATGTCTTATGTAACACATGATTGTATAGAGAAAGAAAACCTCTTCCTTTTGGTCCATGAAAGAAGATGGGGTTAAGAAAGGAGAGAGTGAAGAAAGGAAATAATACAGGTTTTTATCCTGATTTCAGGTATGAAGGAACCTAGGGGCAGAGGGACTCCATGGCTATCTGTTAGCCACGTGGATATCTAGAGTGAGGAAACCTCTTGCTGGAATTTGGTTCTTTTTTGATGTTGAAGGAGTTCATAATTCCCAGTTCTCCTGAGGGTGCTGAGAAGGCAGCTAACCTGTGAGTGGGCCTGCCATGCCACCTGTCATAGCAGGGGGCAGAGCTGGAGGTGGATCCTCTAAGCTGGGGGACTCAGTAGAGGAAGTGACAGGCACTGAGGGAGTGTGTACCTCCAGTGGGAGCAAGCATGAGGCTAGGAGGCTGTATCAAGCTGAGAGACCAACTTACTAAATCCAAGTTGAGCATTTGAGATCATTAGCACATGGAGCCACCAGAGGGCAGCACAAAGACCGGTGTGGACCAGAGCACCTTCTGTCATATTCCCACATGCCCCATGAGAGCCACTGGGGATAGGAGAGGGGAGAGACAGAGCAGTTGTCCCACATTGTCTATGTTTTAAGATAGGGCTAACTTCTAACCCAGTTAGGACTAAAAGCTCACTTGCTTTCCTTCATCTGTGATATAGGGTTAGGGGTATCGGGGGAAAGTGGTGGCTTATGAAGAAGACAGAGCAGCTACACATTTTCTCTCCAGCTTCCTTCCTTTCAGTCCAAAACTCAATGTATTCAGCAATTGGTCTTTGTAGTGTATGGTTTGGAGTTGTGGATGTTTCCTCATTTCATTGAAGAGGTATTTTCTTTTTATTTTTCATACTTTGTTTTTAGAGGGTTTCCTAGTAAGGAATGGAGTAAAAATACATTTACTCTACCCTTTTCAGCCAGAGGTTCCTTACTGTGAATGTCTTGCTTTTGACAGTGTTTTGTAACTATTATATATTAGGGTTTTGAACTTCTATGCTAACATAGGTACATAATATTCTTTTTTCTGTGAAAAAGATCTCAGAAATGTGCAGAATACTTTTACCCATTTGCCTTTACTTTATATGTCAGACAAAAATCTAAATAAAAAGATAGGGTCTCACTCTGTTACCCAGGCTGGATCCAGTGAAGTGATGTGATCATAGCCCACTGCAGCCTCAAATTCCTGGGCTCCAGTAATCTTCCTGCTTTACCCTTCCAAGTAGGTAGGACTATAGGCACTTGCCACCATGCCTGGCTAATTTTTGTTGTTGTTGTTGTTGTTTTAGAGATGAGGTCTCCCTATGTTGCCGAGACTGGTCGTGAACTCTTGGCTTCAAGTGATCCTCTTGCTTTGGCTTTCCAAAGTGTTGGAATTATAGGCATGAGCCATTGCACCCAGTCTAAAAATTTTTTTTATAGGAGGAATTTCTAATGATTGTGCTGAGATTCCAATTTATTTTACATTAGAAGTAATAACTTGTGGCTGGGCGTGTTGGCTCACGCCTATAATCCTAGCACTTTGGGAGGCCGAGGTGGGTGGATCACCTAAGGTCAGGAGTTCAAGACCAGCCTGGCCATCATGGTGAAACCCCATCTTTAAAAAAAAAAAAAAAGTAATAACTTGTTTGTATCCTTGTAAATATTTAATTTTTATTCTCTATGTATTGTTTGCACAGGTGCACCTTCAGTGGAATTTTTAGAATCTCCCACTATGGCAGTAGACCACCCATTCCTAAAAGCATTTCAAGCATCATCTAGTTCTTCTCCACAAATGTTAACAGATGGTAATGAAATTAATTTAGAACTATTTTTGGATGTAGTCAATTAGAATATGGAGCTTTGATTTGTTTTCGAGGCTTCTCTCTTTTTTCCATTATTATGATAATTTAACTTCAAGTTAATCTATCATTTTACTTTCTTTTATGTTAGCCACACAACAAGAAAAAGCAAGCAACTTCATTTTGTATTGGGAAAAATAGCTAACTCTGAGAATTTTGAGGATTCTGATAATACTATAATTTAAAGTTTTAAACCTTGTTCTGGTACATGCTGTTGCTCTGGTGTTTGAATTAGAGGGCCCTCTGGTGGACTAATTGCCTTTGGGCTTTCCCAAAGAGGCATAATCCAGTGATAGCCATAGGTTAGCAGGTTTTTATCATTTATAAATTAAGAGCAAGAAGAATTCATTTTTAATCACCAGTATGCTATATTTCCCTTATTGAAAACAAGAAGAATGAATTTGTATGACTTATTAGGTATTTAAAGTTTAATATTTGAGGCCGGGCGCGGTGGCTCAAGCCTGTAATCCCAGTACTTTGGGAGGCCGAGGCGGGCGGATCACGAGGTCAAGAGATCGAGACCATCCTGGTCAACACGGTGAAACCCCGTCTCTACTAAAAATACAAAAAATTAGCTGGGCATGGTGGTGCGTGCCTGTAATCCCAGCTACTCAGGAAGCTGAGGCAGGAGAATTGCCTGAACCCGGGAGGCGGAGGTTGCGGTGAGCCGAGATCGCGCCATTGCACTCCAGCCTGGGTAACGAGAGCAAAACTCCGTCCCAAAAAAAAAAAAAAAAAAAAAAAAAGTTTAATATTTTACAGTATTTTAAAATGAGAATTTTCTTTGATTTATCTGTATTTCACACACCTAGACATTCCTCACAAGGAATTTTAAGCCTGTTTGCAATATACGACTCAGTATATAATGATAAAATATATATAGAAGAAAGAAGCCAAGAAAAGGGCACAACTGTGGCAGCTTTCCAGGTTGATGTAATTGCTTTGTTTAAATTTCAGTTTTAACTGAGGTTAGTGGTAGCCAAGGCAGAGAGGAAGGTGCAGTCAATTAAATGCTTTTTTTTTATTAGACAGGAGGAAACCTGAGTTCCTCAGTGCTAATGATTGTTACACCAAAGCTGGATTTTTTTTTTTTTTTTTTGAGACAAATTTTTGCTCTGTTGCCCAAGCTAGTGTGCAGTGGTATGATCACGGCTCACTGTAACCTTGAACTTCTGGGCTCAAGTGATCTTCCTGCCTCAGCCTCCCATGTAGCTAGGAGTATAGGTGTACCACCACACCTGGGTAATTAAAAATTTTTTTCTTGCAGCGGCAGATTCTTGCTATGTTGACTAAGCTGGTCTCAAACTCCTGGCCCCAAGCTCTCCTCCTGCCTCAGCTTCCCAAAGCACTGGGATTATAGCTATGTGTCACTGCTCCAGGCTGGGCATGCTGGATTTTAAGTCTGTGTAGTGACCCTGAGTGATTAGTGGCCAAAGTGAAAGCTTTTTTTCAGCAAATACAGCAAATGGTTGCTTATTTCTGATAGTCACCTTCTTTTCCTTTTTTTTGAAGCAGTCTTGCTCTGTAACCCAGGCTGGAGTGTAGGGATGTGATCTTGGCTCACTGCAACCTCCACCTGCTTGACTCAAGTGATCCTCCTACCTTAGCCTCCTGAGTAGCTGGGACTACAGGAATGTACTGCCATGCCCAGCTAAATTTTGAATTTTTTGTAGAGACAGAGTTTTGCCATGTTGTCCAGGTTGGTCTCGAACACCTGAGCTCAAGCAATCCACCTGTCTCTGCCTCCCCAGGTGCTGTGACTGCAGGTGTGAATCACTGCGCCCAGCCTGATAGTCACCTTTGATGAGTTGTGATATAACATTTTACTAGATAAATGACAATATACCATTATAATGCAACTCAGTGAAGATGACTCTAGAAGAGGCTTGGCTCAAATGGTTTGATATGATCCAGAGACAGACCTAGAGTTTCCGGAGGAATAGGTAGATAACACATATTCTAAGCATCCCTTCTTACTCTTCTCAATAAGACTTGTCAAAGATAGCAGACAGACTGTAGTTGTACTCTGTGGTGATTGTCTGCAGTTACATGTTTTCATGTTGCTGATTGAGGGTGAATTCATGTGCTTTACAAACTAGAAGAACATGTGTTCAGGTTGCTGTTCTGTTTTGGAATTGAAGGGACCCAATGAAGACATTCACCCTCAATGAAAGTGAACTTTTCTATGAAATTAGGCTTTTGGGGTACCTACCAAGAAAACCATATTTTTTTCCTACTGAAGCAATTTAAAAAATTCATTTCAGCATATAATTTAGTGCTTGATCAGTTTTACGAAGTGAGTACCATGAAAAATGGCTAAAATAGTTAAGTTTTGAAACATTTTGAGGCAGGTACTATCATCACTATGGCTGCCTATACCAAGCCTCAATAATTACTTTTATGCATTGTCTCAAAGTGTAACATGGATTTCTAGTTATACAATGTGAAAAGTAGTTGGACAAGACTAAGCATAGTCTTATACAGAATAGCTATATGGTGCTATTTAATATGAATGGTGGAGTATTTGGAGAATGTTTGCTGTGAAAAACACTTTTGTCTTGGGATGCCATTCTCTCTGTAAGAGAATTAGGTAGTAGGACCAATTATTCATCTAGGCCATTTCTGGGTTGAAAAATAAATCATAATCACTTGGCAGGAGAAAACCTTTCTTTTATTTCAGGGGAATATGTAATGATGCAAATACATTACTTAGACTTTTTTTTCCTCATTAGTAGGTACAAGTAGTCAAGTTTCTTCGATAAGGAGACCCGAAGAGGATGATATGGCTTTCTTTGAAAGACGATACCAGGAAAGGGTAGGTTTTTGAGGAAATCCACTTGCATTAAGCATTTACTCGTAGCAAAAGCACTAGAACGATCATATATTGAATGTGGAACATCCTTGAAAATAATTTATAAAATCTTTACTTACAGTTGGTATTAGGCCTTGAGGCTTATTAGAATAATTTAAATAGAAACAGGACTACTGAATAACATGGTATTTAATACACTGGTTGATTTATGAAGGTTATAAACATTGGATAAATACGCAACTAAAATGGTCAGTAATAAACATCAATATCAGCAGACTTATAAATTATATGTATCTCAAATTTCTTTTTTTATACAGGTACCTTTATTTTTTATTTAAAAATATTTGTCAAATAAACATTGAGTATATTTTGAATTCTTTTTTTTTTTTTTTTTTTTTGAGACAGAGTCTCCCTCTGTCGCTAGGCTAGAGTGCACAGGTGCAATCTTGGCTCACTGCAAACTTTGCCTCCCAGGTTCAAGAGATTCTCCTGCCCCAGCCTCCCGAGTAGCTGGGACTAAGGCATGCGCAGCCATGCCTGGCTAATTTTTGTATTTTTAGTAAAGACGGTTTCACCATTGGCCAGGATGGTCTCCATCTCTTGACCTCGTGATCTGCCTGTGTTGGCCTCCCAAAGTGCTGGGATTATAGGTGTGAGCCACCATGCCAGTTTAACTCTTAATATGTATTATTTATTCGTCTTAGAGGCTTTTAGGTGTATCCAGACTCATTAAAATTACCCAATATACATCTGGGCGCAGCAGCTCACACCTGTAATCCCAGGACTTTGGGAGGCCAAGGTGGGCAGATCACCTGAAGTCAGGAGTTCGGGACCAGCCTAGCCAACATGGCGAGACCTTATCTCTACTAAGAAAAATACAAAAATTAGCTTGGCATGATGGTGCATGCCTGTAATCCCAGCTATCTGGGAGGCTGAGGCAGGAGAATCGCTTGAACCCAGGAGGCGGAGGTTGCAGTGAGCAGAGATCGTGCTACTGCACTCCCCTATTAAAAAAAAAAAAGTACTCAATATTCTTTAAGAAATGGAATATTAAACATAAACATATTTTAACAGTTTCCGGGGGTAAACAAGTGTAGTCTTGATGTGCTCACAGCTTTAAGTAATGGTGACTCAGTTCACCAGTGTGTAAATGTCTTGGAGATAAGCATAGTGTTTTATTCACTCTTGTATTTTCCCTAGCACCTAGCACAGTGAGTGCTTTGTATGTAATAAGTTTTTAATGAATTATGAATTTACAGAAAATTGAAAAAATTAACACAAATATAATTGATACTTTCGTACATGTCAACTTCTTATACTTTTGATATGTTTCATGGCCATGTTCATATTTGAGAGTTTTATTTTGTTTTTATGTTTTACTAGATGAAAGAATGTTGGCTTAATGAGGTATGGGAATAGTATTTCAGCCATATGGCTGCAAGTACTTTCTTTAGAGTTGTTTTGTGGGCATCATTATCTCTCCAGCCAGGTAATAAACTCCACAAAAGTAAAGATACTCCTGCCACTTTTTTTGTATCCTCTTCAACTCTTAGACAAGAGCTTGTTGAGTAACTGAAAGTGTGGAAAAGTTGAACATTAAGAAAATTCAGGAAGTAAATTAGAGACAGAGTAGCTTAAGAATTTTGAAGTTGAAGGGGAGAGGACTTAAGTCTGTTTGGACTGTTAAAATACTCTGGCTGGGCGCCGGTGGCTCACGCCTGTAATCCCAGCACTTTGGCAGGCCGAGGCGGGTGGATCACGAGGTCAAGAGATCGAGACCATCCTGGTCAACACGGTGAAACCCCGTCTCTACTAAAACTAAAAAAAATTAGCTGGGCATGGTAGCGCGTGCCTGGAATCCCAGCTACTCAGGAGGCTGAGGCAGGAGAATTGCCTGAACCCAGGAGGCGGAGGTTGCGGTGAGCCGAGATCGCGCCATTGCACTCCAGCCTGGGTAACAAGAGCGAAACGCCGTCTCAAAAAAAAAAAAAAAAAAAAAATACCCTAAAGCTGGGTGGCTTATAAACAACAGACATTTATTGCTCACAGTTTCAGAGACTAGGAAGTCTAAGATCAAGGTGCTGGCAGATTTGGTGTCTCGTGAAGGCCCGCGTCCTGGTCCGCAGATAGCCTCTTCTTGCTGTGTCCTCATATGGTGAAAGGAACGTGATGGGTCTTGAGGCCTCTTTTATAAGGCACCTATCCCATTCATGAGAGCTCTGCCCTCATGATCTAATCACTGCCCACAGTCCCCATCTCCTCATACCACTACACTGGGGGTTAGGATTTCAACATGAATTTTGGGGGGGACAAAAACATTCAGACCCCAGCAAGGGGAAAGAGGTGTGGTAGGATGTCAGTGAGGGAGATGAAATGGTCGCAGTGATGGAAGGAAAGGCAGCTTTTGCAGCAGCATCAAGGTTATAAACTTATAATCAAATCAGTCTTCGTTCTTGGAACACACACCCTCATAGCCAAGTTTTAGTTTTTCCTTACAGGCTTATGAGAAACTAGGTTCTAGAATTCCTTCCATCCCTTCTCCAGAAGACTGGAGTTTTGGCTGCCTTGAAAACATGCCAGTGGTGTTTGCCTGTGAGAAGATAAGGAGAGGAATTCTTATTTATGAATGTTTTAAAGGATATACCTGGCCTGTCAAGATTCCTTATTTATTTATTTTTTGAGACTGAGTTTCACTCTTGTTGCCCAGGCTGGAGTGCAACGGCGCGATCTCAGCTCACTGCAACTTCCGCCTCCCCGGTTCAAGTGATTTTCCTGCCTCAGCTTCCCAAGTAGCTAGGATTACAGGCATGCGCCACCACACCTAGCTAATTTTGTATTTTTAGTACAGATAGGGTTTCTCCATGTTGGTCAGGCTGGTCTTGAACTCCCCGCCTCAGATGATCTGGCTGCCTCGGCCCCCCAAAGTTCTGGGATTACAGGTGTGAGCCACCACATCCAACCAAGATTGCTTATTATAGGCCAGGTGTGGTGACTCAGCATTTTGGGAGGCCAAGGCGGGTGGATCACAAGGTCGGGAGTTCGAGACCAGGCTGGTCAAAATGGTGAAACCCCGTCTCTACTAAAAATACAAAAAAAAAAAAAAAAAAAAGAAAAGAAAAGAAAGAAAAATTTAGCTGGGAGTGGTGGTGTGCACCTATAATCCCAGCTCCTTGGAAGGCTGAGGCAGAAGAATTGCTTGAACCCGGGAGGTGAGGTTGCAGTGAGCCGAGATCATACCACTGCACTCCAGTACGGGTGACAGAGCAACATTTTGTCTCGGGGGGCAGGGGTGAGATTGCTTAATATGAATAAACCTAGAATTTATGGATTTATGAGCTGTAGTTTATAACTTTGTAGCCTCTGTGATTTATAGATTTATGAGATACAGCTTATAAACTCTCTACCATGTGTGATTAATGGAGTATAAAAACTAAGAAGCCTAAACCTAAATTACTTCCTCTGAGGTGACATGTACCATACGTGCTATTAGTGCTTGTCTTTTACTCCAAAACCATTTGGATGATTAGGAAGCTGTGTGTCTAATAGTTCAGAGCCTCTTGCAAGAGCAATGCCATATGTATCTGGTTTTTGCTTGTCTTCTTTGCTAATCACTGGTAACATCTGGTGGGGAAGAATCTATGATTAGTGTAAGTTGGCTTTGATAAGTGAGGTCTTTGTGGTTACATATTTTACCAGCTGCTTTTAGATACTATTGAAAAGTTGCTTTTATATTATCAGTTGAAGTTATTTTCTTCTGCTGTGGATGACTCTTGATCTCTTTTCCCCAAGAAAGGAGAATTTTATTAAGGAAACAAGTATCAAAGGTGTACTGGGTGCAAGGCACTGTATTTCTGTCAGAAAATTTAAAAAACAAACAAAAAAGAAGAGGAGGATGTATCATTTTTCTTAAGACTCTAGATGGTTTTCTGGGTGTGGTTGTTCATGCCTGTAATCCCAGCACTTCGGGAGATCGAGGTGGGCAGATCACTTGAGGTCAGGAGTTCAAGAACAGCCTGGCCAACATGGTGAAACCCTGTTTCTACTAAAAATACAAAAATTAGTTGGGTATGGTGGTGCACGCCTGTAATCCCAGCTACTGGGAGACTGAGGCAGCAGAATCACTTGAACCTGGGAGGTGGAAGTTGCAATGAGCTGAGATTGGGCCACTGCATTCCAGCTTGGGTGACAGATACTCTGTCTCAAAAAGAAAAAAAAAAGACTCTAGATGGTAGATTGGTAGATGGATGTATTTGCTAAGTATTATTTCAAATGTCAAAACATTGATTTGGCTTTTGTTTGTATTTTAGCATCTTTGCTTCTTAAAAACTTATGTTCCTACAAATCTAACAGTTGACTTTAAATGAGCGAGGAAAAGGGTCTCACATTTATTGAGTGCTTAAGTGCCTAGATCTTTATATGTATTATTTACAGCTCTAGAACAACCCTGAGGAGTAGCTATTACTATGACATTTTTTACAGATGTAAAACTGTTAAATAACTTGCCCGAAATGCTTAATAAATGGCAGAAGTAGGATTCAAATTCTTTTCTATTTGACATTAAAACCTGTAACTTTTGCCCTAGAATAAGGTATTTTTGGGGGTCCTTCAGATGACCTGTTGTTTGATACAGTTTGCAAGAATGGTATGAGTGTATGGTGTCTGAGGTTCCCAACGCAACTCAAAGAGGAGAGAGAAGGAATAAATGTGGAGGAGACAGAGGTTACATTAATCTAGTTTTACGGTTGGGAACTTTTTTTACTTGCAGTTTGATGGGATTGGATAGACTGGTTTTGCCTGGTTTCTTTTTCATTTTCTTTTTTAATACGGAGTCTCACTCTGTCGTCCAGGCTGGCGTGCGATGGCACCATCTTGGCTCACTGCATCCTCCGCCTCCCGGTGAGAGGGATTCTACTGCCTGAGTCTACAGGCAAGTGCCACCATGCCTGGCTAATTTTTTGTATTTTTAGTAGAGATGGGGTTTCATCGTGTTGGCCAGGATGGTCTCAATCTTCTGACCTTGTGATCTGCCCACCTCAGCTTCCCAAAGTGCTGGGATTACAGACATGAGCCACCACACCCAGCCTCTCCTGGTTTCTTGATATTATTCCCATCACTTCAAAAGTTTGGAGGCCCTGCCTTCTTCTACCATGGCCCTCGACTTCCTCTCCCCTTCTCTTGCAGGGGTAAGGCAGTGGGGTTGCCTCTGGAAATTGGTGTGTGTGAATATGAGTGGTGGTGAGTAAGAGGCAGGTGGGCTTTATGTTCTCTGGGGTCTTTAATCCCATGGAAAATGTCTCTTTATGTCTAAAAAGTTAGGAGTCCACTGCTTAGGGTATGTGTGCTACTTTTTTGCTTTAACTATAATAGAGGAGGACAAGACCTTCAGGAAGGTAACCAGGAATATAGAAACCAGAATTAATAGGAAACTATCCTTAAGGCAGTCCACGTTCCAGAGAGAATCCAGCTGGATTAGGTGCATTCTGTAACTCTGTAGGCAATGTGCATAGGCTGGATGTAAGTTTAAGAATTTTAAGCACTTTTAATTAATTTTTCTTTTGAGATGGAGTCTTGCTCTTTCGCCAGGCTGGAGTGCAGTGGCATGATCTTGGCTCACTGCAACTTGCACCTCCTGGGATCAAGCAATTCTCCTGTCTCAGCCTCCCAAGTAGCTGGGACTACAGGCACGTGCCACCACGCTTAGCTAATTTTTGTATTTTTAGTAGAGATGGGGTTTCACCATGTTGGCCAGGCTGGTCTCACTCTCTTGAGCTCATGATCTGCCCACCATGGCCTCCCAAAGTGCTGGGATTACAGGCGTGAGCCACTGCGTCCAGCTAGCACTTTTAATGTTAGTGGCAATTGAAATTAATTTTTTTTCTCTAAAGCAATATTCATATGTTACTTTTATTAAAATGCTTCTGTAAAATTAAAATCAAACCATTTAAAAATGTGTAATCATGTCCCTTTAAGAGATTTTGTCTTTAGTATTTAGCAGTTTAATAACTGTGTGGAATGGCTGTGACATGAATCTGAATGAGTTTTATGCAAGTTTTTTTTTTTAGAATGGTTTACAAGTTATTGTATCAATAAATATGTTAAATTTACAGATAAAAATGGAAAAGGCTGGTAAGCGGAAAGGAAAAGCTCCATTGCCATCAGCTACAAAACCTTCATGAAGACTGTTGGAGAAATTAAAACCATCATCCAAGTATATCTTTTTCATGTTTATTTAAATGTAATAATACAGTTTATTTTTCCTCAAATTATTTACTTTTTTACTGTATAAATGTCTTTTGCAATGTTTCCTTAATTTATTTAAATAACTAAAAATGCCTATTACTTTTGTCAAAACTCATGAATTTGTTGCTATGTGTATACCTTTTCTCTCTCCTAACAAATGAGATTATTTTATATGAGTCTTCCTGAGAGTACAGCAAATCTTTTTAGCACATAATAATTTAACCGTTTCAAGCTATTTAAAAAATTAAAGATATTATCAAGGGTTCTGAACAAATATGTAAGAGCTGTGTTTGTCATACAAAATAGTAAGTTAAAAACAAAACAAACAACAAAATAGCTAAAATCGTTAATTTTTTTATTTTTCAAAGTTTGTAATGTTATGTTTTTAAATAAAAAATGTATCTTAAAATTATACTGCCATTTTTTAGTGATATTAATTCTTTTTTTTTCAATCATCTTTCTCAGGTCAAAGATAGTAAGTTGTATTGTCAACTACCCATTGTCTGTAACTGTACTGGACACATCTTGTGTGCCACTGCAAATCATCTTGGCCCATTTATGTCTTACTCCATTACTGCTGTGGAACACTTTCCAGCAGGTTTCTGATAGTGGAAGCCATTTGATGGCACCTTGTCTTGGGCCCGTGTCACAGCCCTCTTGCTTCCTTCTGCAGCAATCTTCCGACACTGGCTTGGGATGCCCACTGGAACTCCACTGTATCATACATATGCAGCCCAAAGATGTTAGGGAGCTAGTGACTTTGGGGCCATTCTTGATTAACGGGAGGTGGAAGCCCAAAAGATAAGTGCTCTTCCTTCCAGCTGCGCTTCCTTCCGACGCTAAGCTCCAGTCACCCATAGCAGCAGCCAACTCAATAATAATACATCCCTATGTTAGCTTTCTCTTTTTTCCTTTTCCACTCCTCTTCCGCTCCCTCTGGTTCCCTCGGATCACTTCCCAAATAAATTACTTGTATAATAACATTTACTGGTATAAGAACATTTGTCTTAGGCTTTGCTTTTGGGCAAGGGATAAACTCACGCTAAGATGGTTGGTACCAGGAATGGCTTTTGAAAGCAAACACTCAAAATAGTATCTTGTGAATGGATTAGTTATTGCAGTGGATTTGGATGAAGTGCAGGTGGGAGGTGAAGTGCTAGATTATGCAGTAGCTGTGTCATTACAGTGAAATAGGACTAGTGGAAATTATAAAGTATTCATTTGCTACTTTGAAATGCTTTAGGAGCTTTGAAAAAGAAAATGACATAGGCTCATGACAGCCATTTAATTCAAGGAATGCTGTGAAAGCCAGAGTCCCTCTATAGCACTCTAAGGAAACTCATCTGCAGATACAGGGCAGACTGCTGCCAATCAGGCTCAAATCTAACAGTAAAGGTGGCAAGGCTGCAAAGGAGGCTGAATGCACAGTCTCCAGCAAAGTCAGTGTGCTGACACAAAAAGAATGGAACCCTAAATCATAGGATGGGGACATTTGTGTTGGTGCCTGAGAATCTCAAACCCTCAGGATCCTTGAACTCTGAGCTGGCACAAATTGTGTCCTCCAATTTTCTAGAGGAGTATAGCCTGCCCTTTGCTTTGAGATTTTCTAAAGGCTTTATCTGAGGCCTTGTATCACAAGGTAACACTTGTCCTCCTCAAGACCTACACTTGCTACCTCTCATTGACTCCAAAGTAATAACTAGGATCAGGTCTCAGCAAACCCTAACTTGGGGAATGTAGTCCTTCCTCTAGGAGGACAGGTTTCACTCTGACTCAATTGCAGATTCTGGTTAAAATGTATTGGGAGGAACCCAGGGAATATGTCTGAGAGTAGATCTTGAGGCTGCTGAATCAAGGAGTGTGGTAGGGATGGAATATAAGGCTTGAGAGGAGAGAGTGACATCGGAGCACTCACTCATGATGCACGGTTTAATTCCCTGACAAGAATCTCTGGAGTTGCTCCTAACACAATGCAAGGATGGTATATAGAAGATATGATAAACATGCCAGCAGTTATCTGACAGTACTGAGGAAGGGGTCAGAAAGCTTAGGGATGTATTTGTTGTTTGAAACTGGAGAAGTTACCACCTGACTTTTCCCTGGAAAGGCCCAGATGATATTCATAACTAAGGCAAAAAAAGTATAATAATAGTCAAGTGCAGTGGATCATGCCTGTAATCCCAGCACTTTGGGAGGCTCAGGTGGGAGGACTGCTTGAGCCAGGAGGTCAAGGCTGCAGTGAGCCTTGATCATGCCAATACACTAGCCTGAGTGACAAAGTAAGATCCTATCTCAAACAACAAAAAGAAATGTAATGGTGAAGAGTATACTGGAAACTTTGAAAAGCCTAGTAAGGGTTGATTGACCTCTGCAGACTAGAATTGATGATGGAAGATGTCGATGACACTGGGCTCTGTGGTATCAATGTACAGCTAGTGCTCAACTTAGTCAGACCGGTCGTAACACGATTTGGTCATAAGTTGAGTAGTCTATATGTACAGTACTGTGAAATGATGTTATAAAAACCTGTAAGTCAAAAAAAAAAAAAAAACCTTTAAGTCATATTTTATCATAATTTTCTTTCATTATTGTTATATATCATAATTTTCTTTGTTCATTTTATGCCATTTGTATCATCTCTACACCATTTTGTTTCTTATTTTTACATTCATCAGGTTTAAGTAAAACACTGCATTACCAGTACAACTGGTTTAATATTTGCAAAACATACAAAATTACAAAATACAGGTGCATACAAAAATACAAAATACAGGTGTAAAAAATACCATAGGAAACATTTTCCCAATTGCAAAACATATCAAAATATATAAACATGTACGAAACATTTTATTGGCCGCTGGTGCTTGACTGCGGATAGTTGATGTCGTCATCTGAGGCAGCAGTTGGGGTTACCAGAGTTGCTTTTTTCATAAACATGGTGAGCTTTGTCTAAATTGTATGTTTCTTTTTTTCTTCATAAATTTCACGATACGGACGAAACACATCATGCGCCATCCGTTCAATCCTTGCAAATCGTTCGATGTTTGGGTCCATTGCTTCGAAATATATAAGAAGTTTATTCAGTAAAGATAAACCGTCTGATAATCCCTTAGTGGTGAACTTTCTGGCTCCTCCTCTTCTTTCTCTGCTTCTCTTCTTTCTTCTTCCGCCACTCTTTCTTCTTCCAGTTCGATTAGCTCTTCATTTGTAAGTTCTCCGGATTCTTTGTCTAGCAACTCTTCGACATCTTCCATTTCACACTCCAAAGAAAGGTCTTTAGCGAGTTTTACTATTTTTTCCCGAATCGTTTCAAGTTCATGTTCACTGTCAAATCCGTCAAAATCATTAACATAGCACTGTCAAAATCATTAACATAGCACTTAACACAATTTTTTCCAGATGCCATTCATGCACTTTGTCGTCACAGCCTCCCAGGCGGTAGCGATATTCTTGATACACATCAAAATGTTGTAGTGTTTCCAAAAATCTACAGTGGAGCAGTCGTGGCTAGCAATTGTGGTCGTAAAGTCGAATGGTCGTAAGTTGCATAGGTCGTAAGTCGATCAATACCTGTAGATACAGGATGGGATGCCGAAATTTTGAAGACCAAGTTGTGGAACTTAACTGTCAGAGGCCCAATGGACATAATTAACTTAATGGGTACCCAGGCATGAATCTGTGAACAAGGTAAAGTTCATAATGTTCCAAGGGGCAAGATTGAAGGACAGCTGATTAGGATGTTATTTGACTTGTGTAACTGACTCCTCTCACCCCTCAGAAAAGAAAATTGAGAACTGGCAAGGAGAAGGCTGACATTAATGTTTGTAATGAAAAACCATAGTTCCCCATCCAGTTTCCAGACTTAAAGCTCATGGTGGAAGGGAAGGCCCAGATCCCTTGAGGAAGGATCATCAAATATATTTGGTAAACATCCTAAATCCCTTCTCAAAGGGGAAGTCATGTACCATCATTTACCAGGGTAACTATGCAATGGATAAAAAGGAATAGTAAGATTTTTTCAACCAAGGACCATTGGATACAGTGCCTGAGCTGACATGGATCCCAGAAGACCCAAAAGACCACTGTGGTTCACTGGTTAGAACAGGGAGGTTCAGTGATAAATGGAGTACTGGCTAAAGTTGATCTCACAGAAGGTAAAATGGGTCTGGTCCCACTCTATTTCTACTCTCCCTAAATATACATAATTGAGATAGATACATTTTGAAGCTGACAGAACCCTTGGGCCTACACCGATGGCTCTTGCTTCTTGCTCCAGGGCTTGTTAGATGCTGTAAAGCAGAGTTAATGATCTAGATGCTTCCTTTGACCAATGGGTCATGTTGACATACAGTCAGTAACGATATAGAAGACTTGAACAACAATATTAACCAACCTCACCTAATTGACATTTATAGGACACACCAATAACAGCAGAAAACACATTTTTTTTTTTTTAGTACAAATGAAACAATTACTAAGGCTGGCCATATTTTATGTCATAAAACAAGGCTCAATATTTTTAAGATGACTCCGATAATAAAGTATATCCCCTGGCCACAGTGGAATTAAATTATAAATCTATAACAAAGATGTCTAGAAAAATCTCAAATGTTTGAAAATTATATAACACATGTAAATGAGCCATGGGTCAAAGAAAAAAAGTCAAAATGGGAATGAATGTACTTTCAATTGAAAGGTAATGAAAACAAAACAATATAATATTTGTGGGATGCAGCTAAAGCAATATGTAGAGGAAAATTTATAGCATCAAAATGCTGCTATCAGTAAAGAAGAAAAATCTCAAATCCACCCTTACCTTACAGAACTAGAAAAAGAAGAGAAAATGAAACTAAAATAGGTAGAAAAGGGAAAATAAGACCAGAATATAAATTGAAATAAAAAACAAAAGTAAGAGAAGAAATCAATAAAACCAATAAAATTTATAAACCACTAGCCTGACTAAAGAGAAAGAGAGTGAGAGAAGGCACAACTGTTAGGATTGAGAGTGGTGACATCACTATAGATTCTACAGATAATAAAAGGATACTAAGGGAATGCTATAAATAACTATGCCAGTGATTTTGACGACTCAGATGAAATGGACAAATTCCTTAAAAAAACACTGTGTTGTAAACATTGCGATGTGTTGTAAGTCCCCTTTGTGGAATCTTTAAAGATTGTTCCAATTTAGTCATGGAAATTCGAGAGAGGCATATAAAATTAAAGGATTTATTATACTCATTTGTCTTAGAAAAGGGAGGCATTACATGCCACATGGGGGCTGCATATAAGGTTTGAATGCCAAGGGAGCATGCTCAGCCAAGCAGGTGGGGAGCTTAGAGGAAGTGAAAACCCGTGGGCAAGTGCCTTTACTGGGGGTCAGAGCAGAGTAGACAAGGAAAGATGTAAAGGGATTTCACTGGTGCTTTTTGAATGTCATTAGATCATAGTTGGCAGGTCAAGAATAACTTGTGACAGGAACCAGCCTGTCACCCTGGTACACCTGGTCACTTGGGCAGGGTATTTATAGCCTATTTGTGAGAACATTGAGGCACCAGGAAAATATAAAGTTAAAATATTTACAATATAGACATAACTATCAAGCTCATTAAATAAGAAATGGATAACACAATTAGCCCTATATGTATCAAGAACTTGAATTTGTAGTTAAAAACCTTAGCACAAAGAAAATTCTAGATGGCTAGAATGTGCACTAGAGGAAATGATGCCTAGATGGCTAGATGGCTGCACTGTGAATTTTACCAAGCCTTAAGGGAACAAAGAACATCAATTCTATAAGACTCTTCCAGAAAGCTGAAGTTGGGAATTCTTTACAACTTATTCTATATGCCCAGCATCACTCTGACATCAAAACAAGACAAAGACATTACAAGAAAAGAAAATTTCAGATCAATATTCCTCTTGAACATAGATGCAAATTCTTAACAATTTTAGCAAACCTAATACGAGACTATATAAAAAGGATTATACATCATGACCGAGTTAATTTTATCCCAGAAAAGCAAGGTTGGTATTACATTTGAAAATTATTCGATGTAATTCATCGTATTAATAAATCACATGATTATCTGAATAGATATGAAAAGAAGTATTTGATAAAATTCAACATACATTCATGATAAAAATTTTCAGCAAACTCAGGATAGAAAGTAACCTCCTTAATCTACTAAAGGGTATCTACTATAAAACCACAGCAAACATCATTCTTAGTAGTAAAAGGAAAATGCTTTCCTCTTAAGAATAGGAACATGGCAAGGGTGTCTGCTCTCAGCACTTATTTTCAGCATTATACTGGAAGATCTAGCCACTGCAACAAGGCAAGATAAAGATAAATAAAAGACTTCCAGATTGGAAAGAAGACAGTAAAACACGCTTTATTTGCATAAGACATGATCATCTAGATAGATAACTCTGTTAAATTTATTTTAAAAACTATCACTAGAAATAGGGTAGGTGCAGTGCCTAATACCAGCACTTTAGGAGACTGAGGCAGGAGGATTGCTTAAGCACAGGAGCTCAAGGCTGCAATGACCTGTGATGGCACCACTACTCTCTCACCTGGGTGACAGAGGGAGAACCTGTCTTACACACAACACACACACACACACACACACACACACACCCCCAAAAAAACAACTAAACGATCACAGAAATAATAATTAAGGTATATTTCTATATACTGGCAACAAAACAAACAGAAGTTGAAATTAAGAAAAAAATATAATTTACAATAGCATGAAAAATGAAATTCTTAGGGATAAACAGAAGATAAATAAAACTTTTGTCATGAAAAGCACAAAACATCACTCAGATAAATAAAATAAGACCTAAATATACTACATTCATGGATCAGAAGACTCAATATAGCTAAGATGTCCATTCTCCTCAAATTTATGTATACATTCAATGTAATCCCAATCAAAATCACAGCAGGCTGTGTGTGTGTGTGTGTGTGTGTGTGTGTGTGTGTGTGTGTCTATGTGTATAGATGCTGACAAATTGGTTCTATGATATCATGAAACTACAAACATAAAACAACTTTGAGAAACAACAATATTGGAAGGCTTACAGTACCTATCTTCAACAGTTACTATAAAACTATAGTAATTAAGACAGTGTGGTATTACATTAGTCTAAAGAAAGCAAATGGATCAGTGTAACAGGACAGAGAATCTAGAAATAGACTTGCACATGTATGGTTGATCTCTGACAATGGTGCAAAGACAATTCAATAGACAAATGAGTGTTTTCAAGAAATGATGCTGGAAAAATTAGATATCCGTATGCAATAAAATAAAATTTGATTTATAACATGTTTCACATGTTATAAAAACTCAAAAAGGATTATATATCAAAATGTAAAGCTTGAATATCTAAAATTTCTACAAGAAAATATACAAGAAAACCTTTGTGAACCAGGCTAATCAGAGATTTCTTACATACAACACAAAAAGCATGACTCATAAGACAAAACAGATAAATTAGACTTTATTGAAATTAAGAACTTTTGCTCTTTCAAATACCTCTTTTAGAAGACAAAAAGACAGCTGTAGACTGGGAGAAAGTATTTTCAAACCTGATGGAGTTGTATTCACAGTATATAAAGAGCTGTCAAAAATTCAATATTAAAAAATTCAGTTAGAAAACAAAAGGTTTGAACGAACACCTTTTTAGGAAGATACGGATGGACAATAAACACAGGAAAAGTTTCCCAACATTTTTAGTCAGTAGAGAAAGAAATGCGAATTAAAATCACAAGGACATACCATTACACAAAATGTTTAAACTTAAAAACACAGATCATATCAAATGATGGTGAGGATATAGAGCAGCTAGAATTCTAAAACCCCACTGATGGGAGTATAAAATAGTACAACTACCTAAAACTATGAAGCAGTTTTTTAAGCACACAAACAATTCTACGACTTAGCCATTCCACTCCTTGGTATTAACGCAACAGATATGAACACATATGTCCATATAAAGACTTGCCCACAGTAGCAACTTTGTCTGAAACAAAAACTGGAAGCAGTCCAAATATCTATTAAAAGGTAGATAAACAAATTGTGTTATATTCAAGCAATGGAATAGTAACAGCAATACAACCCAACAAACTCTTGATACTCATAGGACAAAATTTATCAATCAAAATAATTATGCTATGGGAAATAAGTCAGCTTAAATGTTCATATTGCATGATTCTATTAATGTCAAACTCTAGAAAACGCCAACTAATATATGGTGACCGAAAGCAGAAAGAGAACTGGGAAGAGTCAGGTATTATAATCGGGCATGAGGAAACTTTGAGGTGATGGAAAAGTTTATCTTAATTGTAGAGTGATTTCAACAGTATATACATATGTTCACCCTTAACAAATTATGTACTTTTGATATCTGCAGTTTGTTGTATTCTATCCTTCAATCAAGCTATTAAACATTAATTGGAGATAATTTTCAATTGTTGTGTAAGGTTTGCCACAAATTCTAATATCTGAAAAGAAGCAGACAGCAAATTTTTTCCGTGAAAAAAGTTGTTATGCTAGAGAGAGCTGTGGGATCTAAGGATGGGTTGACCAACGCTTGTGAAGCTACTAATCTGAAAAACACATTTCAGTTACCATTTTCTCTTTTCCATCGTGTAAATAGAAGGTTAGAGTTCTTCTAATTTGGGCGTTTCTAAAATTTAAATCCACGTGAAGGGGTTAGGAAAGGCCACAAAATCCTACGTCACCACTAACGTCACTGCTCGAAGACTTGTGAAAGAACTCGCGGTGGACCCCACCCCACCCCACCCTACCCTGGAAATCACCAGGGCGCAGCCTCAGTGCCAGGCCCCTCCCCCAACGCGTCTTTCTAGGCGGGAGGCCTTGGCCGCCACGTGACTCCCGCCAACCCCGGATGATGGCGCAGCGCTGTGCACGCAGGCGCAGTGTGGGGACCGAGCGGCAGAAGCACGCGCGGTAAGCTCCTGGACGTGTGCTACTGCGGGCCGAGGGCGACGCGCGGTAGCGAGCGAAGGGCCGAGAGCCCAGGATGTGGGGCCAGGGTCACTTTTCTAGAGCTCCTGCAACGGAAAGTGTGAGGTCAGTAGTAGTTTTTGTGGTAGGTGCAGTGGTGGCCGCTTCAAGCACTGTATTTTCGTCGCTACTTGCGTTTTAGGTCTCCAGTCCTGGGACTAGGCCCATTTCAGGGTTTTCTGCCGCCCTCGAGCCGCCGGCTACGGCGAAGGGTGCCAGACACCCCAGTTTCTGAATGCGTGCCGGCAGGCGAAACCGGCCTGAAAAGACTTCGGGCCTGAATAATCTCCGTGAAGACGAGGTCACGCAGCCTGCATTCTCTTTCACTTCTCGAAAATTCTGTGCCATTTAAGTTTAAAAATCCCTTATAAAACAAGTGTCAGGGAGCTACGTGTACCCATTTCTTGCAAATTTTCGTCTCGAAGTAGAGATTTGGACCTACCGTTTGGTGATCTCTGTTTGCAGAAAGTGGGTTCAGCATCAGTTCCTTCATAATTATCAGGGAAAGTCGTTTTAAAGTAAGATTTAAAAACTATTCTAGAAGTAGCTTCTTGTAGTATGTGGAGAGATTTCCAAAGTAATTTTCACCTTTACTGAATTTAAGCCTTAATGTCTTCCGTAGAAATAGTCGCGCTCAAAGTTTTCACAGCTTTTCACTCAGTTGAATTTAAAAACTGCTTTTTGACCTGTAGTTAAGAACCCTTGTTTTGGAGACATTTTCATGCCACTTATGAAAAATGTAAAAAACGTTGTAACAAAAATAATTCATTTAAAAACTTATATTTCTGTGACGAGGGGTTGTTTTCCTTTTCATAATGAGGGAGCATTTGAAACTTTCGTATAGTTGTGTTTAGACAACTTTTAAAGCTCTTAAAAAATTGCTGTGGCTCACGCCTATAATCCCAGCACTTTGGGAGGCCGAGGTGGGCGGTTTATAAGGTCAGGAGTTAAGAGAGTAGCCTGGCCAACATGGTGAAACCCTGTCTTTATTGAAAATACAAAAATTAGCTGGGCGTGGTGGCGTGTGCCTGTAATCTCAGCTACTTGGGAGCCTTAGGCAGGAGAATTGTTTGAACCCGCCGGTGGAGGATGCAGTGAGCTGAGATGGCCCCACTGCGCTCCAGCCTGGGGGATAGAGCAAGACTTCCTCTGTTGGCGAGGAGGGAATCTGTATTTTAATTTTCTTTCAACGCTTGTGAATGCAAAGTGCAATATTCTAGTATATTACAGATAAAATTATGTAGTAGCAGACATTTATTTTGGAATATTTTTGCATTTGGTAAAGTATGTAATAAAAATTATTTTTGAAGTAATAGGCAAAATTCTAGGTATTTTGCAGTCTTTAATCCCACAGTATCTTCAAAAGAAGTAACCACTATGACTTTTAACTAAAATAGACTGCCAGTTTAAAGCATTTGTTCTATTACTTGTAATGTTTCTCTTTATGTTGTGGAAGTCCTTTTTTTGGGAGGATATTGTTTAAAAAAGAATATGTACATTGTTTCAGAGTATTGATTTATGTAAGTGATCGGAATGTATATGAATTGTTCAGTGTGAGTTTGTGAAAGTTTGGCTAAAGATAATAAGGATAGAGATTATATATGATAAAATTGCGTATACTACAAAATACTCGAATTAGTTACTGAAGGAAATATCATTGAGTTTATTTTTAATATAGAGTTTGAATTTTGATAACTGCATTTAGGACAAAACATATTTGTTAGAATTGAACATTATGTAGGTTAGTCTTCATTATTAATGGATGGATTGTTATTATCTAATTCAAGTTATCGAATTGTTCTAGTTTTTCAGGAGTTGTCCAAATGGATGAAGATACACATTACGATAAAGGTACTGATACTAACAGTTATTTTGGGGTGTAAGAGCTAGATGGTACTGATTAATTTCTAATTTCCTTTGTACTGTGATTTGGTTTTAGTGGAAGATGTGGTTGGAAGTCACATAGAAGATGCAGTAACATTTTGGGCCCAGGTAAATAGCAGACTGGTTGATATCATCACCCCTAACCCAATTCTTCCCCAACAAAAACAAAAATAAAACCCAGAAATAAATATATTTATCATTTTTAGCTGGGCATGGTGGCTTATGCCTGTAATTCCAGCACTTTGGGAGGCCGAGGCTGGCAGATCACGAAATCAGGAGTTTGAGACCAGCCTGGCCAATATAGCGAAACCTGGTCTCTACTAAAAACACAAAAATTAGCCCAGCGTCGTGGTGGGATTACAGGTATGATGGTGGCATGGCGAGCCTGTAGTCCCAGCTACTCCTTAGGCTGAGACAGAAGAATCACTTGAACCCAGGAGGTAGAGGTTGCAGTGAGCCAAGATTGTGCCGTTGCGCTCCAGCCTGGATGACAGAGCAAAACTCCACCTTAGAAAAAAAACAAACAAAACCAAAAAGCCCAGGAATAAATACATTTATCTTTCTCAGTGCCTAATTTTTATGGAATTATTTATCACCAGGCATTATTAGAAGACAGAGGTTGATGGCTGTGACTTTATGTCACTAGTGAGTATTATGTACATAATACACCAAGTTTAAAAAATGAAAATTGGCAAGATTGTGATTTCAGAATTCCACTCAATTCTAGGCTGCATAAATTGCTGGGATCTGGGAGCCTGTTCTATTTGTGAAGTTACAGCCCCATCTAGGGGTCTTTTATAAGATTGTTTCTTGAAGAAGGATAAGTTTTAAAAATCTGTTATTTTTTCTAATTGCTTAAATTTGAGATATGGTTTTTTTCTCATTATAAAATTGGAAGCATGATTGAAACATTTCTGATTTTCTATTGGGAGGCTGCCAGTCAAGTAAGGTTACTCAGTTTTAAATACAAAAGCAAGCACTAAAGGGCTGTGTTCCACTATTTAAGAAGGTAAATTTCTCTAATGCACACAATGACCTGCTAATTTTTGCTTTTGTAAACTATAAATGATGTGGAAGGGAAAGAAATTACATTTCTCTATACTCCCTACAGCATGGGAACTCCTTTTGATAGGGGATGAGGTGAACTCGTAATGTGGGAATTGGTGAACTGGTAATGTGGGAAATAGAATATATGAGAATAAAGTTCTAGAAGAATATGATTAACCCAGAGTTCTTAAATCATATATCACTTAGTGACTGGGAGACATACTGAGAAAGGCATCATTAGGCAATTTTGTCGTTGTATGAACATCATGGAATGTCCTTAGAGAAACCTGGATGATACAGCCTACTGCATACTTAGGCCATGTGCTGTCCTTGTACCCCATGTTACTGTACTGAATGCTGCTGACAGTTGTAACAAAATGGCAAATCTTTGTATATCTAAACATAAAAAAGATACATTAAAGTATTATAAAAGATTAAAAAATGGTATGCCTGTGTAGAGCACTTATGGTGAATGGAGCTTGCAGAATTGGAAATTGCTTAGGGTGAGTCATTGAGAAGTGAGGAGTGTGAAGGCCTGGGACATTACTGTATAATACCATATACTTCATAAATACTGTACACTTAGGCTACACTTTACTTAAATATTTTTCTTCAATAAATTAACTTATTGTAACCTTTTATAAACTTGACTCATTTGTAATAACACAGCTTAAAACACAAACATTGTACAGCTGTGCAAAAATGTTTTCTTTATATCCTTATTCTAAAGCTTTTTTCTCTTTTTAAAATTTTCTTAGTTTTTTTTACTTTGAAAACTTTTTGGTTAGAAATGAGACAAAATCATCAATATCACTGTCTTCCACCTCCACATCTTGTCCCACTAGAAGGTCTTCAGGGTCAGTAACATGCATGGAGCTGTTATCTTCTGTAATAACAATGCCCTCTTGAAATACCTTTAGAAGGACCTGAGGCAACTTTTTAAATAAGGAATACACTAAAAAAATATATACACGCACACACTAGTTGACATAGTTGTTTATGTTCATTACCAGGTATTATGTACTGTACATAATTGTATGTGCTCTGCTTTTTTAAGACTGGGGCACAGTAGGTTTACACCAACATCACCACAAACATGTGAGTAATGCATTGTTCTATGATGTTAACGATGGCTAGGACAACACTAGGCAGTAGGAATTTTTCAGTTTCATTATAATTTTTTTTTTTTTTTTTGAGATGGAGTCTCGCTCTGTCTCCCAGGCTGGAGTGTGATGGTGCAATCTCGGCTCACTGCACCATCTACCTCCTGGGTTCAAGTGATTCTCCTGCCCCAGCCTCCCAAGTAGCAGGGATTACAGGTGCAGACCACCATAACTGGCTAATTTTTTGTATCTTTACTAGAGATGGGGGTTTCACCATGTTGCCCAGGCTGGTCTTGAACTCCTGACCTTGTGATCTGATCACCTTGGCCTCCTAAAGTGCTGGATTACAGGCGTGAGCCACCATGCCCGACCTTAGCTTTATTATAACCTTATGGGACACCTGTAGTTTATGTGCTTTAATATTGACCAGAATGTCACTATGTGGGGCATGACTAAATATAAAAAAAACATTGTAGAAGGGTGATGTTATAGAAAACTTGGGGCATATTTGGCAAATTTGTTTCTGCTTATGCACATTTTCTTTTTTTTTTCTTTTTTTCTTTTTTTTTTTTTTTTTTTTTTTGAGATGGAGTCTTGTCACCCATGCTGGAGTGCAATGGCATGATCTTGGCTCACTGCAACATCTGCCTCCAGGGTTCAAGCCATTCTCCTGCCTCAGCCTCTGGAGTAGCTGGGATTACAGGCGCATCCCACCGTGCCCAGCTGATATATTTATGTGTTTAAATCTTTAGTAGAGGCAGGGTTTCACCATGTTGGCCATGCTGTCTGGAACTCCTGACCTCGTGATCTGTCCACCTTGGCCTCCCAAAGTGCTGGGACTACAGGCGTGAGCCACAATGCACGGCCACTTATGCACATTTTCTAAACGTTGGTCACACGTTCTGGTTCCATGCCCATTGTCTGTATTAATGACAGCTGCATCACTAAACAGTGTCCCCGGTTAGATGATAAATTATATTTAAGCTTATATAGAAACATCATTTATTAGTGTAAAAAGATTTTCTGTACCAGTGCCATCTAGTAGAAATATATGAGCCACATAAGTAATATTAAAACATTTTTGGCAGCCACATTGAAGAAACTAAAAACAGATGATATTTTAATAAATAGATTTTATTTAACTCAGTATATTCTCCAAAATATTGTTTCAAAATATAATTAGCATAAAAGTGTCAACAGGGTAGTTTGTATTTCCTTTCTAATATTCTCTTTGAAACCTAGTGTGTGTCTTACAGCGTATCTCCTCAGACTAGCCACATTTCAAGTGGGTATTGGCTGTTGTATTTAGCAGTGCAGCTCTAGACTTTGATTTCAGTTCAATTTAGTTATGAAAATGTTTGAATTTGGAGCAAATTCAAGATTCAGAAGATTTTTTTTCTGTAAAGGATCAGATGATGAGTATTTTACCATTTTTAGGCCATACAGCTTCTTTTGTAGCTATTCAACTCTGCCAACATAGTGCAAAGCAGCCATAGAGAAAATGTGAATGAATGTTTGTAGCTGTGATGCAGTAAACTTTATTTACTAAAACAGGTGGCTGTAATTTGCCAACCTCTGAGTTAAACCATGAGGTTGAGACTCTTGTAGAAAAACATTTAAAATAGGAAACATGCACATGAAAAGATTAAACATCACCGGTACTAATGGTATATAAGTAAATGTAGTGGTTATTTCAAGAAGCAAATTGGCAAATTTGGTTGGGGTGAAGATGGGATGTAGGCATAGAGAAGAGTAAGTAGAGATCTGGAAATATGTAAAGGCAGGTTAGGATGAAAATCTGCTCACGTGTATTCAACATTTTTCTGCCCTGTGGGTTTCTGCCTTAAAAACCATTTACAAGCAGACATTTCAGATTGGATGAGTGGCAGCTGAAGGAATCCAAAGTAATTGACTCCACCTGTTTCTTTGAAAGAACAAGCTTGTTGTGGTCAGCCATGGTGGCTGATGGCTGTAATCCTAATCCTAACACTTTGGGAGGTCAGTGTGAGAAGAGCGCCTGAGCCCAGGAGTTTGAGACCAGTCTTGGCAACATAGTGAGACCTTGTTGCCACACACACACACACACACGCACGCACGGACGGTATACACACACACTGGGTGTGGTGCTGCTTGCTTGTGGTCCCAGCTATGTGGGAGGCTGAGGTGGGAGGATTGTTTGGGCCCAGGAGATTGAGATTGCAGTGAGCTGAGATGGCACCAAACAAACAAAAGAGCTTCTATTTGTTTTAGTCTGTATAGTGAAAAAATGTAATTGTATGGAATATTTTGATTCCTGGGGTTTATTCACAGAGGCTGCTTCTAATGTTTCTCAGGGTCAGTTTAAATTCAGTTCCTGTTTTATGCAGAGACATTGATATTCATGATATTCTTTGAACTGCTCTTTCAGAGTTCTTTTCAGTCATCACAGATAATCATGTTCTTTCTAGCATCATTGAATATTTTTTGGTGTATTTCTTTAGAATATATATATGTGTGTGTGTATATATATATATTTGTGTATATATATTTAATATTTATTTTGAAGAAACTTTGACTTCCAGGAAAGTTGCCAAATTAGTACAGAGGCTAGCATGTGGCTCTGTATACTCTTCACCCAGCTTCCCTTAATGCTTATGTGTTATATAACCATAGTAGAATGATCAAAGGCAGGAAATCAACATTAGTACAATGCTATTAACTAAACTAATGCCCTTATTTAAATTTTAGCACTTTTTTTGGTCTTTTTTTATTCCAGGATCCAATACAGAATCCCTAATTGTATTTAGTTGTGATCCTTGGTTTTGTTTAACCTCTGTATGTTTCTGAATTTTTCCTTGTATTTCAAGACTTTGACATTTTGATGAATATTGGTTATTTTGTAGAGTATCCTTTAATTTGTTTGTTTGATTTCTTATAAATAGATTAGTAAGAGTTCCACAGAAGTGATATTGTAGTCCTCTCAGTACATCGTATTGGGGTTTCATGATGTGATATACCTTCTTATTGATGATGATAACCTTGACTCACTTGGGTAAGGTGGCACCTTCCAGGTTTTTTCACTGTAAGGTTACTGTTTTTTCCTTTGTAATTAATGAATGTTTTAGGAGACATGTTGAGGCTGTCTAATCCAGTTTCTCTTCAACTTCTCACCCATGAATTTTATTATTTCTCTAGTGCTTGCCTAATAATGGTTTTCTGTTCTCCTCATTCCTTCCGCATTTATTAATTGGAATTCTTCTATACGCAAAAGATGTCTCTTCTCTGTCATTTATTCAATTATTTATATTAATATAGACTCATGAATATTCTATGAGTTATAATCCTATGCTATCATCATTTATTTATTTATTTATTTATTTTTTGAGGCAGAGTTTCACTCTTGTTACCCAGGCCGGAGCGCAATGGCGCGATCTCGGCTCACCGCAACCTCTACCTCCTAGGTTCAGGCAATTCTCCTGCCTCAGCCTCCTGAGTAGCTGGGATTACAGGCACGCACCACCATGCCCAGCTAATTTTTTGTATTTTTAGTAGAGACGGGGTTTCACCGTGTTGACCAGGATGGTCTCGATCTCTTGACCTCGTGATCCACCCGCCTCGGCCTCCCAAAGTGCTGGGATTACAGGTGTGAGCCACCGTGCCCGGCCTATTTTGTTGTTTAAATTATTCAGCCTTGACCAGTAGGACAAAGTTCACCAAAGAGCACAGATTAGTACTTGTCCTTAAAATGTCCTATTTTTTGAGTTCTTTTTTTTTTTTTCTGAGATAGGGTCTCTGGCATCAAGGATGCAGTGCAGTGGCACGGTCATGGCTCACTGCAGCCTCAAACTTCTGGGCTCAAGTGATCCTCCCACTTCAGCTTCCTAAGTAGTTGGGACTATAGGCGCACACCACCATGCCTGGCTAATTTTTTGTATTTTTTGTAAAGTCAGGGTTTCACCATGTTGCCAAGCTGGTCTCAAACTCCTAGGCTCAAAAATGAACTTCCTACCACAGTGCACCCGAAGTGCTGTGATTACAGGTGTGAGCCACTGCACTTAGCTTTTTTTTTTTTTTTAATGTTTTTTTGGGCGTTTCTTTACTTTCTGGTACGATCAAATGTTCCAGGATCATCTTTTATTTCCCAGTTTGATCTCTGCAATTAAATCAATCTTTAAGGAATCCTTTCCTTATGATTTAATTATATTTGGTATCTTGTTTGAATTCCACCTAATTTGAACTCATTGGGAAGTAAGCTTTTTCTATGACCTAGCCTCGTTTCTTATTTATAAATAACTCGTTTAAATTATGGAAAAATACATAAGAAGTTGATTTGATTTCTAATGGCCTGAGATCTTTTAAGTTTATCATGCTTAGTAGAACCTTAAAGTGTATAACACTATAAAATAATATTTTCCTGAGTCTTATATCTGATCTTTCTAGAGTATCAGCAGAAATAAGGATATCATGAAGATTGGTTGCTCACTGTCTGAAGTTTGTCCTCAGGCCAGTTCAGTTTTGGGGAATCTTGACCCAAAGAAGGTAAGCCATATTCTTGAGTATAATTATTTCATTCCTCCTGTCAGTTTTCCTTTGTCTTAGATATTTACTTTTTGGAATCTTTGGTATATTTGAAAGGAAGAGGCTGACTTCTGAAATTTGGATAAACTATTGTTATAGTAAATTTATTCAGTAAAAAATACTTAAGGACTGAATATTACTCAGTCTTGAAAGGAAATTTGACATAAGCTACAACATGAATGAATCTTCAGGACATTAGCTAAATAAAATAAGCCAGTCAGGACAAATGCTTCTACTTATGTGAAGTACTTAGAATAGTCAAAATCATAAAGACAGAAAAAGTGAATGATGGTTACAGGGACCGGGGGAAGATTGGGGATGGGTAGTTGTTGATTAATGGGTGTAGAGTTTCAGTTTTACAAGATGAAAAGAATTTATGGAGTTGGATGGTGGCCCAGGTTGCAAAACAATATGCATGTAGTTAATGCTACTGAACTGTACACTTAACAGTGGTCAAGATAGTAAATTTTATGTTATGTATAGTTTACTACAGCTTAAAATAGGAAAAAGTAGAATTAAAAGCTACACATTATCCTAGCCAAAAAAACAAAAGTGAAGAAAACGTATGTACTGTCTGCCATGTACCTGGCACTCTATTAAGTGTTAAGTATGCAGTGGTGAACAAAATAGATTCCTTGCCTTTGACTTTGATTCACAAAAAAATCTGTAAGATGCATCTTTATGTAGAACAATTTGGCTTTTTTGTTTTTTTACTGAGGTATAACTTTTATACAGTAAGGTATGTACCTCTTAAGATCCTAAGTATATCGCTTGGTAAATTTTTACATATGTACGTATCCATGTCACTACCATCCAGATCAACATATGGTTCCATAATTTCAGAAAATTACCTTGGGCCCCTTCTCAGTCAATTGTTAATAGTTTCTCTAGCAGAGGTATAACCATTGTTCTGATTCTGTCACTATAGATTCATTTGTCTGTTCTTAAATCATGCATTATGTACTTCATTGTATGTATCTGGCTTATTTTGTTCAACATAGTTTCTGAGATTCATTATAGTGTGTGTATTGGTAGTCTGTTCTTTTTTAAGCTATGTAGCATTCATTGTATAAATATAACACAATTTGTTGATCTGTTTTCCTCTGATGGGCATTTGGAATTTTTGCAGTTTTTGACTTTTCTTAATGAAACTGCTATGAAATTTAAACAGGTTTGCATAAGTGTTGAACCAGTTTACATCCTTAACAGCAATTTATGAGAGTTGTAGTTCCTCCATGTCCTCTCAAGCCCCTGCATTGTTAGTATGCTGAGGTTAAGAGTGTTTCAATATTTTTATTAGCTCTTTTCAAGGTCTTTTGTAAAGTACCTATTCACATCTTTTCCCCATTTTTAAGTTAGGTTATTTGTCTTGATTGATTTGTAGGCATTAGGCATTTTGCATGTGTTTTTAACTTTATTTTTCATTTTTTAATTCTACCTGTTGAAGTCAGTGATAAAGTCACAACTGTAAAATTGAATGCATTTAAAAACATAAAAAATAGATTTTAATAACAAAAAATATTCAATAATCATGAAAATCTATTGTACACTTTGCCAAGGTCAAAGAATGAAAGACAATATGAAAAGCCAATCTTCAAATATATGCTTAACAAAAACTCTCTCCTAAATGGTAAAATCATTATTCAAGAATATGTGTCTTTGCGTATCTAAACAGTAACTCCAACCAAATAAAGCAGGGGGAATGGGACAGTTGATAACTCTACCCAGGTTTTCCAGATACAAACATGTGGTCACCACGAACTCAAGATTAAACTTCTAAAGCAACATCTAAAATAAAATGAACATTTCTGATAGATGACAACAGTGTGAAACTGATTTTTTTCTTTCCTAGGTAGAAATGAGATGGGGCATTTCAGTAATCATCTAAGAATAACTGTAGAAATACCCCCAATTCCACCACCCCACCCGCTTTCATAAAACAAACACCTTCCATGAAAGTGTCTTTCACATTACTAAAATATCTTCACTTACTTGGGATAATTTCATGCTTAGATGAGTACAGACATTTGTTTTTAGATGTGTGGAATTATTGGAGCTGAGATTTTTGAGGCAATATCTGAATCTTAGCAGAGATATAATAATCCTTTCACTATAAATTGATTGGGCTTCCTGAACAAAATCTGAGCAACTACTGTAATAACTGCTGGTGCTAGTTTGTGATACTCTCAAATTTTTCTCTTTAAGAAAATCCATGTAATAATCCATGTAACACTAGTAAATATGTTATTTTGTACACTTTCTTAACAAGGAATGCCTGTTTTCAGGCCTTATTAGGAAAACAAACAATGGCAGTTACTGTTTTTATCACTGATAAGCTACAATAAGGCTCAAATGATGGATAGTTTTAAGTGTGATATTAAGTAAAAAAAGAATACCATTATAATTTTACCAAAAGAAACATGAAAATATGGGAAGAAGGGAAATGAGCATGGCATGGGTCCCAAAGATTACTATATGATTCTGAACAGGATTTTCAAAACAAGGGGTATCTACATACAATTTCTGTGAATATTTCTTATACTAGAAAGATCCAAAGCAAATGTAGGCAAGCTCAGCCCTACCTTGTCAAAGATAAATACTCAGATAAATTAGAAGCTCCATTTGCTAAAGTGCATCTGCTGATCAGATCTTCCCTGTTACTTAGAACCAGCCAGGAAAGTGGCCATCACTCATACTCATTCACTCATTGTGTCCTATCGAGTCACACATAACAATGTTTTTTTTTTTTAACCAAACTTTATACAGTGAACTATAGAAAAAACAATTCTAAATATGCTTTTAAAATGCTAGAGAGTTAAGATAACCTCATTTAAAAAAATACTGAAAATGTAAAAGGTCCATATAAAGGAAGAGTTGTATTAAGTATATACTTTCTATTTTAATAATTTACTTGCTGTGCTCTTAAACTCTCTATGAGAAAAGCAGATACTTAACCTGTGTCTTCAGGCAAGAGATACAAAAGCAGAAGTAGCTGGGCTGTAAAATTATATAAAATTTGTGGGATTTTAAAAGCTAAATTATTCAATATTATGTATTGCTATTGCACACACGCAATTGCCTAGAATATATGTACAGCAACCCAGCAACAGTGACTGTAACAAAAACATGGTAAATAGGGTTATAAAGCATTTGATTTCCTTATTAAAGGTTTCATAGAGGAAATGCAAACAACTGCAGTTCAGATCACGTAAGCTTGACAATTATTTAAACCTTACATAAAATTAAATCTAACCCTTACCACTACAAATCTGAAAGGAATCAGAAAAGGATTTATAGTACACAAGTCCTGACAACTGTTGCATTCCACTTTGAATCAATCTGAGCTAAAAATAGCATTTTTTCCAAGATTTAAAGAAAAATAGATTTTATAAAAGGGATTCTTTTACATTATTTTTGTTACTGACAGAAACAGGTTATACTTTTTTCTACTATAATTTGCTCTGATGAAAGAAGTAATTATTTTTTTTAACTCCTAAAAAACACTGCATTTTTTAGACTAAAGGAGTTATCAGGAATTCTTTCTTCTTTATCTAAATTATTTGTCTCTAAAATATGTCAAGTAAGCTTTTAAAGATTCAGGGAGAGGCAGCTTCATGATTTTTTCTCTCAGTAAATTTTGAGGTGGCTCCTCTGGCTTCATTGCTTCACTGTGATCTTCTTTTTCCTCTTCTTTGTTACCTTCCTCCATTTTTTCATCCTCCCTGCTGTCTAGAGGCTGAGGAATAAGCTGATTACCCACAAATACATAAGTGTTAATTCTCTGTTTAACTCTTCTTTCTTTTCCTTTTGGGTGGAGCCCTTTGAGGAATCCCCTTGGCTTGTATCTCATCATTTATGAAATTTCTAAGTATGGATCGAATGTAAATATGAGCCAAGTCCTATAGATTCCTGATAGCACAGAGTGGGAGTCACACAGAATCTGATTTGCCATTATCATTCTTACTTGGTTGCACAAGTGGAGCAAATGACATAACCAGGGTATTTTTTTATTTCCCAAATGTTTTGTCTAGTTCTGTGTTAACTGATCCTCTACAGGCATGACTAATGTGCCTCCAACTTTTAGTAATATCTTCATGGCCTTTCTGGACTCTAGCTCCACAGTAAGTTCGATGATACTGATGACTGTCAGATGCTGTCTGGAAGCAACTACTGACGACAAATGCAGGTTCACAGAACTCAAATCTTAGTGGTTTTCTTTATAGATGCATGTTGGAATATCTTCATCTTCAGATGGACAGATGATTTTATTGACGGCAGAGCCTTGCCAACTAACGCATACAATTCCTTAGATAAGCTGCCAAGAGATCAGGATGACCTAGTCTTGCCCTGTAGCTTCCCTCTTAGATGGATAGTCTAGGTCTAGGAGCTGATTATCAAAGCTGTCATGATTTTTGATGAAGCTCTCTAGTTTTTCCTTGGCTTATTCTACCACATCTGAATAAGGCTCAATCCCATGATTTATTCCAAAAGGATTTGTGGTGCAGCAGTTGGTCCAGTCCTTTGCAGCAGCGAGCAGGCCAGGTGCTAGGACTTGGAGGGGTCTGCGGCAGCTGGATGCTGCCTCTACCACAACAACAGCACGGCCGCTGCTGCTGTCAAGGGGAGTGGAGTGGTGGGACCTGACCTCTCTGTATACTTTTTATATATGTTTTTTTGAGATGGGGTCTCTTGTCGCCCAGGCTGGAGTGCAGTGGTGTGATCACGGTTCACTGCAGTCACAACCTCTTGGGCTCAAGTGATCCTCCCACCTCAGCCTTCCAAGTATGCTACCATGTGTGCTAATTGTGCTACCTTGTGTGCTGCCATGCCTAGCTAATTTCTAAATTTTCTGTAGAGATGAGCCCTCACTATGTTGACCAGGCTGGTCTCCATCTCCTGGGCTCAAGCAGTCCTCCTTCCTCAACCTCCCAAGTAGCTGGGACTACAGGCCTGTGCCACTGGTGCCTGGCTAATGTTTTTATTTTTATTTTTTTATAGAGGCAAGGGCCCCATTATGTTGCCCAGGCTGGTTTCAAACTCCTGGGCTCAATAAGTTCTCCCATCTTAGCCTCTGAAAGTGCTGAGATTCATGGAATCACTGTGCCCAGCCTGTACATATTCTTGATATATCCTTTGTCTTTTATATGTGTTACTATACATATCCTTTGTCTTTTATATGTATTGCTAATATCTTTTAGTCTGTGGCCTACCAACTCATTTTCTTGATGTTATTTGAAGTTTATTAATTTTTCTATTTTTGGTATGTGCTTTTTGTTTCCCATTTAAGACCACTATACTTACCCCAAGATCATAGATACATTTTGTGTGTGTGTGTGTGTGTGTGTGTGTGTGTGTGTGTGTTTCTGTAGAAGTTTTTACCTTTTGCATTTAGGGCTGGGGTGACCTCCAGTAAATTTTTTGATTATGATAAGAGGTAGAGATAAACTTCAGTATTTTTCCATGTGGATATCCAGTTATACCAGCACCATTTATTGAAAAGAGCATCTTCTCTTTGCTAAATTGTATTGGCATGTTTGTTTTAAATCAAGTGACTGTATATGGGTATTAACCGTCTTTTTCGATGTAATAGGTACCTATAATCTTGAGTGCATCAGATTCTCTGCCAATAATTTACCCTGGGGCATTTCTATAAGTAGACAAAGATGTCTGTACAGAGATACTCATTGCAGCTAGTAGGCAAAACTGAAGATTAACTAAATGTCCTTTATATAATACAATAGTAGTAGTAATTATAATAGTATTTATATCCTTTGTGAAGTAGTGCTTAGTATTCTAAGCATTTTGCATGCACTCATTCATTTAATGCTCACAGCATCCTTCTGAGGCAGGTGTTGCTATTTTTTACACCTTTTTTTTTTTTTGAAATTGAGGCATAGCCAGGGTAACTTTATGAAAGTCACTAGCTAATTAATGGTAGATCAAATATAGAAACCCACAGAACCTATCTCCTTAACTGTTACCCTGTTTAGAAAAATGAACAAATTGTGGTAGACCCTTATTTCTTTTCTTTTTCTTTTTTTTAAATTGACAAGCATTCCTAAATTAAAAAAAAATTTTTTAAGGGAGGATTACAGGTGTGAGCCACTGCGCTTGATCTGTGACTATGTTTAATATTGTAATAAATTAAGACATACACCTATTAAATATAAAATTAATTATATTATCAAAAATTTTAAACTAGCATCAGTAGTAGGCATCTGATTATAAGTGATTAATCTGCCACTTGTGATTATTCATAAATGGATTATACTTTGTCAGTTTTCCTTAGTGATCTAACTGGTTCTCTCCTTGCCACCATGTAGGAGGGTCATAGGCTATGAAGAATGGAGCTGTGGGAGGAGAAGATTGGGCCCAGGCAAAATGAGAGTGAATATATAGTTCTCATTATGTCCTGAGGACAGATAAGTCTATCTGGGATAGATTTGCATGTTTTGGTGGTTGTATTACACTAACAGAGCCAAGAACTTCAGATTCTTCACTTCGTTGAGTACCAGCTCTATTCCTGGACACAAGTGTCCCCAACCCTGCCTCACCTGGTTTGTAATAAACCATTGCATTTCTGTCGCTTACCTTATTCCAAATTGTTAACCATATTGTGATGTTATTACAAAGCCTTAATTAAAGATGATGCGATCTTTTGCAGGGATTGAAATTGATATAGGACTGTTGATTGTCAGTTATTTTTGCTACTACCCATTTGCTTGCCAGAAAATCAACTAAGAGGGTTGGGAGACATACCATACCATTATGGCTCTCTTTTGCCCTTTAGTTGTTGAATGTTAGCTGAGGAAACCAAAGTTAAGTATGAATTGAATACACTTGTCCTTTGTAGCATTTGAATTGTTATTTATTTGTCAGAATTTATGTGTACTTTATTGTTTTGGTGAATAGGTTTGATGTTTAGGTTTTATAAAATAAATCTGTGAATTTGTCCTAGTTCAGAATGATACATTGAAATTAATTTTATACTCTATAACTTAAAGCAGTGTTCTTCAGTCGTTTTTCCCATTGTTCCCTCCTAAGGAGCATTTTTGGACTTGTTTTCTCCCTAATGGCCTAATGGGCCTTCTCCCTTTAAGATATTTTAATACTACAGATGTGCAGTCTGTAATAACTATGTTATCAATAGGGTTGAACTTTGGAGGCCTACAGCCATTGTAATATTTAAGATTTCTACCTCCCCACGAGAACCACTTTTCATCCCCTTAGGGATACTGCCCCAGTTGTGAATGTATGACTTAAAGTGGTTAAGGCCAGGCATGGTGTCTCATGCCTGTAATTCCAGTACTTTGGGAGGCCAAGGCAGGAGGATCACTTGAGGCCAGGAGTTAGAATCAGTCTGGGCAACATAGTGAGACCCTGTTTTTACAAAAAAAAAAAAAAAAATGCCAGGTAGATATGATGTGTGTGTGCCTGTAGTCCCAGATATTTGGGAGGCTGAGGTAGGAGATCATGTGAGCACAAAAGTTTGAGGCTGCAGTGAGCTGTGATCATGCTACTGTACTCCAGCCTCACAACAGAGTAAAACCTTATCTCAAAAAAAGTAGTTACCAACCTTCAGTGATTTTTGTATCCTCCCCAATCCAATCATGTCTTACTCCATTTTTGTTACTGAAAAGGAATACCTGAGACTGGGTAATTTATAAAGAAAAGAGGGTTTTTTTGGCTTATGCTTCTGTAGGCTGTACAAAAAGCATAGCTCCAACATAGTATAGTTGAGAGTTAGACTTAAGTGGCATGTACTTGGCATGTTTATGTTATTAAATATTGTATAAATTATGTCTTCAGACATTATAATATGATTTTAAGTGTTTGATGCTTGTGTCTTTTAAATAAAGTTTTTTGCTTTTTAATTTATTTTCGTTGAGACGGAGTCTCATTCTGTTGCCAGACTGGACAGAGCAGTGGCGGGACCTTGGCTCACTACAACCTAAACCTCCCCGGTTCAAGTGATTTTCCTGCCACAGCCTCATGGGTAGCTGGGACTACAGGTGTGCATCATCACGCCCAGCTAATATTTATATTTTTAGTAGCGATGAGGTTTCACTATGTTGGCCAGGATGGTCTCGATCTCTTGACCTTGTGATCCACCTGCCTCGGCCTCCCAAAGTGCTGGGATTACAAGTGTGAGCCACTGTGCCAGGCCAGTTTTTTGCTTTTTATACAACTCTAACAGGGGATTCAGGGTGCTTCCACAAATGGTGGAAGGTGAAGAGGAGCCAGTGTCTGTAGATTACATGGTGAGAGAGGAAGCAGAGGAGGAGGTACCAGGCTCTTTTCAATAACCAGTTTTCTTAGGAACTGTGAGTGAGAACTCACTCACTTCCACGAGAATGGCACCAAGCCATTTTTAGTGATCTGCCCCCACTGTCTAAACACCTCCTCCCAAGCCCCACCTCCAACATTGGGAATCAGATTTTAACATGAAATTTGATGGGTGAGATCCAAATGCTATCCATCCAAATCATAGCACACCTTTAGGAGACATTTGACAATGTTTGGACACATTTTTGCTTGTCACAACTGGAAGTGGTACTACTGACATCTAGTGTGTACAGGCCAGAAGGGATGTTGGTAAACATCTCACAAGGCACAGGACAGAGGACAGCCCCACTCTGGCACTAAATACAGACCCATCTAGTCCTAAATGGTGGTAGTGCTAAGGCTGAGAAAATGAAAGCCAAGTCAGGGCAACACGGTGAGACATTGCCTCTACAAAAAAAAAAAAATACAAAAATTAACCCAGGCATGGTGGTTCGTGCCTGTGGTCCAAGCTACCCTAGGGACTGAGGTGGGAGGATCACCAGAGCTTCGGGAGGTTGAGTCTGCAGAGAGCCGTGATTGCTCCACTGCACTTCAGCTCTGGTAACAGAGTGAGATCCTGTCTCAAAAAAAAGAAAATGATCAAAATTACATAAATTTTTCTCTTTTTTATTAAACATCATTCAACTGAAATATAAATATAAAATAAAGTTCAGTATTAAAGATATTATCTAATTTTGTTTTATCTACTTAATAGCACTAATGTCCTTATACATAAAGTAAAAAGTGTGAAACCTTTCTTGGTTGGTAGGAAATACAGATTCCACTATAGTCGACAGTTAAACTTACATGGCATGCCATTGGCATGCTTATGTTAAAAAATTGTACCAATTATGTCTTCAGACATTATAGTAGTATGATTTTAAGTATTTGATATTTGTGCCTTAAAAGTTTTTTTTTTTTTTTTTGATTTTATACCCCTCACCCTCCTTTTTTTGGAGATGCAGATAGCATAATGAACTCTGAAGTCAGAAGTTTGAATCTTGGTTCTGCAGTTTATTAGTTTATGTCTTTGGGTACCTAGTGGCATAAACAGAGCACCTGCCTCATAGGATTGTGAGAATTAAATAAGTTATATATAAAGTACTTACTGACATATAGTAAGAGCTTAAGTGCTAACTTTTATTCTGATCTATTCGTCTGCTTTATACTTCATTAAAATGTTAAGTAATTTTGCTTTCTTTTTTCTTTGTAGATTTATGGTGGATTATTTTCTGAAGATAAGTGTTGGTACAGATGCAAAGTACTGAAAATCATCAGTGATGAAAAGGCAGGAAATTAAGTGTTCAGTTTTTTTTCACTTTAACAAATATTGTGGTTCCAAAATTTGATGCTTATTTAGCCCTTCATTGCTTATTCATAGTAGTGATGCCTGGGTTAGTGGTACCTGGGTTAAAACACAAAAGATATTAACTGCTAAAAAACAAGTCTTTTTATAATCACCTCAGATTATTCAAGAATAGATTACATAATGCATAGGTTATTTTTGGTGACTAGTTCTTATTACCTTAGGTTTATTATTATTATTATTATTATTTTTTGAGACCGAGTCTTTCTTTCTTGCCCAGGATGGAGTGCAGTGGTATGGCCTTGGCTCACTGCAACCTCCCCCTCTCAGGTTCAAGCTATTCTCTTGCCCCAGCCTCCCGTGTAGCTGGGATTACAGATGCCCACCACCACACTGGTTAATTTTTGTATTTTTAGTAGGGACGGGGTTTCACTGTGTTGGCCGGGCTGGTCTTGAACTCCTGATCTTAGGTGATCCACCTGCCTCAGACTCCAAAAGTGCTGGGATTACAGGAATAAGCCACTGTGTCCTGCCTACCATAGTTCTTAATAATTATATTTGGTTCTTGCTAGTGAGTAACTTTTAGATGTTCATTCTATTAAGCTTTGTGAATAGAAGAACATTTTGATTGATCCTTCTGAAGTTAGGTATATCTTTTACTTATTGATGTGAATATTGTTAATAATAATAATTAGCTTGCCACTTTCTTATGCCTGGGTTAAATGTGGTATGTATTCTTTGTGTTAAGCTATTTTTTTCTTTTACATTGTGAATTCATAGAAGACTTTTAAGGGGATTTTAGAGAGAGAGAATTCTGAATAGCTGTTTGATGACAGTTGTATATTTCAGGCTGTGCGAAAGCTTCTCTGTAGGATTTCCTTTAGTATTTTTTCTACACCTGCTTTCCGTACTTATAATCTGTATGTTTTCACTGAACCTGGGAAAGTGGTTAAGGATAAAAGAAAAAATTAAAAATATATGTGTTTTATAATTTTTTTCCTTGGTGTAATAAGATGGTGAGATACAATAATTTGATTAATACTTTGAATAGCTTGGTTTAAAAAAAACTCTCATTTTTTGCTGTCATAGATAATGGTTTATTTTAGTGGAATGGAACTTTCTAATTGACCTTTCTCCCATAATTTGACAACCGGAGATGATACTTTGCATTTGCTTTTCAGTTGGCTTTAATTTTTTAAATTGAAGGGCAACATGATGTTTGATCTTGTAATAAGTATTTTTCGTTTTTACTTTTTAAACAGTTGTAGAGCTGGAGGTAAGGGTAGTGAATTTGATTAGTTTGCATGGTCTGCCTGGAGTGAGTTTAACTGTATCAAAGGAAGTTTGATAACTTTGCCTTTCTTTTCAGATTTTATTCTTTCCAACTTGAATTGAATGTTGATTGATTTTAACATTAGAAGAGATAGGAGAGGGCCATAAGCTTAATAGGCTGATATTTATTTAAAATACCAATTGTCTAAAAGAAAAAATGCACCCAAATAAGAAATGGTACTATTGGAATTTAACTAGGAGCAAGAAATCACTGTAATTGACAGACTATGGACTTTTTTTTTTTTTTTTTAATTTTGAAGATACTGGAGATCTATTTCTGAATGCATTCTGTCATTTTGAGATAAAAATGCTATTTTGTTATACAGGTAATTAACATAGCATTAACAGAGAAGAGCAAATTGGTGGTTTCTTTAGAAATATTTAAGCTAGGTTTAGTATTAGTATTTGTCTCTTATTTTTTCCAGTGTCTGGTGAGATACATTGACTATGGAAATACTGAAATTCTAAATCGACCTGATATAGTTGAAATTCCTTTGGAGCTGCAATTTTCTAGTGTTGCCAGAAAGTATAAACTTTGGGGACTACAAATTCCTTCTAATCAAGAAGTTACCCAGTTTGATCAGGCAAGTCACAGATTTTAAATATTTTTGCTAATGAAAGTAAAACTCTGTGCTTGGAACAAAATGTCAGTATAGTTAAACCTTACTTTAATATAAAAGTCTGTATGAATTAGTGAAAACTAGGAATTATAATTAGAAAGCAATTATATCTTTTTGCTCATCTTTGCTAGGTAAACATTGAACAGATAAGAATGACATACACATATATGTAAGTAGTTTCTTCTGATGTATATGTTTAAAAGGATAGTTTTCTTTTTTCTTTTTTTTTTTTTTTTTTTGAGACGGTGTCTCCCTCTGTTGCCCGGGCTGGAGTTCAGTAGCATGATCTTGGCTCACTGCAACCTCTGTCTCCTGGGTTCAGGCAATTCTCCTGCCTCAGCCTCCTGAGTAGCTGGGATTACAGACCTGCACCACCAAGCCTAGCTAATTTTTGTATTTTTGGTAGAGACGGGGTTACACTGTTGACCAGGCTAGTCTGAAACTCCTGACTTCAGGTGATCTTCCCACCTCGGCCTCCCAAAGTGCTGGGATTACAGGCGTGAGCCACTGTTCATGGCCAAGGATAGTCTCTTATACGATGGAGAAAATAATGAATACAGTTATTTCTATAACTGTTTTGGGAAAGCATTTATTAAATAAAAGTGATCTTTAACCTATTCCTGGCCATAAATACCACAAATATGAAATTAATGGGGTTACAATTAATAAGATTTTATCATTTGGCAGAGGCTCATACTGTTTGATGTATTAATTGACAGTGGATGTTTTGCTCACGTGGATTCAAATTCTGGAACATATCCGATAATTTCGGGGTTAGTCTTAACAGGAATCCTACCTCATTTAAAATCTGTTGTATAGTAATGATTCCTTTGGTGAATGGTAATGCTTGTGAGAGGAGATACTACATTGTAAATAATCAGGTTTGTAATTGTTATTTGTCATAGCAGCTCAAGTGGCTCATGTGGAAAACAATTAAATCATTGTAAGCATTATAAAAAATTAAAATTTGGAAACGTATTTGCCTCTGTTTTCCCTTGAGAATCTTGTGGATATGTTGGGTATAGTTTTGTCTGCTTTATAGTTACTTGTAAGAAACATTTCTGTACACAAGACTCAGCTTTTATAAACATGAAGTATAGATATTAGAAAACTACATCCTGTGTTTTTTGTTTAAAATCTAAAATTTGTTACTTTCTTCTTTAAATGCCTTGACCAAGGTGGGGGAGGCTTGTTTTGGATTTCTTGCATGGCTAAAACACTAAAATCTTAAGTTTACAAACCTTAGAATATTATCTGCTCTCACTTTATTTTATAAATAGGGAAATTGTAGTCTAGAATAATTAAATGACTTCAAGTCATGAACCTAATTAGGAAGGAGCTAGGCCTAGAACTCAAGTCTGTTCTTTTCATAGTAAGATGCACAGATATATGTTGGTTGAAACACACATGAATCAAGGGGGAAAAAGACATTTAAAAAAGTTAATTTTAGAACTGAATGAATAAACTGCCGCTGAGAATGTTTTTGTATATTTCATAGATTGTTTATTGGTGGTAATGTATATAAACATTTGTGTGTGTGTGTGTGTGTGTGTGTGTGTGTGTGTGTGTGTGTATATATACACGTATATATATACACACGTATATATATATACACACACGTATATATATGTGTATACGTGTGTATATACGCGTATATATACACACGTATATATATATTTTACACACACAAAATATATATACATTTTGGTTTTTTATTTGGGATGAAGTCTCGCTGTCACCCAGGCTGGAGTGCAATGATGTGATATCAGCTTGCTGTAGAGTTGTGATAGCGGCTCACTGCAGCCTCCACCTCTCGGGTTCAGGTTGATTCTCCTGCCTCAGCCTCCTGATAGTTGGAATTTCAGGCGTCCGCCACAATGTCTGGCTATTTTTGTATTTTTATTAGAGACGGAGTTTCATTATGTTGGCCAGGCTGGTCTCAAACCCCTGACCCAAGTCATCTGCCCTCCTTGGCCTCCCAAAGTGCTAGGATTATAGGCATGAGCCACTGCAGCTGGCTAAACATTTGAATTTTAAATTTATGTTTTCTATATTCTGAAAAAGAATACTTGCTTTTAATTTCTATTATAGTATGCACTATAACCTAGGGACATTTGGGAGGAGTCGTTAGATTGTGTTAAAGTAATTTTAGGAATTACAGTTATATGGAGGAGTAGAAAAGTTCTTATTAAAATTAAAGTCTCAAGATATCTTCTAATCCCAAATATTTGTTAGGTATATCTGTGCTTAGTTCTGTTGATGGATGTTCAATAGCTCAAGGTTAGCAAGCACCTAGTTTCTCATATGCCAGTTGTACAGTTGTAGCCCTCTTAAGCAAAAGTCTGAGAGAGTTTTGAATATAGATGGCCAGGTGCAGTGGCTCACCCCTGTAATCTCAGCACTTTGGGAGGCCCAGGTGGGCGGATCACTTGAGGTCAGGAGTTTGAGACCAGCTCAACCAACATGGTGAAACCCTATTTCTACTAAAATTACAAAAAAATTAGCCAGGTATGGTGGTGTGCACCAGTAGTCCCAGTTACTTGGGAGGCTGAGGCAGAAGAATTGCTTGAACCAGGGAGGCAGAGGTTGCAATGAGCTGACATTGTGCCACCGCAGTCCAGCCTGTGTGACAGACTTAGACTGTGTCTAAAAAAGAAAAAAAAAGAGTTTTGAATATGTATTTGAATATCTCACATTTTATAATTTCAGTTAGTTGATTTTTAAATAATTTGTTCTTATTTTGTTTTTTTTGTTTTTTTTACTTCTGCTCTTATCTTACTGTAAAACAGGAGTCCCTGACTCTGCCTCTAAAGCTTTTAAAGTTTTGTAAAATTGAGTACCTTTTCTAGATACCAGATTCTTTTTCTTTTTTCTTTTTTTTTTTTAAAGACAGAATCTTGCTCTGTCACCCAGGCTGGAGTGCAGTGGTGTAATCTCAGCTCACTGCAACCTCTGCCTCCTGGGTTCAAGCAATTCTCATGCCTCAGCCTTATGAGTAGCTGGGACTACAGGCACTCACCACCATGCCTGGCTGATGTTTTTGGTATTTAGAGATGGGATTTCACCACATTGGCCAAGCTGGTGTTGAACTCCTGACCTCAAGTGATCTACCCACTTTGGCCTTCCAAAGTGCTGGGATTACAGGCGTGAGCCTCTGTGCCCGGCCTCAGAGATTCATTTTTATGAGCTATTGCTTTTCAGGATACCATTATATTTAGTTGGGGCCAAAGTAGTCAGTGTAATCTGCTGGGAACTATTCTAGGATATTTACTTAGTATACATTTTTAGATTTATAAGTATGGCTGCCTATACAAGTATTTAGCACTACTTCATTTCAGCAAGTATGTAATTGGAATACATTCATATGTATATTTGCATATAGCCAACAACAAAGTAAGACCTTTGTATATACAGAGAAATTTTAGAATGAAAATACAGGATACTTGGAAAAAATGGGTAGAAACAAAATAAGGGAAGAGAAACATGTTGATGTAGCTGCTTTATGTTTTCCTTTTTCTTAGGGCAGAACCTTTTTGGGGAGCTTGATTTTTGAAAAGGAAATAAAAATGAAAATTAAAGCAACCTCTCAAGATGGAACAGTTATTGCTCAGGCCGAGTATGGCAGTGTGGATATAGGGGAAGAGGTGTTTAAGAAAGGATTTGCAGAAAAATGCAAACTCACTTCCAGAACTGACATCTGTGAGGAAAATAAATCGGATCCTGGTCAACTTGTTCTAAGGAACCTCAAAAGCCCCATTCCTTTGTGGGGGCATAGATCAAACCAGTCAACTTTCAGTAGACCCAAGGGGCGTTTAAGTGGGAAGCTGACTCTTGACTTGAAGAATGAAAACGATTCAGGAAATCCTATGACATTTCCAAAGTAAGAATATAGTCTTTACTGATTTCTAGTTCATGGTAGAGGTCCCTGTCATAGTAGAATAGAAGTTAATTAAGGCTTAGGCTTTTGGAATCCTTAACTATGTCAGTGATTTTAAGGGCTGATGCTGATATTTCCGTTTTTCTCAAATATATTCCTGTCTGCTTTAGCAGGGATATTTTTTCATTAAAAGCTATTTTGAAAGAAAAATAATTCCTGAATTATTTAAAAGTTTACATACCAATTTTTCATGCCAACTCTTTTGAATACACTTATCAAAAATAAAAATCAGCTTCTGAATCTGAGTTATTCAGGCAAAGCCAGAATTTCAGATGAGATCTGAAATTTTTCCTATGGCTTTAGGAATATTTTAAAGAGTTTCAGGTAATTGCCTTTACTTTTTTTTTTTGTTTGGTTTTTTTTTTTTTTTTTTCTTTTTTTGAGACGGAGTTTCGCTCTTGTTACCCAGGCTGGAGTGCAATGGCGCGATCTCGGCTCAACGCAACCCCCGCCTCCTGGGTTCAAGCAATTCTCCTGCCTTTGCCTCCCAAGTAGCTGGGACTACAGGCATGCGCCACCATGCCCAGCTAATTTTTGTATTTTTAGTAGAGACGGGGTTTCACCATGTTGACCAGATGGTCTCGATCTCTTGACCTCATGATCCACCCGCCTCGGCCTCCCAAAGTGCTGGGATTATAGGCGTGAGCCACCGTGCCCGGCTTTGTTTGTTTTTTAAACAAAAGTGAGGCTCTTCCTTCTTCTGTGAAAACTTTTGACAGATTATAATAATCAATGTTTGATTATTCCAGATAGCTTAGATAATTTTGAATTACCAGTTTTAAGCAGAAAGCCAGATTTGATATTCATCTGTATCAAAACATTCTTCTGTCACGCCTGTAATCCCAGTACTTTGGGAGGCCAAGGCGGGTGGATCACGAGGTCAAGAGATCGAGACCATCCTGGTCAACATGGTGAAACCCCGTCTCTACTAAAAATACAAAAAATCAGCTGGGCATGGTGGCGCATGCCTGTAATCCCAGCTACTGAGGAGGCTGAGGCAGGAGAATTGCCTGAACCCAGGACGCGGAGGTTGCGGTGAGCCGAGATCGCACCATTGCACTCCAGCCTGGGAAACAAGAGTGAAACTCCGTCTCAAAAAAAAAGAAAAAAAGAAAAAAAAAAAAAACAACAAAAAAACATTCTTCTGTATCCTGGTCCAAGCCATGATACTGTATCTTGGAAGATGTAGCTGTTTGATAGGATCCTGTTAATACTTTAGGAGCCAAACTGTCATATAGGGTGGGGGGCTAATAGGGAGGAGGGATTGGAAAAAAAAACTAATACAGAAATGCTTTTTACTTTGTTCTCTGTAGTCAATAGTGCTATGAAGAAGCTGGAATATATTTTCTTTGAGAATTAGAGGCATTGTTTTTGAATTACAACTTCAGTTATAAAATCTTGTTTGCATTAAATTATTTTTTAATATTGTGAACTAGGTAAAGATTTTAGTTTTCAAAATTAACATTCAGATATATTGTGGCATAAAAAGCCCAAGCCAACTTATCTCTGTCAGTCTTATGCATTTTGTTTTTAATAAATGAATTTGTTTTTATAGGGAAAGTTTGGCTGTTGGTGACTTTAATTTAGGGTCTAATGTCAGCCTGGCAAAAATTAAGCAGGACCAGAAGCTGATTGAAGAAAATGAAAAACTTAAAACAGAGAAGAATGTTCTTCTTGAAAGTTATAAGGCATTAGAATTGAAAGTAGAACAGATTGCCCAGGAGCTGCAGGTATGTTCAGTGGCTTAAGGTGAAGAATGTCCAACTGGGAAATCTGTGTACTTATCTGATATTTCTTTTTCTGTCACTTTCCTTTCCCTCCCCACCTCATTCTCTCCTTCTTTGCTGATACCTGCATTTGTTTATAGGTGAATATTTTTCTTACACTCCAGACTAATCGTCTTTGGATTTCATTGGATGTTTGAAAGTTTAATAATTTCTCATTTACATTTCCCTTTATGTTCTTCTAAAAACTGTTTAAGGGAATTTTGAAACATTCTAAAAGGAGAGACACTTGAATAATTGCGTCTCATGTGACCGTCACCCAGTTTTTACAATTAAAATACATGGCCAATCTTTTTAAAAATTTATACTTCCTGGATTATTTTAAAACAAGTCCCATTCATATTATTTCATATTCTTCAGTATGTATGACTAATTAAAAAAAGTTAAAAAGTCATAATAATATTCATACTTAAAAATAAACAATAATTTCTTAATATTATTTATATCCAGGAAGTATTCAGATTTGCCATATTGTGTCATGAATGCCACATGATTGTAGGCATGTTGATCGTGGTTCTCTCCAATTCAGATCCCAGTTAGACCCATACATTACATTTTGGTTGATATTTCTCTTAAATTGCTTTAATCTGCATCCTTGTGTTGCTTAACTTGCTTCTTGATTTCCACATGTGTCTCCTTTTATGGTAATCAGGTCTCCAGGTTTGCTCAGATTTTAGTTCAAAAAAACTTCCCCCTCAGGAATACAGTGTGATTGACAAATGTGTGTGTGTGTATATGTATGTTTTATACCAAATGTGTTGTTGCAGCACTAGTTCTCCAATTATCTGGTACCAACTGGGTGTCTAATAATTCAGTTCCATTCTGACACTACATTGCCTGTATTTAGCACATATCGTCCAAGTTAAGGACTCAGTTCCATAAAACTGCCCCTACTTTAGATGCCAGCTACAAATGGGGTTCCCAGACTACTCGAATATCTACCCACCCACTATGAATTTGGGGGTTCCCATGACCCTCCCTCAGGTTAGAGAATTAACTAGAACCACTCACAGAACTCAGAGGAATGCTGTACTTAGAGTTTTATAATTAAGGATAGAATTCAGAAACAGCCAAATAAATGGAAGATATGCATGAGGCGAGGTACCAGGGCAGGAAGTACAGAGCTTCCATGCCCTCTCTGAGTGTGCCAACCTCCCAGGTCTTGGATGTGTTTATTAACCCATAAGCTCCCCAGATCTCATTATTCTGAGTTTTTTTTTTTTTTTGTTGTTGTTGTTTTGTTTGTTTATTTTTGAGACAGCCTTGTTCTTTTGCTTAGGCTGGAGTGCCGTGGTGTGATTTCTGCCCATTGTCACTTCTGCCCCCCGGGCTCAAACAGTCTATTCACTTCAGTGTCCTGGTTAGCTAGGACTACAGGCATTCCTGGCTAAATGTTGTATTTTCTTTTCTTTTTCTTTTTTTAAAATTAAAACTTGCCTTATTTATATCCGCAATGGCATGATGTGCGCTCACTGCAACCTCCACCTCCTGAGTTCAAGTGATTCTCTTGACTCAGCCCCCGATAGCTGGAATTAAAGGTGCCTGCCACTACTCCCGTCTAATTTTTGTATTTTTAGTAGAGACAGGGTTTCACCATGTTGGCCAGGCTGGTCTCAAACTCCTGGCCTCAGGTGATCTACCTGACTTGGCCTCCCAAAGTGCTGGGATTACAGACGTGAGCCACCACACTCAGCCTGCAGCCCACATTTTCTTTATCCAGTCTATCATTGACGGGCATTTGGGTTGGTTCCAGGTCTTTGCTACTGTAAATAGTGGTGCAGTAAACATACATGTGCATGTGTCTTTATAGTAGAATGATTTATAATCCTTTGCGCACATACCCAGAAATGGGATTGCTGGATCAAATGGTATTTCTGGTTCTAGATCCTTGAAGAACTGCCACACTGTCGTCCACAGTGGTCGAACTAATTTACAGTCCCACTAATAGTGTAAAAGCATTCCTATTTCTCTACATCCTTGCTAGCATCTGTTGTTTCCTGACTTTTTAATGATTGCCATTCTAAGTGGTGTGAGATAGTATCTCATTGTGTGCTGAGATTCACTTGGGGTGGCTGGCAAAATATTAAGGGAAATATTAGGGACATTATAAAATTAAAGTCTCAAACCTTTTGGAAGGCTGAAAGGTTTTAATGAGACTGACTGAAAGCAACCAGTTCTTACCTTATAAGGTGAAGATTAGTGATAATAAAACCTTCCCCAGTTAAGTCTGTTTACCCCACATTTCTTTGTCTCTGTTTACTCATGTAGACTTTGTGCCTGATGGTCCTCTCAGTGGGAGGTCGAAGGGGGATTACTCATTAATGGTGTTTGTTCTGAGCCTAGGAACCAAAAGCTTTTATCATTCATGAAACCACTCTTTTAACCATGTTAATTATCCACAAATGTGTTGACTTAGAACCTCTGTTATTAAATCTCCTACTGAGTGAATGTGGGGAGGAATAGGGAGTAGTGGTCAGTTAGCTGCAAGTGCCCTCTGAAAGCACCTGACAACCATCCTTAGCCCACTCATATCAGTGTACTAGGTGTGTAAGTGTATTTCATTCATCCATTGCTAAGTCAGAGTCTGCAGGACAGGCCTGTGAACGTGATGATCAACATCTCAGGTGGTGACCCCCATGTGAGCTGAACATGATTTGCATTTCTCTAATGACTAGTGATGATGAGCTTTTTTTCGTGTGTTTGTTGGTTACATAAATGTCTTCTCTTGAGAAGTGTCTGTTCATATCCTTTGCCCACTTTTTGGTGAGGTTGTTTTTTTCTTGTAAATTTAAGTTCCTTGTAGATTCTGGATATTAGATATTTGTTAGGTGGATAGATTGGAAAATTTTTCTCCCATTTTGTAGATTTCCTCTTCACTCTGATAGTGGTTTCTTTTGCTGTGCAGAAGTTCTTTAGTTTAACTAGATCCAGTTTTTCAAGTTTGACTTTTGTTGCCATTTTGGTGTTTTGGTCATGATGTCTTTGCCCATGCTTATGTCTTCAATGGTATTGCCTAGGTTTTTCTTCTAGGGTTTTTATGGTTTTTGATTTTACATTTAAGTCTTTAATCCATCTTGAATTAATTTTTGTATAAAGCGTAAGGAAGGTGTCCAGTTTCTGTTTTCTGCATATGGCTAGCCAGTTTTCCCAGCACTGTTTATTAAATAGGAAATCCTTTCCCTATTGCTCTTTTTTGTCTGGTTTGTCAAAGATCAGATGGTTGTAGATGTGTGGTGTTATTTTTTAGGCCTTTGTTCTGTTCCATGGGTCTGTTTTGGTACCAGTACCACACTGTTTTGGTTACTGTAGCCTCGTAGTATAGTTTGAAGTCAACTAGTGTGATGCATCCAGGTTTGTTCTTTTTGTTTAGGATTGTCTTGGCTCTGTGGGTTCTTTTTTGGCTCCATATGAAATTTAAAGTAGTTTTTTCTAATTCTGTGAAGAAATCAATGGTAGCTTAATGGGAATAGCATTGAGTCTATAAATTGCTTTGGGCAGTATGGCCATTTTCATGATATTGATTTTTTTCTATCCATTAGCATGGAATTGTATTTTCTATAGAGACAGGGTTTGCCATGTTGCCAAGACTGGTCTTGAACTTTTGGGCTCAAGTGATTCTTCTGCCTTTGGCTCCACAGTTGCTGAGACTGCAGGTGAGCCACCACGCCTTGCTTAAATTAATACATTTTAAACATATTTGATGTTTTTTAATCCACTGCAGCCATTTTTTTTCTTTTTGATACACACATTATCCCCTTTGAAGTCTCCTTAAATTAGCTGCTGTTTCCTTTTGACATCATAATAGATGATTTTCATAATGGATAAATTATCATTATTAAGTTTTTTTATTAATCTGTGACCTAATGATTTTAGCAGCCATTGATGGTTGTTGTCTGCAACCATGTTTTTCATCAGGTGCTGTATTTCTTACCTGGAAAATTTCAACTATTTGGTCATGCCTTTGTTCAGTAAAGGCAAGATAAATACTTGATTCGTTCCCTTTTTATGGACATGTTTTCAGAAAAATAAGTTTACTCTCTAGCATTGTCCAGTGTTGACCAGCAAGGGTGATTTTTTTCTTTAAGTATTATGAACTAATGGATTTTAAACATATTTGAGTGTTTTAATTTACTGCAGCCATTATTCTTTTTGATGCCCAGCCTTATAGCCTTTGGAAGTCTCTTTAAGTTGTTGCTCTGTATTTTTGATGTGATTCCCGCAGTCTGATAGCTTCCTTGTTTTCTGGTGTAACAAGATGGTCCATCTCATCTGCATTTCTTACTCCAATATTGGAAAAGGTATTTCTCTAAGCTACGGTTCTTTTTAGTGGCAAGACGTATTTAGATACTAGACTTTGGGTGCTAGGGATGTATATAGCTGTTGATTTAGTCTTTGCTTCTGGATTATAGAATGTCTAATGGATAGGGTTAGGGAATATTAATTTTATTTTTTATTATTGCTATATTGAGATATCATTTACATACAGGAACAAATGCACAAATACTGTGTAGAGCTTGATAAATTTTGAAAGATGTATACACTGATGTAACCTGAATCACCCTCATCAGGATTGGCTGATCAGACTAGCGTGAATCAGATATTTAACCTAGTATCAGGCTCTCCTAGTAATTTCAAAGACACAGGTAACAAAGAGGCTTCTTTGTTCCAGAACAGGTGCGGCAGTCTCTGACCTGGGACTAAAATGTTTCCTGTGGCTGCTGCTGCCAGGCCATCAAACAAGTTCTTTAAACTCTCATAATGATGCTGTCTGTGGGCTTGTGACTAGAGAGGGTGGGGCCCCTCTTAGGTGAGCAGTGTGGGTATGAAGTGGTGGGAAGTGTGTTCTACTCAAGTCTAAGTCTCATAGCAGCATATAGCAGGGCTTTGGGTATTGTCCCAGGTGTGCATAGGGGAGCCTGGCTTTTCTGCCTCTCCTTGGCCGGGCAGCAGCTGTACTCATGTCAGTTTAAACTCAGGCTGAAGTTGGGCTACAGCTCAGAATTAAACTCTAAAAATGACACTTTTGGCCTGTGCCCTGGGATACTGGGGCACCACCCAGGTGAGCAGCATGGGCAAAAAGCTGTGGGGAGTGTAGTCTGATTGCATCTTAGTTTCACAGCAGCCCATTGCAGGGTGGTGGGTATTCTGTAGATAAGCATTGGGTAACCTGGTTTCCCTGTTAGTTTTTTACTGGGCTGTGACTGTGGCCATGTCAGCCTGAACTCAGGCCAAGGGCAGGACTCAGTCCAGCATTGAACTCAAAAAATGGTGTCTTGGGCATGGGGATAGAGAGGGTGGGGCACCACCCAGCCAAGCAGTGTGAGCAAGAAAGTATAGGGAGTGAGATCTACTTATGTCTCAGTCTCAACAGCAGCTTGTAGCAGGGTGGCAAGTATTCTCCTGGGGGTGCATGGCCATGCTTGTTCTCCCCCTTTTTTTCTTTCTTCAAGCGGTATAGTGGCTGTAGCCATGTCTATAGGTCCCTGGTATCTAAACTCTTAAAGTGGCTCCCTGCTGAGGCTGCTCCAGACTTGGATGCCTGTGGGATTCTGTGTGGACTCCTTTCCTGGAACAATGTTTCTTTGTGATCTTTAGGCAACTCCATATATGAGGTACCAGGCCCTAGTCAATTGAGAGTTTCTCCTATAGCCAGTGTTGTAAAAGCTTGTTTCAGAGCTCTGGGGATTTTTCTCTGTTTCCTTGCATACAGTAGCCTTTCTGGGCTCTCAGTTGGTTTCCATTTGGGCATGCTTCTCTGAACCCTCTCCTTTCTTCTGAGGCTTTCTATCTCTTCTCTGGTGATTCCTAGACAGTCTGTTCAGAATGTGTCTACTTACTATTCTGGTTTTTCCCTGTGGAGAAGGCACACTACTACCTTATCTGGTTGGCCATCTTGATTATTTTCTCCCTCACTCATTGTTTATCATTGTGGTTTGATGGGTTTCTGTGGTGGGAATGTTTGATTCCTTTCTTGTTTTTACTTGTGTGTTTGTTCTACCCTGTGGGTTTTATACTTTCATGTGTTTTTATGACCGCAGATTGTCATCCTTTTTACTTCCAGGTATTAGCCTCCTTTGAGCATCTCTTGTAGGGGTGGTCTAGTGCTGATGAATTCCCTCAGCTTTTGCTTGGCTGGGAAAGACTACTACTTAATTTATGAAAGACCACTTGGCTGGATACAGTATTCTTGACTAGCAGTTTCCTCTTAGTACTTTGAATGTATCATTTCATTCTCTACTGTGAGGATTTTACTGAGAAATTTAGTGTTAGTCTGCTAGGGTTTCCTTATAATTGATGACATACCTTTTTCCTTCTGTTTTTAGAAATAATTCTTCCTCTTAATATTTGACAGTTTGACTATAATATGATGTGGAGAAGACCTTTAGAGATTTTATCTGTTTGGTCATCTGTGAACTTCTTTTATTTGAATGTGTAAATTCTCTTGCTAGACTTGGGAAGTTTTCAGCTGTTACTTTGTTAAATACAAAGTGGTTTTGATCCTTTTTTCCCTCTTTTTCTGTGACATTGAAAATTTAAATATTTATTTACATTATGGTGTCTCATATGTCTTGTAGGCTTTTTTCATTTTTTGTTCTTTTTTCTCTATTTTTGATTGGGTTAGTTCAAAAGTCCTTGTCTTCAAGTTCTGAAATTCTTTCTTCTGTTACATCTAGTATATTTTTGTTGTTGTTTGTTGTGTTTTGAGGCAGGGTTTTGTTTTTTCATCCAGACTGGAGTGCAGTGGCATGATCACAGCTCACCGCAGCCTCCAATATCTGGGCTCAATCGATCCTCCTGCGTCAGCTTCCTGCGTAGTTGGGACTCCAGGTGTATGCCACCATGCTGAGCTACTATTTTAAATTTTTATTAGAGATGAGGTCTTGTTATGCTGACCAGGCTCTTCTAAAACCCCTGAGATCAAGTGATCCCTCTGCCTCAGCCTCCCAAAGTGTTGGGATTACAGGGATGAGCCACCATGCCAGGCCTAGATCTAGTATTTTATTGAAGTGTTAGAATGTATTTTGTATTTCATTCGGTGAATCCTTCAGTTCTAGGATTTCTGTTTGGTTCTTTTTATATCTATTTGGTAAATTTGTCATTTATAATCTGAATTGTTTTTCTGATTTCTTTATTTTTCAGAATTATCTTTTATCTCACTGAGCTTTAAAATCAGTATTTTGAATTTTTAATCTGGAATTTCGAAGATTTCTTTTTGGTTATGATCTGTTGGTGGAGAATTATTAACTTCCTTTGGAGTTATATTTTCTTGTGTTTTTTTTGTTTCTTTTGTATGTTTGTGCATTGGGTATAACAGTTGCTTCTTCCAGTGTTTTGGAAATAATTTTGTGGGGGAGTACCTTTTCCTGAAGATGTACCTATGGTGTTTGTTGGGTAGGGCCATTTGGCTTCAATTCTGTGTTCATGCAGTAGTATAGTCTTTGTATGATTCCTTTGGATGTAAACAGTCAATGGTGTTTGTGATTTCCTCAGTGGCTAAGGGTATGGTTGTTAGTGGGGGCTGTGGAGAAGTTTTTCTGGATGCAGGAATGCCACTTTTGCCAGTCCTCAGGCCACAGTGGTGGCAGTGCCAGGGCAAGTATGCTTATTCTTGGCTTCCAGGGGAGCACATGCTGGCACTACCGTGAGCCCAGGTTGGCCAATGCTTGGGTTTCCAGGAGTCTTGCTTGGGTGCCAGTAGTGGGAGTGGTGGGTCAGATTGGTGAGTGGGTTCTTGGGCTCCTAGGCAGTGGGCACGATGTGGGTGATAGTAGCAGTGGCTGGACAAGCCTGTGGTTTCCAAGTGCTGTATACTGGTATTGGTGCTGGCTGTGATGTGCTGGGTGGGTCATTCAGGCCCACAGATAGCATGTGCAAATGGATGCCAAATGAATGTGTTGGCAGTGGCAGCTTGGGTGGGCCTGAACTTGGGCCCTTGGGAGGAGTGCAAGTACTGTGGTGGACTGGGCTGGGTAATACTCAGGGCCTTGGGTGGTGTGCTCAGGCACTGGTGAGGGAGTATGAAGCTGAGTTGAGTGGACCTGTCCTCAGGTCCATATGGTGTGTGCAGACTCTGATTGTGGTAGGCAGGTGCAGGATGATGCCCAGATTTCCAGTGGAATGCTTGAATAGGGGTAGAAGTGGTTACTTTGCAGCCCTTTTACTGGGGAGGGTGAGGTTACTTTCAGTGGTAGCAGATGTATGGAGGTGGCTGGTGAACACGTAATTTGCTTTTACATTTGTTCCAGTGGCGGCAGTTTGCAAGGGCAGCAGATACAGGTGGGAAAGTTTGTCCTTTGGATGTGTGAAAATGTGTGGCAGCTTTGCTGTTTAGGGCAGCAGGGTCATTGTAAATGACTTACAGTTTGATGCTGGTGTCAGCAGTAGCTAGCGTTGTCTGAGGTTATAGGCTGGGTAGCCCTCCCTTGGGTCATGTGAAGTTGCATGGCTACCACTCTGCTGGTGGGGTTGGGGTTCCTACCAGTGGCTTGCAGTTTGGCCTCAACTGTCGCAGCAGCTAACAGCAACAGTGATTGTGGGACAGGAGAGCTTTTCTCTGGGTCTGTGAAAATGCATGGTTGCCCTATTTCCTTGGGGGTAGAGTGGCTGCTAGTGGATTATGTTTTGGTTCTTTGGCAGCAGCAGCCAGTCATGGTGGTAGCTGCAAATGGGATAGCATTTCCTCATGGTCATCAAGATGCATGGCTGTTTCTCTGCTTTGGGGAACATGGTTGCTGCCAGTGGCTCCCACCTCCTCCCTGGTACTTCCTGCAGTGGTGGCTGTGGGCCAGAGATGTCAGTTTTGCTTCAGGGTTGTGGAGTTGTAGGGGATGTTGGGTCCTAAACCAGGATGTGCATGCAAAACAGCATCATGCTGTAGTTGTTTAGAATTGGGGGGTGGGTGTATGGGACACAACCTGAGCTCCCTCTGGGGAGCAATGTAGTAGTGTAGTCTCTGGGCAGCTCTCTGTGTCTCAGAGCACATGAAGATCAAGGGTCCCTTTTGTGGCTAGGATTGCAGGAGTTTGCAATGAGAATGTGGGCCACTGGAGGTCTCTCATTTACCCTTTCTATGCATTGAAGAGCCTGTCCAGGATCCCGGCCAAGAAGGCTGCTTCTCTTCTTTTTCCTTCATTGCTTTATGTGTTTCCTGTCACTTCTTTGTTGAAGTCCCGTGTTCTCTCTTAGGTGATGTATTTGAAGTGTAATTATCTACTTGATATTTTGGCTCTTTTTTCAGGGGTAGGAAAATACCAGTGGCCTCTAGTGAGACATCTTGAAGCCCCTCTCTGAAATAATTTATTTTAATAAACACTTTTTTTTTTTTTTTTTTTTTTGAGACGGAGTCTCGCTCTTGTTACCCAGGCTGGAGTGCAATGGCGCGATCTCGGCTCACCACAACCTCCGTCTCCTGGGTTCAGGCAATTCTCCTGCCTCGGCCTCCTGAGTAGCTGGGATTACAGGCACGCACCACCATGCCCAGCTAATTTTTTTGTATTTTTAGTAGAGACGGGGTTTCACCATGTTGACCAGGATGGTCTCGATCTCTTGACCTCGTGATCCACCCGCCTCGGCCTCCCAAAGTGCTGGGATTACAGGCTTGAGCCACCGCGCCCGGCATAAACACGTGTTTTTGTGTGTTATATTTATTATATACTGTGTCTTTACAATAAAAAGTAAACTAGAGAAAAGAAAATACTATTAAAATCATAAGGAAGAAGAAATGTGTTTACTAAGTGTCAGTTCTCATTGTTTTCATGTTGAATCGGCTGAGGAGGAAGAGCATGGGTTGGTCTTGACTCACAAAATAAATGTATTTAACTTACTAACTTATTTAAAAATAAGTTAAAATTATTTTAAAAGAAATTAAAATTTTTACTTTTTTTTTTCCAATAAATTATACCAGGTGTACGAGGCAGGCACACCTCGTGTAACTTACTGAGAAAAATCTGTAAGTGGACCTTTGCAGTTCAAGCCTGTGTTGTTCAAGCATTGAGTATATTTCTTTTTATACATTGTTGGATTGAATTTTCTAATTTTTTGGAAGGTTTTTGCAAAAATATCCATGACATATATTGGTTTGTGGCTTTCTCTTTTTGTAATGTTGTTTTCTGGTTTCAGTATTAGGGTGATTCTGGCCTGATGGAATGAGTTTGGAAGTAATTCCTCTGCTTCTATTCGATGACAGAGAATTGGTATAGTTTTTTCCTTAAATATTTGGTAGAATTTACCAGTGGACTTACATAGGCCTGACACTTTCTATTTTGGATGGTTACTAATGGTTGATTGAATTTTAAAAATAGTAATAAGCCTGTTCAGATTATTTATTTTTGTATGAGTTTTGGCAGATTATTTGAACTGATTTCAAAGAATCAGTTCATTTAAGTCGTTGAATTTGTGGGCCTCGAATTGTTCATAGTAAAGTTTTAATTTCCAATGGACCTGTACTGATGACTTCTCTTTCATTTCTGATACTGGCAATTTGTGTTCTCTGTCTTAGTTTTCTTAATTAGCCTGGTTATAGTGTTACCAGTTTTATTCATCTTTTCAAAGTATCAAGTTTTGGTTTGTTGATTTTCTCTGTTGATTTCCTGTTTTCAAATTGATTGATTTATACTTTTCTATTTTTGCATATTTAAGATTTAATTTGCTGTTCTTTTTTGTTTCCTAAGGAGCAAACTTAGATTATTAATATTAGTTTTTTTTTCATTTGTAATATATGCATTTCAATGCTATAAATTTTTGTCTATGCACTGCTTGTGCTATGTTGTATGAATTCTGGTAAGTTGTATTTTTATCTTTAAATTTTTCATGCTTCTATGACTCGTGTTATTAGTAACGTGTTGTTTAAGCCTTACATGTTTTGAGATTTTTTCTTTTCAATTATCTTTCCGTTACTGATTTCTGGCTTATTCTACTGTGTTCTGAAAGCAGACATAGTATGGTTTCTATTCTTTTAACTCTATTAAGGTGTGTTATCTTTCATGTGATCTTGACAGGAATGTATATTCTGCTGCTATTGGATGAAGTATAGTTCACTCTTGAACAAACATGAGTTTGAATTACATGGGTCTACTTGTATGTGGATGACTTAAATAAAAGTTACATCAGTTATGTTTGCCTCTCCTGCCTCCCCTTCTACCTCCTCCACCTCCTCCATCCCTGCCATCTGTGAGATACCAAGACCAACCTCTCCTCTTCTTCCCTGTCCTCAGCCTGCTCAATGTGAAGATGATGTAGGATGAAGACCTTAATGATGATCCACTTCCATTTAATAAATAGTAAATATCTCTTCTCTTCTTTATGCATTTCTTAATAACATTTTCTTTTTTCTTCCTTACTTTACTGTGAAAATACAGTATATAATGCATGTAACATACAAAATACTTACTGATTGTTGGCTTATGTTATTAGTAAAGCTTTTGATCAACAGTAGGCTATTAGTAATTAGGTTTCTGCGGAATCAAAAGTTATGCATAGATTTTCAAGAATGTGGAGGTTTGGCATCCCCAACACTTGCTTTGTTCAAGAGTCAGCTGCAGTCTGTAGATGTTAATTATTAACTGTAGACTATTGATGTTAATTATATCCAGTTTATTGATGTTGTTGAGTTCAAATGTATCTTTACTGATTTTTCCATGCTGGGTCTGTCCACTGCTGATAGAGGGATATTGAAGTCTCCAACTATAATATTAGATTTATTTACTTCTCCTTGCAGTTATGTTCGTTTTTGAGTCATATATTTTGATGCTCTATCATTAGACACATACAGAGAATGATCCCTTTATCATTGTTTAGTATTCCTCTGTATCCCTGAAAAGTTTTCTTGCTTTGAGGTCTACTCTTTGTGAAATTAGTATAGCTACTAGTGTTTAGTACCTGTGTTAATTTGTTTCCCTTTGATTAGTGTTAGCATGGTATATTTTTCTTCATCTGTTTAATTTTTATTTTGCTTATTTTTTGAGATAGGGTCTTGTTTTGTCATCCAGGCTAGAGTACAGCAGTACAACCATGGCTCATTGAAACCTTGAACTCCTGAGCTCAAGTTGCCCTTCTCTTGCCCCAGCCTCCTGAGTAGCTCGTACTATGGGCATGCACACCATGCCTGACAATTTTTTTTTTAAGAAATGGATTTTGGCGTGTTTTTCAGACTGGTCTTGAACTCCTGGTCTTTAGCATTTTTCCAGCCTCAGACTTCCAAAGTGTTGGGATGATGGGGGTGAGGCATTATGTCCTATTTACTTTTAATCCGTAGGTATCTTTATATTTAAAGTAGGTTCTGGTAGACAGTGTATATTTGAATCTTGCTTTTTCATCCATTATGATAATCTGTCTTTTAATTGGTGCGTTTAGACCAGTGATCCCCAACCTTTATGACACCAGGGACCGGTTTCATGGAAGACAATTTTTCTGGGAGGGAAGTTAGGGGTTTTGGGATGAAACTGTTCTGCCTCAGATCATCAAGCATTAATTACTTTCTCATAAGGAGCTCATACTGCTCAATGTGAAGATGATGTAGGATGAAGACCTTAATGATGATCCACTTCCATTTAATAAATAGTAAATATCTCTTCTCTTCTTTATGCATTTCTTAATAACATTTAATAACATTTAATAAGATTTAATTAGATCCCTCATGTGTGCAGTTCACAATAGGGTTTGTGCTCCTATGAGACTGTAATGCCACCACTGATATGACAGGTAGCCAAGCTCAGGCAGTAATGTTCACTCACCCGCTACTCACCTTCTGCTGTGTGGCCCAGTTCCTACTAGGCCATGGACCCTACCAGTTTGTGGCCTGGGGATTGGGGACCCATGATGTAGACTGTTGACATTTAGAGTGATTATTGATGTGGTTGCATTGGATTAAGATCTATTTGATGCCGTTGCCTCTTCTTTTGTCTTCCACCTTTTCTCTTTTGTGTATGTGTGTGTGTGCGCTTTAATTGAGCATTTTATATGAGTCTGTTCTCTTTCTTAGCATGTCAGTTATACTTTTTTAAGAAACGTTTTTTAGTGGTTTCTCTAGGGTTTGTAGTATACATCTACAACTAATTCAGGCCTGCTTTCAAGTAACACTTAATGGGTAGTGTAAGCACCTTATTGTAAGAAAATAATCCTAATTTCTCCCTCTTATCCCTTGTGGTGTTGATGTTTTTCATTTCACTTATGTATAATTACATGTAAGGATATATGTACATATAAACATATAATAAATACCTTATTTCTATTATTTGTGAAGAAACTGTTTTCTGTTACGTCAATGGAGAATAAGAAAAATAAAACTTTTTATTTTATCTTCACTTATTCCTGCTTTGATGCTCTTCCTTTTTAATGTGGAAACAAGTTTCTGACCTGTATTATTTTTCCTTTCTTTAAAGAACATATTTTAACATTTTTTGCAAGAAAGGTCTACTAGTTGCATAGTCCCTCAATTTTTTTTTTCTCCGAGAAAGTCTTTTGTTTCATCTTCACTTTTCAAGGATAATTTAGGACATAGATTTCTAGGTTGGTGCCTTTTTGTGGTTCAGTTTTTAATTGAACAAATATTTCACTCTATTCTCTACTTCCTTGCATGTTTTCCAAGGAGATTTTTTGTTAGTTTTTATTGCTATAAAGGAAAATCTGAGATTGACTAATTTATAAAGAAAAGAGGTTTAAAGACTGTACTTTCAGGGATCATTTCTATAGTTCTTTACTGGAGAAGTTTCTCTGAACGTGTAGAGCACCGAAACAGATTTACAAAGAAAAAAAGCCCATTCAAAAGTGGGCGAAGGATATGAACTTTTCAAAAGAAGACATACATGAGGCCAACAAACATATGAAAAACTGCTCATCATCACTGGTCATTAGAGAAATGCAAATCAAAACCACATTGAGATACCATCTCACGCCAGTTAGAATGGTGATCATTAAATCTGGAGACAACAGATGCTGGAGAGGATGTGGAGAAATAGGAACACTTTTACACTGTTGGTGGGAATGTAAATTAGTTCAACCATTGTGGAAGACAGAGTGGCGATTCCTCAAGGACCTAGAAATAGAAATTCCATTTGACCCAGCCATCACATTACTGGGTATATATCCAAAGGATTATAAATCGTTCTACTGTAAAGACATGTGTACAAGTGTGTTCGTTGCAGCACTCTTTACAATAGCAAAGACCTGGAACCACCCAATTGCCCATCAATGATAGACTGGACAAGGAAATTCTGGCACATATACGCCGTGGAATACTATGCAGCCATAAAAAATGATGAGTTTGTGTCCTTTGTAGGGACACGGATGAGTCTATGATGGAAACCATCATTTGCAGTACACTGACACGAACAGAAAATTAAACACCATATGTTCTAACTCATAGGCGGGTGTTGAACAGTGAGAACACATGAACACAGGGAGGGGAGCATCACACACTGGGGTCTGTTGGAGGACGCTGAGGGAGGGACAGTGAGGGGTAGGGTGGGATAACATGGGGAGAAATGCCAGATATAGGTGATGTGGGGGGATGGAGGTAGCAAACCACATTGCCATGTATGTACCTATGCAACAATCCTGCATGATCTGCACCTGAAGTACAATTGAAAAAAAAAGAAGTTTATATTGGCTAACAGTTCTGCAGGCTGCATAAAAAGCCTGGTACCAACATCTGCTACTGCTGAGTGCCTTAGGAAGTTTACAGTCATGGCAGAAGGCAAAGGGGAAGCCAGCATATCACATGGAGAATGAGGGAGCAAGGAGAGGGGAGCAAGGGAGAGAAGGGGTATGTCCCAACCAAATCTAATGTGAAGTGAGTGAGAACTCACTCACCACCAAGAGGATGGTGCTAAGCTGTTCATGAAGGCCTATGAACAGCTTCCCCTATAAAGCTTCTCACTATTCCTACCTCTAACATTGGAAATTACATTTAAACATGAGATTTGGGTGGACAAACATCCAAAGTGTATCAGATGTTGACTGTAATTCTTATCTTTACTCCTCTATGAATATGGTGTTTTTTCTCCTCTGGCTTCTTTGAGGTTTTTTCTTTGTCTCTGATTTTCTCTGAAAATGATAGGCATTGTTTTATTTTTTTTCTTGCATTCATTCAGCTTGGTGGTCTTTGAGCTTCCTGGATCTATGATTTGGTTTAGGAAAATTCTCAGGATTGTTTTAGGTGTTTCTTTCTTTTTGGCATTCTTATTAAACATATGTTACATGTTTTTTAGTTGTCCCACAATTGGTAGGTCTTCTGTTGTTTCTTTTTAGTCTGTTCTCATTGCTTCTCAGTTTTGAGGTGCCTGTTAATGTATCCTGAAGCTCAGAGATTCTTTTCTCAGCCATGTCCAGTCTGCTAGGATGTCCATTGAAAGCTTTTTTGATTTCTTTTACAGTGTTTTGGTATCTAACATTTCTTTTTGGTTCATTCTTAGGATTTCCGTCTCTTTGCTTACATTGCCCATTTATTGTTACTGCGTGCTATCTACTTTCTTCATTACAGTGTGTAGCATATTAATCATAATTGTTTTAAATTCGTTCTCTGATAATTCCAGCATCCCTTCCCCATCTCCACATCGGGTTCTGAATGTTTTCTTTCTTCAAACTGTAGTTTTTGCCCTTGAGTATGCTTTGTAATGTTTATTTATTTATTTATTTATTTTTTTTACGATGGAACCTTACCCTGTCACCCAGGCTGGAATGCAGTGGCATGATCACTAAAACCTCATTGGCTCACTAAAACCTCCACCTCTTAGGTTCAAGTGATTCTACTTCAGCCCCCTGAGTAGCTGGAAATACAGGTTCGCACCACCATGCCCGGCTAATTTTTTTTTATTTTTTTATTTTTAGTGGAGTCAGGGTTTCACTGTGTTAGCCAGGCTGGTCTCTATCTTCTGACCTTGTGATCCACCTGCCTTGGCCTCTCAAAGTGCTGGGATTACAGACATGAGGTACTGCGCCTGGCCTTTTTTTTTTTTTTTTTTTTTTTTTTTTGAGACAAGGTGTTGCCCTGTTGTCTAGTTTGGAATGCAGTGGCATGATCTTGGCTCACTGCAACATCTACCTCCTGGGCTCAAGTGATCCTCCCACCTCAGTCTCCTGAGTAGCTGGGACTACAGGTGTGCACCACCACACCTGGCTAATTTTTATATATTTTTTTGGTAGAAATGATTTTGTCATGTTACCCAGGCTAGTCTTGAACTCCCCGGCTCAAGCAATACACCCACGTCAGCCTCCCATAGTGGTGGAATTATAGGCATGAGCCACTGTGCCTGGCTATAATTTTTTTCTTGATAACTGTGTGTGATATATCAGGTAAAAGCAATTGCTTTAAATATGTGTGTAATAATGTAGTTAGTTTTAAGATGTAGTGGGAGCGATGTGTTGGATAGTCCTATGATTAGGTCTCAGTCTTTTTGTGAGTCTATGTCTCTGGCCTGTGAATTCACAAGCATTTGTCATTCCTTACCGGCCCCCCCCCCCCCGCCCCTTTAGGTGGGATAGGATGGCTAGAATAGGATGCAATTGGGTATTTACCTCCTCCCATGTGGTAGGATAGAGCTGGTTGGAGTTGGATATTTCCTTTCTCCCATGTCAGTTAGGCTTTGATGAAACTTCAGCAGGTTAGGCTCTGGTTAACTGGTTTCTTTTCAGGGTAGATACTGTTAAGAATTACAGAGTGCTCTGGGGTATTTCAGAATGGTTTGTTTTCTTCTCCTGCTGGAAGCATGAGGGTGTTTTACTGTAATGATATCTATGTTACTGTATTTACTGTGAGTACCTGGTCTAGCTCCTGGAGGTAAAACTCACAAAAGCATGGGAGATCCCCATGACTGGATGCCCCTGGAACTTTCGGCTTTCAGTCTTGCCCATACCTAGTTTCTAGCAGTTTGTCGGCAGTTCAGGTTTTCCTACATAGGCATTGCTTCCTGTAGAAATTTTTGTTCCAGTATGTTGTGATTCTCTGTATCTCTGTCTGTTTAACTTTTGGTGTAGCAGTTTTCCCAGTGACCCTACCTATTTTACCTTTTGTTGCAGATCTGAGAAAGTTTGTTGATTTTCACTTTGTTCAGCTTTTTAATATGTGTTAGGATGACATAGTGACTTCTGGGCTTCTTACATGTGAAACAAAAACCTGAAATTCCCCATATTATTATTTTAAATCTTTTCCTTTTTTTTTTTTTTTGAGGCGGAGTTTCGCTCTGTCACCAGGCTGGAGTGCAGTGCAGTGGGCACAGTCTCGGCTCACTGCAGCCTCTCCTTCCTGGGTTCAAGTGATTCTCCTGCCCCAGCCTCCCGAGTAGCTGTGACTACAGGCACGCGCCACCACACCCAGCTACTTTTTTGTATTTTTAGTAGAGATGGGGCTTCACCATCTGGGCCAGAATGGTCAGACGATCTCTTGACCTCACGATCCATTTGCCTTGGCCTCCCAAAGTGATAGGATAGGATTACAGACGTGAGCCACCATGCCTGGTCTGTTCGTTTATAATACTTTTAGAGAAAAAGATTTTTTTCTAAGCATTGCTTTATTTACAAACCACAATGTATTTTGTTTTTTAGTGAAACATATTTAAAACATTTTCTTGGGACTCCTGTTTTGAACCATGAGCTATTTGCTTAATGGCCACATACTTGAAGATTTCCCTGATACGTTTTATTTTTTTATTGATACATAGTATTTGTATATATTTATTGATGTATGTGTGATGTTTTGTTATATGCATAGATTGTGTAATGATGAAGTGTAGGTATTTAGGATATCCATCACCTCAGGGACTTACCATTTCTGTATGTTGGGAACATTTCAAGACCTCTCTTGCTCTTTTGAAATATACAATATGTGGTTAACTCTAGTCATCTGCTATCAAACCACTAGAACTTATCCCTTTTATCTAACTGCATGTTTGTACCCATTAAGCAACCTCTCTTTATTCTTCTATTTCTAACACATGCTTCCTAGCTTCTGCTATTGGTCATTCCATTCTCTACCTCCATGAGATCAACTTTTTTTAGGTCCCACATATTAACAAGAATGTAAAATATTTGTTTTTCTGTGCCTGGCTTATTTCACTTAACAGAATGACATGCAGTCCATCCATGTTGCTGCAAATGACAGGATTTCATTATTTTTTATGGCTGAATTGTATTTCATTATATATATATATGCTGCATTTTCGTGATCCATTGATGGATACTTAGCTTGATTCCATATCTTTGATACTGTGATAGTGCTGCAGTAAACATAGGAGTGCATGTTAATTCTTTTCTTTTGGATAGTGTTTTTCCCAATATATTTTTGTTACTGATTCCTAATTTAATTTAATTTTACTGATATCAGAGAGCATATTCTGAATGGTTTCAGTCTTTTAAATTTATTGACATTTGTTTCATATCCAGCATATGTTCAGTCTGGAAATGTTTCATGCATTTTTAAAAGTCTGTATATTCTATAGTTGTGGGGTGGAGTGTTTTATGAATGTTAGGCTGAATTGGTTGATAGTGGTATTCAAGTCTTTCAGACCCTGACAGATTCTCTCTCTCCTTGTTCAGTCAATTACTGAGGGAGAAGTGTTGAAATCTAAATATTATTTTAGTTTTATCTGTTTTATTCCCTTTTGTTCTATCAGATTTTGTGAGTTTTTAAAGGCCCTGTTGTTACGTAAATATGCATTTAGAATTATTGGATCTTTTTGATGAATTGACACATTTATCTTTATGAAATGTTTCTCTCTGTTGTTTAGAATACTCCCTGTGCCAAAGGGAGTTGTTGCTTGACATGAATACAGGCATATTTGCATGTAACCCTTTTATTTGAAGTTCCTAGAGTAGTCAAATCTGTAGAGACCCGAAGTTGAATGGTGGTTTCCAGGAGCTGTGGGGAGGGGAGATAGGAAGTAGTGTTTGATAGATACAGAGTTTTAATTAAGAGAGATGAAAAAGTTCTGGAGATGGATGGCGCTGATGATTACACAATAACAATATGAATGTACCTAGTTCTATAGAACTGTACATTTTTAAATTGTTAGAATGATAAATTTTATGTATATTTTGCCACAATTTAAAAAAGGCATAGCACCAAAAAAATGAATGTATTCCAGAAAGCTGTGCTGAGTGATAATAGTTTATTTAGATCAATAAAGCCTTCATTCTTTATTTAATTGAAGCAATTAAAAATAAATATTAATTTGAAATAAAAGTATTCAATAGCTAGATTCTGTTTTATTCAAATTCAGAAACTTTTTTTTCCTGAGACAGAGTCTGACTTTGTTGCTCAGTCTGGAGTGCTGTAGCACAATCTTGGCCCACTGCAACGTCTGCCTCCCTAGTTCAAGCCATCTTCTGACCTTAGCCTCCTAAGTAGCTAAGACTACAGGCATGCACCACCATACCCAGCTAATTTTTGTATTTTTTTGTAGAGACGGGGTTTTACCATGTTGTCCAGGCTGTTCTTAAACTTCTGAGCTCAAGCCATCTGCCCTCCTTGGCCTCCCAAAGTGTTGGGATTACAGGCATGAGCTACTGTGCCCAGTCAAATATCATTTAAATTATAGTAGAAATACAATTTCCTATTTGGGTCTCACTAGAACATGCTAATTTTTTGTTTCAGCAAGAGAAAGCAGCTTCCGTGGATTTGACTCATCATTTAGAAAGCACTCTGAAGACCTGTGTAAATACCAGAATGAAAAATCTGGCAGCTAAGATGAAAATGCTGAAAGAAATAAGGTAGGTAAAAGCATGTTTTTGAGAAGGATATTTTAAACTAATTGCTAATTAATTGGTGCTTTATTTAAATTGTGTGCCTACCATTTTTGCTTTAAAATTTAACCGTTGTATTTTTATGACTTTAAGGAGAGAAATTAAAGAGAGTTATTTCTGAGATGAATTTGATACTGTTTTTGTCAGTTTTCTGTTGTCACTGCTTGGAGCTATAGTGTTCCAAGGTCATAACTGAGGCTGAAATTGAAAAAACATCAACATAGCTTTTAAGTGATAGTTTGATGGGAAACTACCATGTCCAGTTGTTTTACTTGGGGTTATTTTCAGGAGTACAGCACATTCTTGAGTAACGTGTTTTCATTCAACATTATTTCATTATAACATTGAAGAAGAAACTCATTTCCTAGCTGGAGCCCCACTGTCTGTGTGGAGTTGGCACATTCTCTCCATATTTGTGTGGTTTTCTTGGAATACTGTGTTTTCCTCTCACATCCCAAAGATGTGCACTTAGGTGAATTGGTGTGTCTGTATTGTGCCAGTATGAGTGAGTGTGCATGAGTGTGAATGCACCCTGCAGTGCAATGGCATCATGTCCAGGGTTGGTTCTCACTGTGTGCTCTGAGCTGCCGAGATAGACTGTGGCCACCTGCAACCCTGGATTGGAATAAGCAGGTTGGAAAATGAATGAGTGAATGAATATATACAAGTTGTCATAAAATAAATATTTATCAAGTGCAAGAATCATACAGACGCCTGGCAGTAAATGATGTGGTGTGACAGCATTCAGTGAGCTCACTATATTTGTTATTGTTTATTTTTGAACATGTGATGGTAGGGGGTGCTTCTTAAAATTTTCACTTTGCAAACATTTATTTATTGATTTAACCCACCACTCCTACAACTCCTGTCACCCACTCATTCACCAAAGGTTGGGTAAATAATTATCTTACTTGTTTTTATTGTTTTTTTCTTAAATGTATGTATAGTACACGTGTATTTCAGTGTTTAATATTAGAAATGCTTTGGGTCTTTATTTAGAAGTGATGTTTTTGTGATTAGAAATATGCCGTAGGAACTTTCGTTTAGATCAATTAGCCTATGGTAAAATGAGTTTCTTATATGTCTTTTCTCTTAAAGACATATTTACAAGTTATTTGTATACCAAAAATTAAAGGTTCATTTGATATCATTTCAAATTCTGCAGACTTTTGAAGTTGCCTTTTTTATAGTTTTAAAAATTTTAAATTTTTTTCATATTTTTTATGTCATGAAATTAGAAGTCTATCCACAAATGTTTTTTGATTAAAAGTTTATATTATGTTATACATGTCTGCATAAAAGCATGTGGACTGAAAAAAAAACATGATTTTATGTAACGTTTTGAAAAGTACCTCTTCAGAGCCAGTGCAATGAACAATAACTTTTAGACCGTTACTGTTAAAGGGTAACTTTTTCTCATACCAACTTTGTAATTTATTGATCTTTTTCTTTTTGATATTTTACTAAACAGACAGGTTAGCATCAGTGTTTGTTTTGGAAATGACCTTTCAGAAGCTATACAAGTGTTGGATGAAGGGTGCTTTACTACTCCAGTTTCTTTGAAGGGATTAGAGATAATGTGGGCAGAATACATTCTGGCTCAGGAGAAGATTAAAACTTGTGAAAATGTGGTGAGTTGAGAACTTTTCTCTATTACAGTTTTTATCTGTTGAACATAAGGAATTTTTTTTCTCTTTTTATTTTTTTGAGACAGGATCTTGCTCTGTTGCCAGGCTGGAGTGCAGTGGCGCCATCTCAGCTCACTGCAATCTCCGCCTCCTGGGTTCAAGTGATTCCCTTGCCTCAGCCTCCCAAGTAGCTGGTACTACAGGCATGCACCACCATGCCCAGCCAATTTTTTTGTATTTTAGTAGAGATGGGGTTTTACCAGGTTGGCTAGGATGGTCTCGATCTTCTGACCTTGTGATCTGCCCGCCTCGGCCTCTCAAAGTGCTGGGTTTACAGGCGTGAGTCACCGTGCTCGGCCCTTTCTTTCTTTCTTTTTTTCCTTTCTTCCCTTTCCTCCCTTCCTTCCTTCCTTCCTTCCTTCCTTCCTTCCTTCCTTCCTTCCTTCCTTCC